>NW_024080637.1:367873-772969 GCF_003009895.1 Hyaena hyaena | reverse complement strand
GGGGCTCGAACCCACGAACCGCGAGATCATGACCCAAGCGAAAGTCGGACGCTTAACCGACTAAGCCACCCAGGCGCCCCTTCAATTCTGTTTTCTAAAAATCTCAACAACATACCCCTTCCTTTCCATCCCTACCACCATTATCTTAATTCAGTTCCTAATATTCTCTGTGATGAACTTCTTCCCAACTTGTTTCTCTGTCACTAGATTTGCCAACCTGCTCACTCTACCTCATTGCCTACTGTCTTAGCTCTGGCTGCTATAGAAAGATACTATAGAGACTGGGTGGCTTACAAACAACAAACATCTATTTCTCACAGTTCTAGAGTCTGGAAAGTCCAAAATCAAACATCAGTAGATACACTGTCTGGTTAAGACCACTTTCTGGTTCATAGATAGCATCTTTCTGTTGTGTCCTCACATGGTGAGAGGGGCAAAGAAACTTTTTTTGATAAGATCATTAATCCCATTCATGAGGGTTCTACCTTCATGACCCAAGCACCTTACAAAGGTCACACCTACTATTATCATTACTTAGGGGGTTAGGATTTCAACATATTAACTTTGGGGGAACACAAACATTCTATCTATAGTACCTACCCATTTTTCACACTGCCAACAAGGTGCCATGTCTAAACCCAAATACAATCACATCATTTTCTCACTTAAAACTTTTTGAAGGCTCCAGATTACCTGACATATCTTTTCGTTTTCAACCTATCTCTTCATAATATACCCCAGTACTCCATTTTCCTTCAGCATAAGGTCCTGAATGTGCCACATTGCTTCATGCCTCCTTGTCTTTCTACTGAAATGCTCTTCCATCTCTCACCCACTTGAATTGTTCTTATCTGTATTTAAAGACTGCAGAGGTGTCCTCTTTGGAGAAGTATCTGTTCATATCCACTCTAGGTGCTGGCGAGGATGTGGAGAAACGGGCACCCTCCTACACTGTTGGTGGGAATGTACAATGGTGCAGCCTCTCTGGAAAACACTGTGGAGATTCCTCAAAAAATTAACAACAGAACTCCCCTATGACCCAGCTATAGTACTGCTAGGAATTTACCCAAGGGATACAGGAGTGCTGATACATAGGGGCACATGTACCCCAATGTTCATAACAGCACTCTCCACAATAGCCAAAACATGGAAAGGGCCTAAGTGTCCATCAACTGACAAATGGATCAGGAAGATGTGGTTTATCTATACAATGGAATATCACATGGCAATGAGAAAGAATGAAATCTGGCCATGTGTAGCAACATGGATGGAACTTGAGGGTGTCATGCTGAGTGAAATAAGTCAGGCAGAGAAGGACAGCTACCATATGTTTACACGTATAGAAGGATTAGGAGGAACTTAATGGAGGACCATGGGAGAGAAGAAGGGGGAAAACAGTTAGGGAGAGGGAGAGAGGCAAGCCATGAGAGACTCTTGAATGCTGAGAACAAACTGAGGGCTGATGGGGTGGGGGGAAATGGAAGGGGGGTGATGGGCATGGAGGAGGGCACTTGTGGCGATGAGCACTGGGTGTTATATGGAACCAACTTGACAATAAACTATTAATTAATTAATTAATTAAAGAAATAATGGAAAAATCAATAAATAAATAAAGACTGCAGGGGTGCCTGGGTGGCTCAGTTGACTGAGTATCCAACTCTTGATATTGGCTCAGGTCGTGATCTCATGGTTGTGGGTAGGATAAAGCCCCACATCTGGCTCAATACTGACAGTGCAGAGCTTGCTTGGGATTCTCCCCCCACCCCCGTCCCTACCCCATTCACTCAAGATCTCTCTCTCAAGAATAAATAAATATACATTTAAAAAAAATAAAGACTGCAATGGTATCTATGGCAGTAGCTAACAAACATTTGGTCTTGGAATCAGTCTATTCCAAAATATTATTGAGGACCACAAAAGTTACTTGCTTATGTTAGTTACATCTATAATATTTGTCATTTAGAAGTTTAAAATGACAATAATTTTGAGTATCTACATATTAATTCATTTAAATTAAGAATATATTCTAACATATATAAACTATTTTATGAAAAATAACTATATTTTAAAAATAATGAGAAGAGTCATAGTGTTTTACATTTCTGTAAATTTCTCTGCTAGAGGACTTTTCTGGCTTAAAAGAAGATTTTCATATCTGTGTCTGCATTCAATCTATTTTGATGTTTTTAGCTGAAGTATATAAAGCAAACTTGGATAATTTTGTAGCTATTATTCTTTGAATCTATGCAAAACTCAATAAGTGGTGACTTCTTCAAGGTTAGTTTCAATGTAGAATCTGACACCACATTAATAAGCTCTTCATACTTTGTTATATTATAATCCATTGGTCAACTTTGAATGGGTTTTTTACTCATGGACTTTGTAGCCATCACCACATGGGTCATTTGAAAAATATTGGTTTAGCCATGTGGATCTTCCAATTGTTGAAATATTACCTCTATAATATCAATATCACCACATATCTCATGAAAAGAGTCATTATTAGGAACTATCAAGTTCACAGTGGAGAATACACATTTTCCAAAATTCTGACTTTTTTTGGGGGGGTGTTGAGTTTGATAAATTCTTTACAAATTTTTTTCCCAAAATTCTGATTTTTCTGAAAGTTCAAATATTATCATTGGCAACAAATATTGTTAGTTGTTAGTTGTTTTCGTTGAAGTTAGAGGCTCACTTTGTTCATGAAAATGTCTGCAAACATCTAAATCTGAAGTCATAGTTTTTCTGTAAATTATTTTTCTGAATAAAAATTGTGTTCGATGAAAAGCAGACAGCTAGTTCAGCTTGCAACTCAAATAACTGTGCTGTGACTTTTCTTCAAGGTAGCCTTTTACTTCAGTATGCAGCAAAATATCTTTATGGCATAAGTAATTGGGCATATAGGAATTAAAAGACATGTAAGCAGGGTTAATATTTTTAAAAATTAAGTTTTACTGTTTATTCAACAACATTCTTAAACTGGCATTTTTAGTTGTGATTGCAAGGTTTTAACAAATACAATGACAACCTTACAGTTTGGTGCCACAGTTTTGATTGATGCTAAGGTGCCAGGAATTTGCCCCATGACTGCTTTAGTAACATTAATGCAAACATCAATATAGTAAACCGAAAAAGGGCAAATGATGTTTGAGGATTATTGAGAAAATTGTTTTGGCCTCAAGGACCCCCTAAAAGGCCTTTGGGACCCACGGAGCATACTTCGAGAGTCACCTATGGACTCAGTAACCGGATCCTATCTCCTCTCTTTTGGGAAATGCCTCTTTCAACTCCTCTGACATAGCTCCTGTGGAAGCTCCTATTTCTAAGTAACCCTGCCCCATACCACTTCTGACTGTCCTGGAAGTGAACCAATACATCTCTTCCCCAGAAATTTTGGCCTCAGAATTTTGGCATGTGGACAGTTCAGTGGAGTAGTTTCTTTCCCATGGAGCTATCAGTGTAAAATTTTGCAAGTGCCAGGTTCAATGCTTTCTGAGAAAGCCACCAAGAGACAGAGACTGCCAGTCTGCAGCAAGAGTGAGGTAGACAGGAGAGGTGAAGAGAGATCTTGTTAATGTTCAGATAAATGGAGACAATTTTTCCTTGGGCATGGCCATGTTGCTATCCTTGACTACTATGAACACACTCCTGTCTCTACAATAAAAGTCCTCTGAGACTAAATCATTTATATAGGTTTTCTATCACTTATCATTAAAAGAATCTGGAAAAAAAAAATTCTGCTCAAGGGACTCCTCATCTGTAAAGCTGCCCTAACTCTATCCTCTGAGCAGAATTGATAGCTCCCACCTTTAAGCACACATTAAACCTAACATTCCTGTCTGGCACAGCATCTGTCTCATTGCAATCTCATTGTGATGTGTTCTCCTTTGGATGTTTCCCCGGGTACACTGAGTTCCTGGAAAGCCGTGTAAGTATAGGACTTCTTCTTCTTCTTCTTTTTTTAAAATTCAGATCTTAGCAAATTAAGTGTGTAAATGGATAAGTAGAGGTGGGGAGTAGGAAGAGAAAGAATGAAGGAGGTACAAAAGCATTGACATAGGCATAAAACCTTTCCAGAATATGGTACCACTGGTGAAAGAAGGATCCCTGAACTTTCAGGAAACCTGAGTTTTAAACTCTTATTTCACCACTTACTAATTGTGTAACCTTAACAACTTTATTTCCCTTCTCCGAACCTCATTTTTCTTACCAGGGAGATGGGGCCCATACAATCACAGGCCTAGATGTTCGCCTTACAGAGCAGTTAGGAGGTCCCAGCAAGATCACAATTGTAAAACTGCTTTGTGCTCCATAGAGCCCTATACAAATGTGTGTTATTATTATTATTGCTATTACCATTATTATTACACCATGTTCTTTGGGCAAGACATTTATGTTAAACTGACACAGCACATAATTGGAGTGCTCAAGTTAAATAAATGAAGTCAGCTGTCTGACTCCTTTAAGATAAATGATGTTATTACAACATAATTGTATAACCCCATATAGCTTACAGCAGCAAAAGGATGTGTATTTCACATGCCCTCCTATAATTATATCCCCATTATAATTTTGCAGTTAGTTGCGATGAGCTCTGGTCATGAAAACATGCCAATTTTGTATGGGATTGAAGTCTGCCTAATTTTAGCAAATTGAGAGTCACACAAAAGAAAAGAGATAAATACTATGTTGTTATTTTTCATTAGAGAATTGCTATATTAAGAGGCTGCAATCCAGCTGTGTTTGTTTAAATAAAAGTGTGATTTGAATACCTCCTACAGCTAATGTTCCTGCCAATGAATAAAAGATAAAAATGCAGCTCTCCTCTCGTTGGATGGGAGTCTCTGCATTCTAGCTGACTTGGAGATTTATTGTTCCACACAAGGAAGTTGAAAGCGTGGAGGGCAGACCACACGCAGGGGCCTTTTGTGTATTGTTTCAAGCCATACCACTAATAGATTTCTTCCACCGAGGCTCCTAGCAATTCAGCTGTGCTCAAATGCTCCACTTAACTGTGAAAAAAATAATAATAAAATAGTAATTATGCCTAAATAGCAAATGCAGCCCAGCTCGATGCTACAAGGAAGAAAGTAAACAGGAACAGATACCATTCAGAGAAGGAATGCTGTATTTAAGTGTCGTCATGATAATGGATTTAAGCCTCCTTTATTTCTTCCAAACAAATCCTCTCATTTCTAGCCAAGTGCCTCTCTGTCCCTGGTATCCCCCAGGAACTACCAATATCTTTCTGAAATTCACGGCCGTGCAAGCTGGCCAACCCAGATGAAAGGCAAGAGATGATAGCTAAGCTGTGGCTACAAGGTAGTGCAATTTGGAAGCATCTAGAATGATGTCCTAGGAGTCTGGCATACCAGGATATGGACAGCGCTAAAGTCTCTGCCTTCAGGTAGATCACAGTCCAATGATCGATATAAGGTACATACATCTTCCCCATTCTCCAAATCATTAAATGTAACTTATAAAAAACGCCATTATCTGGGGCACCCGGATGGTTAGCCAGCTGATTCTTTATTGGTTTGTTTTTATTTATTTTTTTAAATGTTTATTTATTTTTGATGGAGAGAGAGAAACAAAGTGCAAGCAGGAGAAGGGCCAAGAGACAGAGGGAGACACAGAATCTGAAACAGGCTCCAGGCTCTGAGCTGTCAGCATAGAGACCGACATGGGGCTCAGACTCACAAACCAGAAGATCATGACTTGAGCTGAAATCAGACGCTCAACCGACTGAGCCTCACAGGTGCCCCACCCACTAACTCTTTATTTCAGCTCAGGTCATGATCTCAAGATTCATGAGGCTGCCCGGCATGGGGCTCTGCATTGACAGCTTGGAGCCTGCTTGGGATTTCCTCTCTCTCTCTCTCTCTCTCTCTCTCTATCAAAATAAATACACATTTTTTAAAAAGCCATTATCTGGACACTGCTCTTGACCATTCAATTTTTGGCTACCTTGCCCTCTAACATAGCCATGCCAGAGTTCTTACACACACACACACACACACACACACACACACACACGGTCTTTTACCTCCAGGTCTTCTCTACCTGACCTTCTTCCCTCCTGCACTCACTGAGTGAACTCATCTTCATGATTGAATTCAAATATCAGCTCCCAGAAGTCTTCCCTTCACCACCCTCATGGATGTTCCAAGTTCTGTAGGAACATACTTCCTCTCTGTGGCACTAACCCCTGTGCTAATGTCACACACTAATCTCCAATTGAGGAGGCTACACTAAAGAGACATGTGTCATGTGTCTCCCATCTCTGTTCTGGGGTGAGGGGAGCATATCATTTCCCCTTTACCCCTCTTTTCCCTCCCACCAGTCCTCACCAACCACCAGAATCACAGCCATTATGGCAGGAATGCAACTTTCAGATGTTATTAAGCTAAAATAAAAATAGAGAATGATAATTGTATCAAAATATTCTGTTTATTTTTTTCCAAATGTTTTATTTATTTCTGAAAGAGAGAGAGATAGCGAGACAGCTTGAGCAGGGGAGAGTCAGACAGAGAGAGAGAGACAGAATCTGAAACAGGCTCCAGAATATGAGCTGTCTGTCAGCAAAGAGCTTAATGCGGGGCTCAAATCCATGAACTGTGAGATCATGACCTGAGCTGAAGTTGGACGCTTAACCGACTGAACTACCCAGGAACCCCATGTTTATTTATGTGTCCCTTTGGTAGGTCTTTGAGGAGGAATCGTGTCTCTATATCTCTGTATCCTCAGGGCCTATACCAGTGAAAAGAACTTTATAGATGTATAGTAAATGATGGATGGGTGGGTACACAAATGAACATAATTTAGGAGAGAAGTGATACATGAGAAGTGAAAGCAAAATGCAATGAGAACCAAAATAAAAGACAGTTCACTTATAGCTGGGAAAATTGGAGAAGCCTTTTGCAGAAAGTGACCACTGAGCTAAGACTTAAAAGATTTGGGATGAGGAAATAACTGGGTATTCTAGGCAGAGAGAACAGCGAAAGTAACAAATACCTCAGAACCTACACTACATCCAAAGGGTATAGTCCCACTACCCAGAAAGTGAAGTTACTTTAGACATAAAAATTTTGAAAGGCTACATATTGTTCCAATAATAACCAATTTCTGAATACTTTAGGAGCAGTCTTCAAGATCTACCTACATAGTCACTAAAAGATGTCTATTTCAGATGGCTTTGAGTTTGTTTTTTTTTTAACCCAAATCTGGAATACCCAGCTTAATTTCCCACCTCATTGTTCCTTCAAAGGCTGAATATACATGATTCACACACACAGCATGTGCTCAACATATTGAAGGAAACCAGTGAACTAAAAAACTCAAAATTGCCACCACTGAGGACAATAAAAGCGTCACATCAGTTCATCAGAGTCATCAGTTCATGGTGAAGAAGAATTGACTTGTGCGGAAAAAAAAGGAAAAGAAAAAATAAACACCACTTATTGACTATTTAACCCTGTGCATATTACACAATCTAACTAAGCTTCAATTTCCTCTCACAAAATGACTGGAACAGCACTTCCTTCTTAATCCTATTGTTAAGATCAGATGAGACAAATGTTAGGTTAAAGCATATAAAATTACTGTTTTCTCGTGAATGATCAGCAATTTCATGTGATTCAACCTAATAGAACAGTGAGTCAAGTATAGTGAATGCTCGATTTGTGCTAAGAATAGATCTTCATGAGGTTCCTGGGTTGGCTCAGTTGAGCGTCCAACTCTTGATTTCAGTTCAGGTCATGATCCCAGGGTCATGGGACCGAGTCCCAAGTCAGGCTCCATGCTGAGCATAAAGTGTGCTTAATATTCTCTCTCTCTCCCTCTGCCTCTCTCCCCTGCTCCTGAACTCTGTCATTTTAAAATAATAATTAAAAAAGAATTAATCTTTATTGTGCATAGATGATAAATGCAAGTTTATACCTTAGTTATATGATGTAATAGTAGTTAATGAGTAAGTCACTTAATGAGTCAGTCACCTATTCTACCACAGTCCCATCATATGTAAAATGGAGTTTATATAAAATGGAGTTTACCAGGAGAGTAAAAGAAATTCAAACTATCAGATACAAGAAGGTCACTCAACCAACAGAAGTCTTGATGACTGCAAAGTAGCAAGATCTATGAGAAGACTACAGGATTCCAAAAAAGGATGAGAGGGAGAAAGTTTCTTCTAGAGCAGTTCACGGCCATAGGTATTCTGGCTTCAGGTTGGAATATTCTTAAAAAAATTTTTTATTGTTTATTTTTGACAGAGAGAGAACAGGGGAGGTTCAGAGAGAGAGGGAGACACAGAATCTGAAGCAGGCTCCAAGCTCCGAGCTGTCAGCACAGAGCCTGACATGGAACTTGAAATCATGAACCATGAGATCATGACCTGAGCCAAAGTCTAAGGCTTAACTGATTGAGCCACCAGGCACCCCAGTTGGAATAATCTTCATGGAAATCTTATCACCATGCACATAATACTAAAGTGTGTTGGAACTGACTTAGTTAAGGCCAAATAGAGGACTTTGTTTGGGGCACTTGCCAGAAGCCACTGACCCTTGAAGTCTCTGGAATGTCAGGGAGCCCAGTTTATAAACTCTGAGTCACTTTAAATAACTAGCATGCCTGAAGTCCAAAAAAATCTATTCAAACAGTAAACCTCATGATCAAATTAAAACTACATGTGGTTTTTTTTTTCCTAAGGATATAGCATGAGGATCAAAACTAGATGTGAAATACTCAGAAGGATCTGATTAGCAGCAGGAGTTTCTGACTAGAAAAACATAAAGAACGCATTCATTCATACCATCAGAAATTGTTATTATTGTCAGAAATGATAATAAACTAAGTTATGACAACATGTAAAAGTGCTGGGCGGACATGGTTTTTATCAAGTATGTCATGCTAATAGCCATCCAATAAAGTAATTATTACAGTGACATTTTGGAATATCTGAGTAGCATATAGAAATTGTAAGGAGATACTGTTTATGGGGTGTGTGCAAGGGAGTGCTTTCTTAGTGTACAGAATGTGTGCTTGGGGATTTCAGTCTCACAAACAGAGTTTAGAGGGCACATCTTAATGTGGTGCTAAATATTATCACCAAATCTCAAAAGGAGTCTTCACTTGGAATTTGGATCAGAGATGATGTGAGGAATCCTCAAGGGGACTTCTTGGAGATTGTCCTTTTCAGAAAGGGAAAAGAAAAGAAAAATAAAGACGTTCTGAACTACACTGTGAGGAATTCAAATGGGGAGAGGGAAGAGGATCTTGTCTGTAAACCAGGACTACTTGAATGTTAGCTGTCCATGCATATTTGGCACAGAACAAAAATAAAGGGTGGGAATCTAAGAGTATAGGCTTTGGGGTCATCTATATCTGATCTGGGCACCAGTTCTGCCACTTTAAGACCTTGGGCAATTTTTAGTCTTTAGTTTCTTTATCTGGTGAGGATGCTAATAATCTACCTCATGGGAAGTAAGCAGCACAGAACCTACAGACAGTCTGTAGGCAATAATGGGGATTAGTGGGGACAGGCAAGTGTGCTCAGTCCCTCAAGGAAGATTTTGAGCTGCAAGAGGACAAATGTCAAGGCTCTTCATGTGGCATTGGCTATCCAGACTCTTTCCCAATAAAGCTTTCCAGTGGGCCTGGGGGAGGCAAAAGGTGCTATGTGGATGGCATCTGAAATTTTGAGGTATAGGTGGTGACTGAGCACCAAGGAAGCTGAGCTCTATTTTGGAGTGGTCTCTGCTTGGGATGCCCTGAGGCCCTGGCCTGGGGAGGCTATGGCAGTGGACAGACTAATCAGATCCAGGCTGTTGTATGATTGCTGCAATATTATGGGGGAAATGATAGGTTTTCTCCTATCGGAAGTCTGAAACCAATTCAGCATGAGATGTCGGTCATTTGAGAAAGAGCTTGCATGAGAAGCAGGAGAAGTTGGATATGAACATATCTTTTCAATAACCTTGACAGATGCCAAAAGAAAAGTTAAGGAACAAATAGGATATAATAATGTTTCCTCAACTGTTCCCAGAACACATATTTGAAATGTTTATTGGGGTTTTACCAAAAACAACAACAAAAAAAGAGTGTTCTGTAGTCAGGTAAGTCTGAAAAATTCTGTACACTATATTTACACGCATTTTTTAAATGTTTCATTTATACCTGAGAGAGAAACAGCATGAAAAGGGGAGGGTCAGAGAGAGAGGGAGACACAGAATCTGAAGACAGGCTCCAGGCTCTGAGCTAGCTGTCAGCACAGAGCCTGACACAGGGCTTGAACCCACACACCGTGAGATCATGACCTGAACCAATGTCGGACGCTTAACCGACTGAGCCACCCAGGTGCCCCTACATGCGTTTTGAAAAACAGCAATTCACATTAGTAAATCAAATGCTCCAAGAAAATCTGCAATAAAAAATATATTTAATTGCTTAATCTTGTGTTAAGTGTTGTATTACTTTGTTTCTTTTTTAAATACAACATCTATGAACACCTCTGGAAACACCAGTGTTTTTACCAGTTCAAGGTGGGAAGTACAAAAGCTAAAAAAATGAGTGTTGAACAACTGTTTCTACGAGTGTTTTCTCAGGGACTAATGCCTCCTTACATTATAATTCCCATTTTCTTCACTGGAAAACATGGCTTAGCATTTTCAGGCACAAAGTCTTGGAGGCTTTAATTTTCACACCAGTGCAAGTTAGGAAGCTTTACCTATAGCCCCTCAGCCCATGGGCTTGGTGCTTGTGACAGTGTATTGAAATCATCTTTGGCTAGAACTTATTGTCCCTACTAAGCTGTGAGTTCCTTGAAGTCAGACTTGCAACTGAGACACCCTTACGCAGCAACTACTCAAATACCCACATAAGCCGAGTTAATATCTTTCACGTGATTGTTAAATTTTCTAAGCTCAACACCAAGGTTGGACAAACCCTCTGTGCTTGGTCTGAAAGTCAAAGCAATTCCAAGCCTTTTTCTACAAAGGCAATTTCTCATTCCTGGTTTGGTTGTCTTTACAGAATGGGAGTCTTCAAAGAAAGGGAAGCTCAAAACGTCTTCTTGTATCTGTGGTACAGCTGCCAAAAACAAGAAGCTTTATTCTAGAAGATTTTATCTTTACAGTATGTTCAGAATTTATCCAGCCCCCTTCAAGTCCACCACCATTACCCTTATTCCAGTATTTGGTATCTCTCCTCAGTGACGTTACAAAGGGGTCTACACTGGTCTCTCCTCTCCCATCCCCCTTCACAAGATTGGTGATTTTCTTTATTAACAATATGTACCACTTTTACAGAAAACCATGTGCTATATTGTCACCTATGTGATATTATTTAATATTATCTACACCAGTTTTTTCCTACCCCCGAAAAATATTTCATAGTAAATTTATTTTTCATTTCAAATACTATTTTTTTTAAATCTCTTTAAGTTTCATTTTATTCTTTCTTTAGTCTATCATCTATTAGTCTATCTTGCTTATGTGGGTATGATTCATATCACCCCAAAACAATTATAATAATAACATCAAAGATCACTGCCCACAGATCACCATAACAAATATAATAATGATAAAAAAAAAAGTCTGAAATACTGTGGGAATAATCAAAACGTGAAACAGAGAGATGAAGTGAGCAAACGCCACTAGAAAGATGGTACTGATAGACTGCCTTGATACAGGGTTATCGAAAACCTTCAATTTATAAAAAATGCAATATCTCTGGAGTGTAATAAGGTGAAGTTTACTAAAATGAAATATGCCTGTATTCAAACATCTCCCAGTCTGGAGTGAGCTCTTGGAATTATTTAGTTTAAATCTTTAAAAAATTTTAATTCCAGTATAGTTAACACACAGTGTCATATTAGTTTCAGATGTACAACATAGTGATTTAACAATTCCGTACAACATACGGTGCTCATCCCAACAAGTGCCCTCCTTAATCCCCATCACCTATTTCACCCTTCCCCTCACCTACCTCCCCTCTGGTGACCATGAGTTTGTTCTCAATAGTTAAGAATCTGTTTCTTATCTCTCTCTCTCCCTCTCTTCCTTGCTCATTTGTTTTATTAACTCCACATAGGAGTGAAATCATAGGGTATTTGTTTTTCTCTAACTGATTTACTTTTCTTAGCATTATAGCATGTATCTCCATAGTAAATGGCAAGATTTCATTCTTTTTTATGACTGAATATATATATATATATTCATATTTATATATAGTCTTCTTCTTATTTCACATCTTCTTTACTTCTTTATTCATTCATCTGTTGACAGACACTTGGGCTGCTTCCATAATTTAGTTATTGTAAATAATGCTGCTATAAACACAAGGGTATGTGTATCCCTCTGAATTAGTGTTTTTGTATTTGGAGGAGGGTGGTGGTAAATACTCAGTACTGCAATTGCTGGTCATAGGTTAGTTCTACTTTTAACTTTTTGAGAAACTTCCATACTGTTTTCCAGAGTGGCTGCCCCAGTTTGCATTCCCACCAACAGTGCAAAAGTGTTCCCCTTTCTCCACATCCTGGCCAACATCTGTTGTTTCTTGTGTTGATTTTATCCATTCTGACAGGTGTGAGGTGGTATCTGTAGTTCTGATTTACATTTCCCTGATGATAAATTATGCTGAGCATCTTTTTATTTAGTTTACATCTTAATGGCATTTGTTTTTGTTCAGTCTTTATACATAGATAGATAAGAATTTGGCCAAGGATTCAAGGGTACTCCTGTGCATATTTCTGGAGATTTTCTGTCCATAGATCTCTTTCCTTTCTCATAATTTGTCTAGAAAATTCTTGCCACTTATACCTTTCCAAAGTTTTAGCCCTGTACCCTCAACTCAGTGAAAATGCCATGCTCTGTGTGGGGGTCCCTTATCTGCACTATAGTCCAGAAAGTTCCTCCAGATAGATAGCCCAGACAATCACCTTAGTTTTCTCTCCTTCTCTAAGAGATTACTGTTCTGCAGTACACGTTGTTCAATGTATGAAAAATTCTTTTAAAACTTCTGTCCAGTTCCCTAATAGTTTTCAGTGAAAGAGTAAAATTATTCTCAATTATTCAATTATGGCTGGTGTTATGAATCCTCTTTGGGTTTCCTCTCAACACTTAAGGATGTCATACCATTATCTCCCAGTGCATATGATTTCTGAAATCTGCTGTAATTCTTATTTTTTCTTCCATATGTAATATGACTACTTTCTCTGGCTAACTTCAAGAATTCCTTGTTTTCCTTTGTTTTCAGCAGTTTGAATATCACACACACACACACACACACACACACACACACATGCACACACATTGGCATATTACTCAGCCATTATAAAGAATGAAATCTTGCCATTTACAACAACATGGATGGACCTAGAGGGTATTTAGCTAAGTAAGGTAGGTCACAGAAAGACAAATACCATGTGGTTTCACTTATATGTAGAGTCTAAAAAAAATGAACAAAAAAAAAAAAAAGCAGAAACAGACTCATCAATGCAGAGAACTGGTGGTTGAAAATTGCTAATATAGTAACTTTCTATCCCAAGAAAAAAAATTACAGTTATGTATGGTAATGGATGTTAACAAGACTTATTGTGGTAATCATTTCAAAAACTACACAGATATCAAATATTTTGTTGTGGACCTAAAATTAATACAATATTATATGTCAATTGTACCTCGGTAAAGAAAAATAGAAGGAAAAATAAGTAGAACTAAAAAAAAAATCCTAAAGAGATGAAACATGATATTTATAAAATGGTATGTGTTTGATGTATATTTTTCTGATTAACATATTACTTAATAATGGTATAAAGGTGGATTAATGGAAGCTCTCATCAACACATCTGAAAGTTATACCTCTATTTCAAACTTGCCTTCTAGAAAAATTTAATTTCCTCTGTTGCTATCCAAAAGGAAGATGAAAAATAGATGTTCATCACACAGATATTAAGACTGTTTTAGAACATAAAGGGTAAAAACAGCAAGATGTCAGGTATTGGGTGAAGAGAATGGGGGTCAGAGGGAGTCGGCTGAGTGTGAAGTCACTCCCCTATCGATAGTGGTCAGTGATGTAGAGTAACCAGAAGATACAATAAGATGACATGTTGAACTAAGGACTTCCTCAGATGTCAGACAATGCTGGCTTTAAATACCAGACCTTCTATTAAAAATTTACAAAATGTGACAATTTAGGCAAATTAACTAATCTCTCTAAATCTCAGTGTCTTTATCTACAACATGCCAAGACTAGTGCCTCCATTACAAATTTGTTATAAGGATTAATTAGGATAAATGAGATAATATACATGAAAGAGTCTGATTGATAAGAGGAGTTCACTGTATGTTTGTTTAAAAAACACATAAAGTTACAAAAAGAATGTTATCTAGCAGGAAACAGTAACTGGAGCCAAACATACAACACAAGCCAAAACTCAGAAATCTAAGAGAGAGATGCCAAACCAGAAGCTCAGATGCCAAGATTAGGAAGCAGTGGTGAAAGTTATGTAGCATCAGTCTGCCGGAACAGAATTAGCCAAAGTTGGGTTCATGAAGACAATGTGTCTCAATGAGGGTGATGGGGGAGTCTATAAGGAATTCCAGTCAAGGTCACCTCTAAGGAGCATTTTAACACTTGCATTTCAGGATTTCATGCTTTTACTTAAATAGCTTTCTCCACCAGATCCCATTTCTAGCCCACAAAGTAGCATGGTAAAGTAGTTCATCCCTGGGTCTTAGCAAACTCTCCTTTAACATCTCAGCATTGTGACTTTGGGCAAATTCTTATGGATACTTGTCATTCTTTTCAATTACCTATTATCTAAACTCCTTCTGCATGTTTGGGATGTTTTCTATCTTATAAATTTTGGTTATAGCATAGTTAATTCTCACCATAGAAGCTAAAGAAGTTGAATGATTGCTTTTATAGTCTCCTAAGCAGATAGAACTTGCACATTTGAATCTACCAATCAGCAGTGTCGTAGATTCTGGGTCTGGAGTTCTCTCTTGTCCAGCAAGAAAGCATGACACAGGATTAAAATGTGAGAGAGGCTAATGTCCGAGAGGAGACAAAAGCCCTGAGTAAGGGTCCTTGCTCCATTTTTATTAAGATCAGAAGGCTTACAAGCATGATGGACACACACAAAGAGACTATGAAACCATGAACATTAACTCACAGGCATAGGAGAAAGGGGGTTTTGAAGATATGCGGTGTTATAGGTTTGAGTCAATACAAAACAAAATCCTGGCGATGGGTGGAAGATTGTTTACAGCAGACATGAGGTGTCCCTTCAGTTTACCTGAACTGGTCTAGGGGGCAAGAAAGACAGAGATGCTACCTCAGGGTCAACAAGGTACCTTTCTTTTGCTAATTAGCTCTGCTCTGGGCAACTTTGCCCTGCTGCTCTATAGCACTGTTTACCTGTTTATCTATTTTGGTCCTTCCTTCCTGTGAAAGTGGCTTTCTGCTATTATACTAAGTTGGGGGGCATTTCTGCCCCAAATACCCAATTTTGTTTACCTCATCTTGGATGTTTTCATCCTGCAATTCCCAACTCCTATACTTTTGTTCTATACTAGGGGTCTTTGCTCCATTTACCTAATCTTATTTACCTGACCTTGTTTACCCAAACTTGGGTGTGTACATCCTATGCGTTTCTTTTTCTTTATGCCTTGTGAACCCATAGGTGCAAGCTCAGGGAATTCCTCAGCTTATTCCCCACACAGCAGCATCCATCAGGGGCTTTAAATGAGAAGCTCATAACCCAAAGAAGCAGAGCCATGGAGAATCCTCTCCTTTGGAGGTTATCATTGCAAAATAACATTCCAGCATCGGTGTCTCGTGTCCTCTGATTGCTAGTTCTGTTCTGGCAGTAGCAATGTTTTCCTTTACAACCCAGTTTTTCTAGGGTTAATTTTGGGTCCTGTGTTTGGTATCTTCTGAATCTGATTTTCCAGTCAACATGACAATTCTTTTAATAAATTCCTTTTTCTCAAATCAGACAAAGTCAGTTTCTTTTTCCTGCAAGTTAGCACTGCAGTGAACACATTGCCCTTTAGCATTGGTATGTCATCTGTAAAATGGGGACAATAGCAGTTTCTGCTTTTAGGAAGCTGTGATGATTCTCTGAAAGAGGCATATAAAATGCTTAAAGGACAGCACCTGGGTGGCTTAGTCAGTTGATCATCCGACTCTTGATTTCAGCTCAGGTCGTTATCCCAGTGTCGTGGGATCAAGCCCTGTGTTGGACTCTGTGCTGATTATGGAGCCTACTTAAGATTCTCTCTCTCTCTTTCTCTGTCTCTTTCATTTCTCTCTCTCTCCCTCTGCCCCCTCCCCTACTCATGTTCTCTCTCCCTTAAAAATATATAGATAAATAAAGTGCTTAAAGGAGTAGCTGACATACAGATTTTTCTTTGTAAATGTTCACCATTATATTTTAGTCTCTCATGCTTTACAGAGAAACTTTGCAAACACTATACCAGGAAAGCTCACAAAATCACTCAGGGAAGATATTTACTAATTTGGGAACCCAGGTCCATTAACATTAAGCATACAGAATGAACAAAACTAGATATACTGAGAAAATCACCAGGCAAAACTTCCATTCGGATGACTTATAAAACAGTAGGAATGGATAAGATCAGAGCAGGAAAGGGTGTGGCTGAGAAGAGAGTCCCAAGGGCTCAAGAATACGAATGTTGAAAGGTGCAGTGAAGGTGAGATGTTTGCAAGCAATACTAAAAAGAAAATAAAAAAGCAATACTAATAGGAAAAGGAATTTAAAAAATAAAGGAAAAAATAAAGGTTAGTAAAAAAAAAAAAGAAAATCATGTTTCAAGAAAGGAAGGTATCAATTATTCTCTTGCTTCAAATTCTTGTCCATCTTCTTACTGAAGGAAGAAAAAAAGATGCGGGGCTGGAGGTAAAGAGAGGATGGAAGGAATCCGACCAGGATGATTTGGTAAAAGAGAAAATAGAATGTGCAGACGCGGGAATGACCAGAGGCATCTTGTTTGGCCTTTTGTACTAGACTATTCCAGGGTTCAATGCAGAGTGCCAGAGAGGGTGGAAGCAGGGCAGATGGGCCTGGACCTGGTGTAAAAGAAGGAGCCCAATACCATGCAATATCATGTGAAGGAAATAGCTATGGGAATCTCCAAGCTGGTTGTTACACTTGCAAACAAAGTAAAGACTTACTCAGAATCCCGTTCAGATTATGAGAACGATTTGTTGTTCTTTCATATCAGACATGGCATCTAAATTAAAAAAAAACAAAAACAAAAACAAAAAACAAAAAATCGAGACCTATAAAGAGATGTTTGATCAATAGCTAAGCAGGCTAAGGGTTAAGCCAGGGCTCACAAATAGTATGGAGTGGCACACAAAAAAGGGGAAACCAATGTGACAAAAAACTCAAACAACAACAAGAACATCAAGAACAAGAACAACAAACCCTGCTATAGATATAGGACCAAAGCATATAGGCAAGTTAGGCGAGAGCCAGGGCCCCAATGAACACTTATTGCTGAGAGCCATTCAGATGCACCACGCAAGGGGGTTGTGAAAACAGAAGTACAGGAGAATGAGGCTCCCAGTGTACTCAGAGAGATGGTGTTCATGTGCCTGCAGGGAAGCGGTTTCAGGGACCCCAGATGAGGATGCTGGTAGAGGGAAGGGAGACAGGGCAGGGAGGAAAAGATGGAAAGAAAGAGGAAGATGGTAAGATACAGAAAGCATGGAGAGTAAGAGAAGTGGAAGATAATGGGGTCGGGGGAGGAAACAAGAAGGGAGGTAGGTGAAAAGTGAGAGCGATAGCAAGAAAAAATGAGAGAAAAGATCTCTATGTTAAATCAGGAAGCTGTGAGTGAATTACAGGGAGCTGGAGGATACTGGAAAGAACATTTGAAATGTATGTAACATGTAACTCAATTATCCAAGATTAGCCATAACACGGGAAGAAAAAAAATCCCATCAGGTTGTAACTGCTATAGTACCAAATAGTTACATTTAATGCATTTATAAACAGATATCTTTTGGCAAGTGAATCAAAAAGGCCTCCACGAGACACGCGATTCTGGGCTTCAATCCATTCACTCTGTGAATTAATTGACTTTATTTGAACTCTACTGTTTTCGGTTGGAGAATTCACTGTGAACATGTTGTACATCTCTCAGATATCAAATAGCAAATGCATGGCAGCCAGATTCTGAAACGGAGCCAGAAATTGTTTATTAATAAGACAAGGGTTTCTCTGTGATTAGGAAAGACAACCAAGAGATAAATAAATAAAATAAACAGCTAAACTCTTTGAAATGTCTTCCACATTTCTCCTTTCACTTGGGAGGCACAGACTTCACCGGAAATAGAGTAATTATACTTACTAGGAGAAGGAGGTGGTGTATGACACCTGCTTGCAAAGCAATGTTTTTTAAAACCTCACTTCTAATCTTTTTTCATATCTTACTCAAAATAATCATTTGCCAGCAATTGATTCACACACTGAGTTTTTTTCCCTTCTTCAACAGCATGAAACATATTACAACTTAATTTTTCCTGCATCCAAAATGTTTCTTTGAGCTAACAAGTCCAGGGAATATATGTTCTGGCTAATTTCTAAAATTATTGCATTTTAAAAGGTTAAAGCACAGTGTTCTAGCCAGGATTCATGGGAGCTAGCAAAAGATAATAGACCCAGTAATGACCCTGGGTCCTTCAGGAAAGAAGGAAGGAAGGAAGGAAGGAAGGAAGGAAGGAAGGAAGGAAGGAAGGAAGGAAGGAAGGAGAGAAGGAAAGAAGGAGGGGAAGGGAAGGTTCACAGACTCCCATGAGAGGCTGGATGGATGATCAGGATGGGAAATAGCCATAGCCAAAGGCAAATCACACTTCTGATCTGGTCCACAGGCCACTGCTACTGGAACTGTGATCAATATTACCTATAAATATTCCCTCTGTTTTATTTTTTTTAATTCAATATCTCTCTTTATTTCTTCATCTCCCTTCCATGACCTATCCATGGGTTAGGCAAAAAGCACAGAGACAGCCTTCAGAAAATAGCAGTGCTTAGAAGATGCACTAAGGGGGGGCGCCTGGGTGGCTTAGTCGGTTGAGCGTCTGACTTTCGCTTAGGTCATGATCTCGCGGTTCGTGTATTCGAGCCCCGCGTCGGGCTCGGTGCTGACTGCCAGCTCAGAGCCTGGAGCCTGTTTCAGAGTCTGTCACTCCCTCTCTCTCTGACCCTCCCCTGCTCACGCTGTTTCTCTCTCTCTCTTCTAGAAATAAATAAAACATTTAAAAAAATTATAAAAAATAAAAAAAAGATGCACTAAGGGGAAGGGTCTCCAGCAAGGAGGGAGAGAGCCGGACACAGGTACTTGTTAAGCCTAGATTGAAACTCTAGGGCCCCCCCCCACCACCACTGTTAGTCCCCCAAAAATATTATTTGGAAAATCACAAGCAGGGGTTCATATGTCAACATTCTTTTGGTACATGCTGGTGACCAAAGTAACAGAGTTCCAAGGAAATATCAACTCACAGGGGAAGCACTCACTCTGGCAGCACATACACTAAAGATTACACATAGGAGAAAATGATGAGACACTATTAACAGTAGCAGCAGAATAGAAGAAGCGAATAGAGAAATAACTTTTAAAAGCAGAAGTAAACAATTTACACAGAGAAAACAGGGGCATGATGGAAAACAAACCAGAAATAAGTAAGTCTGAAAAATAATCACTTGGATTTATTGCATATAAAAACATTATTGCTATAGTAAAGAACTCAATGGATAGACTGAATAACAGAATATAGAATCAAAATGTGGTTGGCCAGAAGATCTAGTCAAAGAATTAGCCCGGAGGGTATTAAGAATGTTTGTAATGTGTATTTATTTTTGAGAGACAGAGAGAGAGAGAGAGAGAGAGAGAGGGGGGGGGGGGGGAGAAAGAGAGAGAGAAAGCATGTGTGGGGGAGAGCAGAGAGAGAGGGAGACACAGAATTCAAGTACACTCCAGGGTCTGAGCTGCCCTTACAGAAGCTGACACAGGGCTCAAACTCAGGAACCATGAGACATGACCTGAGCCAAAGTCATGATCTGAGCTGAAGTCAGATACTTAACTGACTGAGCCACCCAGGCACCCAAAGAAAATTTAAATAAAAAGAAAACAAGTTAAGAGATACGGAAGAGAAATGTAGAGGTATCAATATTCAGTGGTAATACCATTAAATGAGGGGAATGAGAGAAATAAATGAGAGAGATAAAAGGAGGGAAAAACATATTTAAGAACAATGACCAATTATTTGCCAAAATAAAAAGATATGCAATATTTTAAATTTTTTTTTAATTTTTATTTATTTCTAGGAGAGAGAGAGAGAGAGACAGCGTGAGCAGGGGAGGGTCAGAGAGAGAGGAAGTAACAGACTCTGAAAGAGGCTCCAGACTCTGAGCTGGCAGTCAGCACAGAGCCCGACGCGGGGCTCGAACCCACGAACCGCGAGATCATGACCCAAGCGAAAGTCGGCGCTTAACCGACTAAGCCACCCAGGTGCCCCAAAGATATGCAATATTTTAAACTAAAAGGAATCACAGAGTTTGACATAGATTTTTAAATGCCTAGATATAATAAAAAGAATATTCAAAACACCCAAATCTCAAATAAGAAAAAATAAATAAATTTCAGAGCGCTAAAGTAATTCACCTAAGAAAGGAGAGGAATCAAATTGATGTTAAAATGTTCAATACCTACAGTGAGTATAAGGAAAAACAGTATAACATTTTTATTTTGAAGGACAAGGATTTGAAACAAATTTTATATCCAGCTGTATTATCATTTATATATAAGGATGAACATTACACAACTTCTGAACTTGCATAAGAAGATATGGTCTTAGTAAAGGGAATTATAATAAAGAGGAAGGAAGAATAGGAGGAGAGAAAACAAAGAAAAGAAAAAGATAGGCAGAAAGGAAAGCAGGGTGAGAGAGGGAGGTACACCTATTAGGAAATATAAATAATATAGTAGAAATAGGTTATCATTATTTATAATACTGAATATAGCTTCAGCTAACTAATCAAAAGATATTTTCTGAATAAATTTTTTAATCCAGCAGTATATTAAATGTAAGAGAGAGATTTAAATATTACTCGGCCATAAAAAAGAATGAAATCTGGTCATTTGCAATGATGTTGAAAGAATCAGAAAGTATAATTCTAAGCGAAATAAGTCAGTCAAAGAAAGACAAATAAATGATTTCACTCATGGAATTTATGAAACAAAACACACAAGCATGGGGTGGGAGAGAAGAGGCAAACAAAGAAACAGACTCTT
Organism: Hyaena hyaena; assembly: GCF_003009895.1. NCBI lineage: Eukaryota > Metazoa > Chordata > Mammalia > Carnivora > Hyaenidae > Hyaena > Hyaena hyaena. The sequence continues at coordinate 751,646 of NW_024080637.1, read as the reverse complement.
AATTATAGATAACAAACTGATGGTTACCAGAGAAGAAGTAGGTGGGGAGATGGGTGAAATAGGTGCTGGGGACCAAGAAGTGCACCTGTTGTGATGAGCACAGTGATGTATGGAAGTATTGAATCACTGTATTGTACACCTGAAACTATAGTTTCAGTGAAATACAGTTATTATGCTGTATGTTAACTAGCTGCAATTTGAATAAAAACTAGATAAATAAATTCAATAGAAACAAACAATTAAAAGTAAACAGATGGAAATTTATACCAAGCAACTGCTGAAGAACAGAATGCTTGAGCATCAAATTTAAGATGATAAATACACTATAATATCCTAAGTGCATTATAAAAAGATAACTTTATAATTCTATATAATAATTAAAATAATTCTGCTATAATTCCATAAACAACTATAAAAATTTCAAATTTATCGATACTAATTATTGAAATAATACCACTAAGGAATCCATGGGTTAAAATTTAGTCAGAAGGAAACTGTTAAAATTTAGAGCTGAAAAACAATGAAAGAGCTACATGACAAAATTTGTGAGATACAACTGTAGCAGTACTTAAAAGGAACATTTTACTCATGAATACATTTATTAAAAAACAAGGAAGACTGAAACAAATGAACTGAACATTTAATAATAAGCTGAAAGAGTATAGCTCAGTAGCAAAATCAATAATAATTATAATTTATTTAAAAGCAGGCAGAAGACTTGAATAGGTATTTCTCCAATGAAGACATACAAGTAGCCAACACATATATGAAAAGGTACTCAATATCACTAATCAGGGAAATTAAAATCAAAATCACATTGAAATACCTTCTCACAACTGTTAGGATGGCCATTATTTTAAAAGGAGAAAATATGTATTGACAAGGATGGGAAGAGATTGGAACCCCTGTGTATTGTTGATGGGGGTATAAATTTTGCAGTCACTATGGAAAACAGTATGGAGCTTCAAACACCTAAAAGAAGAACTACCACATGAGCCATCAATTCCACTTCTGGGTATTTATCCAAAATAATTGAAAAGAGGATCTTGAAATATTTCCACTTCCATGCTCATAGCAGCATTATTCACAATAGCCAAGATGTGGAAACAACGTAAATGACCATCTAGGATAAATGGATAAGAAAATCTCACGGAAGCAAACAAGGAAATATTCTTCAGCCTTAAAAAAAGAAAGAAATTCTGTCATATGCTACGGCATGGATAAACCTTGCAGACATTATGCTAAATGAAAAAAAGCCAGTCATGGAAGGACAAGTACGGCACGATTCCATTTATATGAGGTATCTGAAGCAGCCAAACTCATAGAAGCAGTTAGTAGCATGGTGCTCACTAAGGAGTGAGTGGGGGAGAGAAATGGAGAATTGCTGTTCAGTGAGAATAGAGTCTAAGTCATGCAAGATGAATAAGTTCTGGAAATCTGCTGTAAAGCAATATGCATAGTTAACAGTACTGTACAATTAAAAATATTAAAAAGGGTAGATGTCATGTCACCTATTTTTATCCCAATAAAATAAAAGAAGCTAGAAAGAGTATTAACAAAAACACAAAGAAAGAAAGAAAGAAAGAAAGAAAGAAAGAAAGAAAGAAAGAAAGAAAGAAAGAAAAGATAAACAGCAAACCATAGTGCTATGTTTTTTTTTTTCTTTTTTTTAAAGGTTAGTAATATAGGGGCACCTGGGTGGCTCATTCAGTTAAGCATCTGACTTTAGCTTTGGTCATGATCTCATGGTTTGTGAGTTCAAGCTTTGCATTGGGCCCTGTGCTGACAGCTCGGAGCTTCGAGCCTGCTTCAGATTCTGTGTCTCCCATAGAGGCTATAGCTCAGGGGCAGAGCATCTGATGGCAGATTCTGTGTCTCCCTTTCTCTGCCCCTCCCCTTCCACCCCCCTCAAGAATAAATAAATATTTAAAAAATAAAATAAAGATTAGTAATATAGATCATCTCTAGTAAGTAAAAACTGACAAACACAGTAGTACATATATATGCACATGCATACCCACACCCACATGCACAGAATGGAAAAAAGAGAAATAGATTCATACAAAATAGAGAGTTTTATGAAACAACAAGACTTCTGAGAATCCAGTGAAAATTGATAGTTTCTAGAAAATATAAAATGTCAAAACAAGCATATGTGAGATGAGAAAATTTTAATCAATCAATAATCACTTTTTAAAAGCTGAAATAGTAACCAAAAACCTTTGCTCACTGAAGAAGCCACAGCATAGATAGATTTTCAGATGAATTCTACTAAGTTTTCAGGAAATAAATATTCCAATCTAGACAAGTTTATTTTTAAGAATAGAAAAAGAGGTAAAAACAAGCCTAGTCATTTTGTGAAGCTAATATATACTTGATACGAAAATCAGATGGCAAAACGAGAAAATAAAAATATAAGCCAATTTCAGTTTAAAAATAGATGCAATGTCCACACAAAAATCTGCCTGGAAATGCTTTTAGCAACTTTATTCATAATTGCCAAAACTTTGAAGCAACCCAGATGTCCTTCAAAAGGTGAATGGTAAACAAACTGTACCAATTCATGGAATACTAGCCAGGGATAGAAAGGAATAAGCTATTAAGCCATGCAACACCACCAGTGAATCTTATATGCATATTGTGACAGGAAAGGAGCCAGTCTGAAAGACTTTATACTTTATAATTCTATTTTTATGACATTTCAGAAAAGATAGGATGGTAGAGACAGAAAATAAATCAGTGGATATCTGTTTTAAACACATAAACAATATGTACATTTTCAAGGGTTTATAAGCACTTACTATATGCCAGTCACTAATTTTATTCTGCATACATTTTAATCTATTTATTCACCAAATAACCATATACAAATTAAGTAACTGAGGCACAGAGAGGCTAAACATCTTGCCCAAGGTCCCACTGTCAGGATGAAGTGTGGACTCCAGGTTCTAAAGCTTGTATTCTTAAAGTTTCTTTCTTTCTCTTTCTTTCTTTCTTTCTTTCTTTCTTTCTTTCTTTCTTTCTTTCTTTCTTTCTTTCTTTCTCTCTCTCTCTCTCTTTCTCTCCTCCTTTCTCTCTCTCTTTCCTTCCTTCCTTCCTTCCTTCCTTCCTTCCTTCCTTCCTTCCTTCCTTCCTTCCTTTCTATTTTAATTTGAGAGGCAGAGGGGGACAAAGGGAGAGAGAGAATCTTAAGCATGGAGCCTGATGTAGGGCTCAATCTCATGGTCATGAGATGATGACTTGAGCCCTAATCAAGAGTTGGACACTCAACAGACTGAGCTACGCAGGTGCCCCTTGCACCTGTATTCTTCTACAGCATGCTCTATCGCTTCTTCTGCGGCAGAGGGTCTAGAAGGGCAAATATCAAATATACCATTTGTGTGCAGTTGTGGAGCAGAAGGAAGCAGCAGAGATAGGGAAAGAGAATGAAGGGGGAAAGTGCTAAATATAACAACACAAAAAGGGCACCTTCTAGTACTGATGATGATGAGATGAGCCAGACAGAGGAAGATTAACTTAAACTGTGCATCTGATGCTTTTTTTAAAAAAGTGCTGACATTACCTAGGAAATTCTGATTGCTCTTCAATTTTAGAAAACCAAGCATTTCAGATACATGCTTTCTTTTTTTTTTTTTTTTTGCTAAATTAGCAACATTGTAGATCAGATATACGTAGCCGAAAAGATTCAGAGTATTTGCCTAGAACATCTGAAGGACAAGTAGATCCCATAACTCTGGAGACCTATTCAACACTTGCTTGGACTGTAGCACCAAACCATCTATTCTTAATTTGTGCTTGAATTCATTGACCAGAATTCCTCCCAACTGGAGAATTTCTCCCAATTAAAGATCAGCTTATTGTCTAGCACCTAGGCTCTAGCTCCCACCTAGCATATGTGTCTATTCCTAAAACCCTTCTCCTACACTCAGCTCTGTTTTGCCCCTTCTCTGACACATAAGCTCTACATGACATATACTTGGACTTGTAGATACTAACCAGTATCTATCCAACCACTTGTCCATGCATGAATTCAATGAACGCACACTGAGTCCCCACCATGTTCCAGGCACCAAAGACACAAAGAGAAGTTAGACACTAATCCTAATGATGAGAAGATCACAGTTTAAGAAAAAAGAACAACATACAAATAAATGAATGCAGTAAAATGCAAACTAACTGGTGGGTCACTGGAGTTAAATGAAATAATGTATATAAATAACTCAGTATTTTTATTAAAAGTACTGTGACCTAGTGTTTAATAGCTACATCAACTTCCACAGAGCTTCCCCCCAAATAGGCATCAGTTTAATTATGGGCCGGGGCACCTGGTGGCTCAGTTGGTTGAGTGTCCAACTTTGGCTTAGGTCATTATCTCACTGTTTGTGAGTTCAAGCCCCATGTCGGGCTCTGTGCTGACAGCTAGCTCAGAGCATGGAGCCTGCAGTCTGCTTCAGATTCTGTGTCTCCCTTTCTCTCTCTGCCCCTCCCCTGCTCACACTTTCTCTCTTTCTCTCAAAAATAAATAAACATTAAGAAAATTTAAATTTAATTATGGGCCATTTATTCATTCAGCAACGTCAAGTACTGAGAAAAGTGCTTGGGCAGAGTCAGCTAACAAAGCACCCAAAACCTATACTCCTGTTTCTAAAGTATGAAAACTGTTTTCATTGAGAATGTAAGGACACAAGTCTAAACCAGACTGACTCCATAATAGGCCTTAAGTTTCCCCTCTAAACTAGAAGCCCTAAGTTTCAGTTTCCCTGAAACTATCAGGCAGCTACACATTGCCCAAGGCCAAAGAAACGGCCCACCACTTCACTCCACCACACTACGTTGGCAACGCCCAATCAAGAAAGGCCAGCAACTATAGATAAATCTCAGCTGCCTAATGTAAAAGTTAACCCATTAGTCACCGAACAAGACTCTAGGCTTGCTCTATGGTTGGTTGAATTTAAGGGTACCCTGAATGTTGTAATTGGATCCTGCCAAAAGTAACAAATACATTAGACAATGTGTATGGTTAAACCCGCTGTCAATGATATCGTATAATTATGATTGGATCACTGTTTCCATGCCACTACTTCTGTAACTCCCCTGTCACAAACCCCATAAAAACCCTACTCTGCCTTTGTTCGGGGCTCTCAGCACGGATCCACGGCACTGGTGAAGTCTGTGAGCCCGAGCCCGAGCTCGAGCCCGTAATAAAGCCCTTTGCCTTTGCATGCATGACTCGGTCTCCCTGGTGGTCTCTGGTTGGTGAGGATACTGCGATCTGGGTATAACAAGAAGTGATTGCTTGACCAGGAATCATATCTCCCACCTTCTCTTGCATCTATATGAAGTCATGTGGATTTGTTAGAGTAAACTTAACCACTGTAGCAAAGAGATCCCAACATTCCAGAGACTTAACAGAATAGAAGTGTATTCTGCTTCATCTGCAATAAAATGGAAGTAGTCATGGTGAGTGAAATGGGAAACATTCTAAATGATCATCCAAAGACCTAGGTTCCTTTGCTTTGGGGCCTTTCCATGCCCCAGGGTCTCATCATCACCGGAAGAGAAAAAAGGTGAAAATGATGCCCACCTTTAACCACCATGGCCCAGGTGTTATGTACATGACTTCCATTCATATTCCATTAATGAGAACTAGTAACACAGATCCCATTTGTTGTTTTTTTTTAATTTCTAGGAGGGAGAGAGAGTCACAGACTGAAACAGGCTCCAGGCTCTGAGCTGGCAGTCAGCACAGAGCCCGACGCGGGGCTCGAACCCACGAACCGCGAGATCATGATCTAAGCGAAAGTCGGATGCTTAACCAACTAAGCCACCCAGGTGCCCCTCCCATTGGTTTAAAAGGGGGCTCAGTAGTACCTGTCTGAACAGCTGCCATCCAGTGACAAAGCCACATAATTGGGGGGGAAAAAGCATGAATGTTAGTGGTGTCATGTAAGTAGTTCTAAATAATTAAATATAAGAAGTATAGAGCATCACTCAATGAACCAAAGTACCGTAGCAGCCTCTGTACTTCTCCCTCTTTTTCCCCTTCTTCCAGGTGATAACTGGAAGATATCCCTCCAGCTCTCAAGGATAACTGAGCAAAAGAAGTTCTGATTACCAAATCATCCTATGGAAGAGAAAACTCCACTAGACAAGAATGCTAGTTTGAACTATAATATGATTAAGAAATAAATTTCTCCTAAGCTCATCCACTAACGTATTGGCATTTAATTTGTTATAACAGCTAGAAATGCCAAGTAACAAAATACTATTCTTATTAATAAAAACTCTATACATAATGACCATTAGTAAACGGCTCAGCACCTTGCATGGCATAGAGGTAGAATTTGATAAATACTATATACTTGCCTAGTTGCATTTTAAATGTCTTTTTGGAAATGTGTGATCCTCTTGCAGAAGACATGAACAGACACTTCTCCAAGGAAGACATACAAATGGCTAACAGACACGTGAAAAGACATTCAACATCATTCATCATCAAGGAAATAAACACAAATCAAAACTACATTGAGATACCACCTCACACCTGTCAGAATGGCTAAAATTAACAACTCAGGAAACAACAGATGTTGGCGAGGATGCAGAGAAAGGGGAACCCTCTTACACTGTTGGTGGCAATACAAACTGGTACAGACACTCTGGAAAACAATCTGGAGGTTCCTCAGAAAGTTAAAGACAGAACTACCCTGTGACCCAGCAATTGTACTAGGCATTTACCCAAAGGATACAAAAATACTGACTGGAAGGGGCACAGGCACCCCAATTTTATAGCAGTACTATCAACAATAAACAGATTATGGAAAGAGCCCAAATGTCCATCAAATGATGAATTGGAGAAAGAAAATGTGCTGTGTGCATGCGTGTGTGTGTGTCTGTCTGTCTGTGTCTGTTTGTGTCGGAAAATTGTTGAATGCCGGCTCCAGCTGGGTCCAGGGGTCCCAAAAGGATGAACGGTGTCTTAAAATGAGCAAATCAGAGAACTCTAGATGCTGGCGAGGATGTGGAGAAACGGGCACCCTCCTACACTGTTGGTGGGAATGTAAACTGGTACAGCCCCTCTGGAAAACAGTGTGGAGGTTCCTCAGGAAACTAACACTAGAACTCCCCTATGACCCAGCAATAGCACTGCTAGAAATTTACCCAAGGGATACAGAAATGCTGAGGCATAGGAGCACATGTACCCCAATGTTCATAGCAGCACTCTCCACAATAGCTAAAACANATCAATAGTGATTGAGGTAGGAGATTTAGATGCTTATCCTATGCGGAAGGAAGGTATCTTTAGCATACAAGACAATGTTTTTAGCATAAAAAGGGTGAAGTTACTTCTTTGTGGGCAGGAGTCAATAGCTTGTTTAAGGAGTATTAAGAAAAACAGGTCTTTCAGGAAACACCTTTGCTCCCATAATCACAAAAGAAGTTCCTCAATAGGTTCCTTCAAAGGGAGCAATCAGCATATTCAAGGCCAGAATAAGTCACTCACAAATGCCTTGAGGGGCTGGTACTCCAAGCAGAAACAATTGGGTAGGGGTGGATATCTGTCCTTAACTCTAAATTAGGCTCTTTGTCTCAGGGCCAGACTCAAGTGTAACTCTTCTGTTCTTAGCCCCCTTTATTATGCAAGTCTTGGATCTGCAAGGCCCATAGGAAGAGCCTTTTGACAATCATCCACAATGCTTTCATCTGAAGTCTCTTTTGAAAAGGCAGGAATATGCTTTTCTTTATGAGCAATCTGTGTGGGGAATATTGGTCCGATCTGGAATATTGTGAGGCCTGGTCAATGCCCACAGGCTCATTTCCAACATGAGCCAATAGTAGCAGAAAGAGATATCAGTTTTGGTTTCTCATGGCAGGAGAGGTGCAAACACTGCCATTTCCTCACTGTGGCTTTCATCCAGTGATGCCCATGAGGCTCCCAGCAGAATATTACTCAGCCATCACAAAGAATGAAATCTTGTCATTTGCAGCAAAGTGGATGGAACCAGAGTATATTATGGTGAGTGAAATAAGTCAGAGAAAGACAAATACCATATGGTTTCCCTCATATGTGGAATTTAAGAAACCAAACAGTGAACATAGCGGAAGGGAAAGAAAAATAAGGTAAAAACAGAGAGGGAGACAAACTATAAAAGACTCTTAACTATAGAGAACAAATTGAGGGTTGTGGGAAGGGAAGTGGGTGGGGGTATGGGCTAAATGGGTTATAGGTATTAAGAAGGGCACTTGTGATAATCACTGGGTATTATTTGTAAGTGATGAATCACTAAGTTCTACTCCTGAAACCAATACTACTATATGTTAATTAACTTGAATTTAAATAAAATCTTGGTAGAAAACAAATAAAATAAAATAACTTTGAAGGAAAAAAGAAATGTGTGATCCTCTTGCTGGTTAAATGGCTTCTCACATATTTTCTTTCCTCTCAAAGGCCCTCAGGATGTGGCTGTGGCCCTGTTGCTGCTCATATTAATGTGCAAAAGAACAAATATATCAGGTTCACATTTAGTGTCAGGAAAAAAAAAACCTGGTATTTTCTGTACAGCACATTTTCCCACTTGCCTATTCATTTTTCAGACCTGTCCTTCTCAAGCTCTCTTCTTTGGTATGAAAAGTTATCCTGCTTTTGAATCCTAACAGTTTAATCTAATCTACACAACAACTGTTTCTTTAAATAACCATGAATATTTAGCAATATAAAAGGCATGAATTATTGAAACTTTTGAAAACAAATCTAATATGATTTGAAGCTTCCATAAAGGTAAAAGAGGCCAGATGCCATCTGCTAGGGCTGCCATAACAAAATACTACAAACTAGGTGACTTGAACAACATCAATTTATTTTCTCGCAGTTCTTAAGGCTGGAAATCCAGGACCGAAATGCTGGCAGGGTTGGTTTCTCCTAAAGCTTCTCTCCTTGGCTTGTAGATGGCTGCCTTCTCACTGTGTACTCAAGTGGACATTTTTTCCTCCATGTATGCTTCTGGCATCCCTTTTTCTTCTTATAAGGATACCACTCCTTACTGGATTAGTAACACCCCCTCCCCCGATGATTTCATTTAACCTTAATTACCTTCCTCAAGGTTCCATCTCCAAATATAGTCACATCAGAGGCTAGAGCACCAAAATATGAATTTGGGTGGGACACAATTCAGTCCATCACATCATCCTCATAGGTACAATATCCTCATTCCTGAGGAACTCATCACTGTGTGTGATCACTACATTGTGAGCCATACAACTTATGGAACACCTGTAGCTCTATCACAAAAAACGAAGTTGGTTGTTGTGAAGAATGATGCCATCAGAATGGCTAAATAGGAGTTTTCTACTTGCTTAGTCCTAAAGAACACTGATTCTGACAGTCACCCATGGACAAAAGTGCCTTTGTGGACGTCCAATAGTCCAGCAGAGAAGTTCCAGCATGCCACTGGGGTCATGGGTGGGGGGCGGGGGGTGCGGAAATATGATACAGGACATATTGAAGAGGGTAAGGGGAATAGTTTCATTTTGCCTGTGTCACCCCTCCCTCAAGGTAGCACAGTTCAAAGCCGAAAGAGACCTTCTAGGCCCCAGACTTCTCCCACAAAGACAAGTGAGATGATATGAATGAACCTCTGATTTCCCAAGCTATGCTGGATGCTGCCAAAGACACTCTCTTCTTTCTTCTCCAGTCCGGGATCCTGAGATGTGCTGCACTACATGGAGGCAGAAGGTGGCTGGGAGAACAACAGCCAGGCCTCTCAGAGAACATCTAAGGGATGTTGTACTACTAACTGCATTGCAGACTCCATTAGGAAGCCAGCTTATGAGCCAATAGGGACATCTTTCTTGTAGATCCCCCAACTGACCCATGGGTGACCCCAACGCCCATCCCATGGTTGGATCCTTGTGCATGTCCCTGTGGGCAGAAAGTTCAAACTTTTGCAGATATCTAGTGAGAATACACAGAAAATGGCCTAATTTTTCAGGATTAGAAGAAAACACAGAAACTTGAACAGTTAGCACTATCCCAGGAAAAGCAAATGGAAGGCTATCAGCACCCAACCCTGTTCTGCAGGGTCAAGAGAAAGCACACACTTTTAAAAATTCCCCCACAAAAAAGAACAAAAAGTATGGAGCAGGTATACTGTAAAGGTTTGAGAAAGCCTCAGAATCCCTAAAATAGCTGATGGAAGATATTTCTCTCCTGATATCAGTCAATAAAGACTGGAGGAGTTGACTCTTCTACAAATGCAAAGAGAGCACTAAGACTTCAAGGAACATGAAATATCAAGGAAATAGGACATACGAAAGAAATACAACAGCTTTCCAATGACTGACCTTAAAGAGATGGAAATCTGTGGTTTGTCTGAAAAAGTATTCAAAATAGTTGTTGTAAGGGAACTCAGTGAGCTAAGAAAACTCAGAAAGACAATTTAACAAAGTCAAGACAAAAATACACAACCAAAATGAGAAGTTTAAAAGAGGGACAGAACTTATAAAGATTGAAGCAGAAATCTTCGATTTGAAGAATACAGTGAATGAAATGAAGAGTACAATGAGGCACATAAATACTACACTTGATCAAGCACAACAAAGACTTTGTGAGGTAGAAGAGAAATTATTTGAAATTATCCTGTCAGAAGAGAACAACGGGGAAAAAAAGTAAATAAAGCCTAAGTGTGCTATAGAATATGAAAGAAAGTAACAATCTATGCATTTTTATGGTACCAGAAAAAAAGGGGGGGGGAAGGGATAGAAAGTTTATTTAAAGAAATAATGATTGAAAACTTCACAAATCTAGGGAGAGATTTGACATTCAAGTTCATGAAACTCAGATGTCCTCAGACTAATTCAACTCAAAGAGATCTTCTCCAAGACACATTATAATAAAAGTGTTTAAAATTAAAAACAAAGAGGGGTGCCTGGTGGCTCAGTTGGTTAAGTGTCTGACTTCAGCTCAGGTCATGATCTCACAGTTCGTGGGTTCAAGCCCCACATGCTCTGTCTCTCCCTATCTCAAAAAATAAATAAACAAAAAAAAATAGAATAAAACTTTAAAAATTTAAATTAAATTTAAAACAAAGGGAGAATTTTAAAGCAGCAAGAAGAAAAAATCCTCACATACAAGGGAACCCACATAAACCTGATTTCTCACCAGAAACATTTCAAGCCAGTGGGATGATACATTCTAAGTGCTGAAAGAAAAAAATAAGAAAAGAAAGAAAGAAAACCCTGTCATCCAAGAATACTTTACCTAGCAAAGCTGTCCTTCAGAAATGGAGAGATAAAGACTTTTCCAGACAAATAAAAGTTGAGGGAATTCACCAATACTAGATCTGCCTTTAAAAAAAAATGACGGAAGTTCTTCAAGCTGAAATGAAAGAATGATAATTAGGAACCTGAAAACATATAAGTATCTGAAACACAATGATAATGGTAAAGATATAGTAAAATTCAGAATATTCTGATACAGCAATACAGTAGTATGTTAATCACTTAACTCTATTTTAATCACTTAACTCTAGTATAAAGAATGTTATTCAGCATTAAAAAGGAGTAAGCTATCAAACCATGAAAAGATATGGAGGAAACTTAAAAGTACATTACTAAGTAAAAGAAGCCAATCTGAAAAGGCTACATATAATATGATCCCAACAATATGTCTATCTCGAAAAGGCAAAACTGTGGAGATAGTAAACAGATCAGTAGTTGCTTGGAGTTAAAATGAAGAGAGAGCAAAACAGGCAAAACCCAAGGGGTTTTCAGGGCAGTGAAACTCCTCTCTATATGATGCTATGAAGCTAGATTTATGTCATTATAAATGTGTCAGACATGCAGAATGTACACCACCAAAAGCGAACCCTAATGTAAACTTTGTACTCTGGGTGGCAATGGTGTATCAATGTAGACTCATCAGTTGTGACAAATGTCCCACTCTGGTGGAAGATGTTGACAATGTGGAAAGCTATGCATGTTGGGAAAGGGGAGGGGGGAGGGGATATAAGAGAAATCTCTGTACCTCCCTCTCAGTTTGGCTGTGAACTTAAAATAGGTCTAAAAAATAAAGTCTATTAAAAAAAAACTTAAGAAGTAGAGTCATAAGATAATCTATAGCTAGTTCCCAGGCATTCTAATTAACAAACAAGATCTTTCTGTATCAGAAATTGTGGGGTTTTCTGGCCTAAATTTTCCTTACCTGTATATGCAGGGGTAAGGATTATCAGTATCTCTCCTCCAGATTACCCCAGATTACTAAAGAGAAAGAGTAAGCACATTTACTGACATTATAAGCCAAGCAGGATGCTCAGTTCTATAGAGAGAGTAACTCATTTAACCATAAAAACAACTTCTAAAAAAATTCTAATGTTTTTGACAAACATTTGACAAAATTAATTTTGAGAAACAGAGCACCAGCCACGGAGGGACACAGAGACACACAGAATCCGACGCAGGCTCCAGGCTCTGGATCATCAGCACAGAACCGAACACGGGGCTCAAACCCACAAACTGTGAGATCATGACCTGAGCTAAAGTCAGACACTTAACCAACTGAGCCACCCAGGTGTCCCTCAAACCTACTTTATAAAGAAATATTATTATCTTTGCTTAGCAAATGAGAAAACTAAGTAAGGCTCAGAAATGTTAAATAATTTATTCAACATCACTCAACAACAGGAAAGAAAGTGTTGCAGAAAGCCCATGGACTTTGGAGTGAAGAAGACTAAGATCCTGTCAACTACTAATGAACTTGAGTCAGTAACTTAACAGCTTTGTAGGAACTGATTGAAATAACATCTCTAAAAGTCTGGTTCATGGTACATAGTTATTAAACAGTGATCCCACTTTCTGCTAGTCAGCAACAGGACTGTGATTTGACCCCACTTCTGCCTGCCCTTCCTAGTCTCCCTGCAATAAAAATATGCCTTGTATAGGCGTGGGGAACATGTTTTTGCGCAGTGCAGAGCTGGAAAAGGATTATTATCCACGGCAACCTTAAAAATAGAATATTTAAGTCTTGATGTACTTTAATCTAATATTACTTCCTGAAAAACCTCTTGTCTACTGAAGATTCAATTGAAATTATTAGCCTATAGGCATTACGGATGCATGACATATACAGCTCTAATAAAAACGAATTAACCCCTCTCTTAGATTTTATACCACATCAGGCACTGAAAACCAAGCCTGATGTAATAGATCTCTTTTGTGGTTTTAATCATAACAATTGTACCAAATGACTTTTCTTTTTGTGCATGTGATAACATCATAATGGGAAACTAAATCGATAGCATATTTCTCAATCTAATTATATGCCTTGCATTTCTAAACCAGTTTTAATGAAATACAATAAGTGGTAGTGTGGAAATTAGAAGAAGCTGAAAAAGAAAAAGCAGCTGCAAATAATGCTGTCAGTGCCAGGAGGAGAAGTGTGAGTACGTCAGGATAGGTGAACGATGCCTTCATTTCAATTGTACAATAAAAAGACCAAAAAAGAGGGAGTATCCAGACAAATCACTATTTTCAGGAACAACGGTTTTTACAGAATAAACCGAGGCTGCAGCAATTCAAAAATGGATAAGGAACATCGGGAACCGCAAAGCCCATCTTCACATCAACCTCCCCTGTGACTCATAGCCAGGTCACCAGTGTATAAACACTAACACCGTCATGTGACTTTTAAATAATTCCTTTCCTTATTTAGAAGAGTGACTCAGGTTCATTACAGAAGTTTTTGTTTAATACTGAAAAGTACAAAGAAACAAATATATTCACCCAAAATTGCAACACGGAGATAAGCAAGATTAACATTTTGTTATGTTTCCTTTTTCTCCTATGCATATGATACATATTTGAAATGATACACTATACACATATTCAGATAGCAAAGTCAGAATGCATGGTCAGGTAGCTCAAAGTAGTAGATAACTCACAGATCCTAATATAAAAATGTATTGCTTTCCTAGGTGCTGCATTAGTTTCCTAGGCTGTCATAACAAAGGACCATAGACTCAGTGGCTTAAACATCAGAAATGTATTTTCTCAAAGGTCTGGAGGCTAGAAGTTGGAAATGAAGGTGATGACAGATTGGCTTCTTCTGAAGCCTCTCTCCTTGGCTTGTAGATGACCATCTCCTACATCTTCATATGATCTTCCCTTTGTGTATATCTACACCCATACTTCCTCTTCTTATAAGACCAGTCATATTGGATTAGGGCCCATGATAAAGACCTCATTTTAACTTAGTTACCCCTTTAAAGAATTTTATGTCCAAATACAGTCACATAACGGAAGTACCAGGGGTTAGGACTTCGCTACATGAATTTTGGAGGAACACAAGTCAGCCCATAACAGGTGCTAAGTGTGGCAACACAAATACATCAAACATCCAGAAAGTAGATGATAGGGTCTAGGCCTTGTAGCAGGTGCGAAAGACATCAAGATTAGAAAACAAGAGTCCATGTCCTGAAGATACTTACGTGAGTAGCAATAATAGAGGGATTATTTAGTAAATGTCTTCAGGGAATTTATTAATGCCCTGGGAAAATATGTAAAGTCTTACTGTATACTATCTACCAAAATAAATTACATTATCATCAGTAAAATGATATGTGTTAAGGAGAGAAAGAGAAGGAAGAAAGATGAGGATGAGGAGGGAGAGGAGAGAAGGGGGAAGGGGAAGAGGGTAGAGAAGAACGAACAGGTAGAAAACAGAAATGAATTTTATCTATATTGCCTATCAATGGGGTAGGTGTTTTGTTTTTAATCCATTCATTCACTTAATAAACAGTAGTTGGCCATCTCCCGCATGTGAAGTGTTTGGCCACACACAGAAATGATCCAGGGTTTTTACTCTGCGCACAATGGAAGGAGCACCTAGGATTGTTGAACATGTAAATAACACGCCCACATTCCTTTACTGGCCTGTTCAGTGTTGACCACATCCTCTTATACCAACATTATGAGCACTATACAGTCAATATGCTGCTGTGTAAGTTGTTTTCAAGAGACTTTTTATAAATCAAATCCAATTAGAAATGCACAGAGAGAGCCAGCTGTTTAAAGGAACCCTAGAGGGAAACCTATGGTAAAAAGAAGCATCCTTATGTAAAGGGAGGGCCTCAGCCTTGGTTCCAGCACTGTATCAATCCCAGCTGTCATACCTGTGTCCTGGTTTGCAGGTTATGCCTGAGCGCTCATCTGTGCTCACACTGTCTGTCCTTCTGCCTTGGATTACAAACCCCTGGAGGTTGGCCCACCACATCTGTTCCCTTCACTGTGTCCAGTGCCGCAATGAAGTATTTACAAAGAGGTCCTAGTAAATGCTTTTTGATGATGATAATGGAGGCACAAACAGATCTCAGCAGCCAGTGTCCGTGAGGAGACGCGGAGATGTCCCACGCGACCTACTTCGAAACAGTAAGGTTCTATATTGTGTGCCGTGGCGCTGCGTTGCCAGCTGTAGGGAGCAGACCCCCAGGATCCCTGGGTACCATTCACATTCCCAGGAACAGAGAGGAGAAATTACTTAAGGGGATGACAAAAGAAAAAGAGTTGGAGACCCCTTGGGACACTCCAAGGAGCTCAGTATGCAGGATTTGGTTGCTCACCACCCAGCGCCTTTGAAAAATGCAGGACTTTTCTATCAGCTTCCAGGTAGTGCAGAGTGACAGTTGCTGTCCTCCCCAGTGGGAGTCCTCGCATATCAGGAGCACATTGCATAGCAGCTTGCTCTCAGAATCTAATTATCGACTCAGAAGAAATGAATAAATCCCTGCCTTTTATGTTCAGTTCAGAGAAATACTTCAGCCAAAATTTGCTTTCCTAATAAATAGTTTTATAGTTCCATTGCCAGTAAATGAGTGGTATGATTTTTGTCTAACAATGCTCAATTCAATCAAAATGCGGTGACCCTACAATTGTTTAAACTCAACAGTCACAACTACAGACATGTCCCCAGGATTATATCAATATTGGTGAATTTTCCTTAAAAAAAATACAGTCTGGCCACCTGGGTGGCTCAGTCAGCTAAGCATCTGACTTTGCCTCAGGTCATGATCTCGTTGTTTGTGAGTTTGAGCTCCCAGCCACCTCGCGTCGCAATGGGCATTGTGCTGTCAGTGTGGAGCCTGCTTTGGAAACTCTGCTCTCTCTGTTCCTCCTGTGCATGCACACGCTCTCTCTCTCTCTCTCTCAAAAATAAAATAAACATCAAAAATTTTTAAATATATACATATATATATAAATGTTAGTCGTTGTGTTTGTAGTGTGTGTGTATGTGTGTGTGTATAGTCATTTTAAGTCTATGACCAATTTTTAAATAACATTTTCAATCTTCATTTTTTATTTCAAGTTTTTATTTCAATTCTAGTTAGTTAACATATATGGTAAAATTGGTTTCAGGTGTAGAATTTAGTGATTAATCACATAGAATACCCAGTGCTCACTACAACAGGTGCCCTCCTTAATGCCCATCACCCATTTAGCCCATCCACCCCCCCACCTCAGCCACCTCCATCAACGGTCAGTTTGTTCTCTATATTCAAGAGTCTTTTACAGTTTGCTTCCATGTCTCTCTTTTTTATCCCCCTCCCCTATGTTCATCTATTTTGTTTCTTAAATTCTATGTATGAGTGAAATGATATGGTATTTGTCTTTCTCTTACTGACTCATTTCGCTTAGCATAATACACTCTAGCTCCACCCATGTTGTTGCAAATGGCAAGATTTCATTCTTTTCGATTCCATCTTTATTTTTATTTACTAAAATTATTTTCATGAATATCCACTGTTTTTCACATTATTTTATAATAGAACTTTCATTTATTGATTTCTTTTAACCACATCAAACTGAATAATAGATTCTGCCACAGTAACTGTTCTCTGTGGGCCATTTTTTCCCACAAAGTCTAATTTTCTTGACTCAATTTTGCATTTATAATTTTTGTCAATATTATTTTATTCACTCATCAATATTTTGTCAATTATTCCCCATTTGTCGTTGTTAGGCTTTGATGGCTTTGTTGGGTTATTTCTCCAAAAACTGTCATTTCCCCAGCTCAGTTTTGCATTTTTTTCAACTTATCCGTTTCTTCAACTATAATACATTTAATCATGTTAAGTTTTAGTCAATACCAACTTTCTGTTATTCTGATCATTTCTATCAATGATATTTCACATAAATTCAATGTAAAATAATGTTCTTGTTCATTTGTAAAGGCAAGCCAGAAAAATATCTGCAAATCAATATAGTGTAGTGAAAACTTTCTACTTCAACCATCCTTCAAAAGGTCAGACTCCATTTATATTTGGAATATGGAAAAAGTGATTTGCATTTCATGCTTTGAAAGATGGAAATGGAGGTTTTCCCTTGCCCAGCTGCCTGGCAGCTGAGATGTGGGCACCTAACCTGGACTCTATGCGTCGCTTGCTCCTTCCTAAGGCTTTGACTCTACAGCTGAACCAAACAAAGCAGCAGGAATCAAGAACCTGTTTTCTATGGCACAGCTGTGGTAGCACAGACAGAACCCTAGAATGATCCCGAGGGCCTTAAATGCCCTGCTAAGGGCTATGAACTTTATCCTGCAGGGATTGGAAGCTATTGAGCACTCTGTTTGGAAAGCCATATGCTCAGATCCGAGATTTAGAAAGAGGATTCTGGCAGCATCATGTAGAATGGATTGGAGATGGCAAGCCTGAAGACAGACCTCTGCAGGGCTGACTCTGCACCACACTTTCTGCATCCTCCCAATCCAAGACACTGGGTGCCATCCCTGCTGCCCTGGTCCTTTATGAAGTGGTCTTTGCCAATCTTTCCATCTGCCCAATAATCTCACTCAATTCCACTGGGCCTCTCTCTGTTTTCCAAACATATTATTCCATACCTCTATGCCTATATACACTGTTTTCCCATGACCCAAGTGATTCCTTACTCCCCATCTCTACCTGACAGGCTCATACATACAATTATTTCAATATGAAACAAACATTAATAACTGTAATATTAACAATACATATTTATTGAGAATATGCTTCAGGCCATTCTTTCCTATTAATCTCACCAAATAACAAAACTGAGTCCTGGAAAGATTAACCAACTTGTTCCAGATTGCCCTAGTGAGTCCTAGTGAGTGGCTTGTCTGGATTTAAATTTAGTATGAGTCATGTATGTTCTAAAGCCATATCATGCTGTTCCACCAGCAAATATTTGAAAGTGCCATGTTTTCACACTTATTCTCTTATTTGATGTCCACATTATTATTTTAATGAAGAGAAAACTGAATCTCAGGGAATCTAAGCAATTTCCCCAGCGCTGTTCTATCAAACTACAAAGTCACTTTACCTCCTTGTAAATGCCTGCTCATAGTTGGTTACTGACACTTATTGGCTCCTTCCCTCCTACCTCTTCTTGTTGTTTGTCCCATGCCCATATCCAGATCACACATTTTACCCAAAGGTGGATCTGGTCTGATCACACCCACGCAAAACCATCTAGTGTACACTCCTACTGAGTATCCAGCTTGCCTTTGGGTTTGGAGGAATCAGGCATTTATTGTACCTTCTCATCCAGATCCTCTTCCAAGTGAAACTGCCTCCCCCACCATAGCCCCTGCAGCCGATGTGATATATGATTCTGCTCTTTGACTGCAGCTAATTAGACCTAGAAGTCATCAGTCAGATATGCTTTCTTGAGCCTTTGAAATAAGGAATGCTAAGGGGATGCATTAAATTACCATTGGGTACTGCAGCTCAGTGATAGAGTCAGGACTAGAGTAACAATGATGGGCCAAGGGCAAGCCAAAGACACAGGGTGCAAGAATGGTCAAGTGCCTGGAAATCCAGGTGGTAGCAAAAGAATGCAGTGGATGTGCCCATGGAGTAGTGCAACCTCTGAGAGGGCGAGGGAGACCATGAGGCCATGACACAGAAAGGAAGTGCTTATCTGAGCTGCCTAGTTCGTAACAACTCCTCCCTTTCCATCCCTAAAGATGTGTCCCTAAAGAACACTGTCCTTACGTAATATAGGCAACACTGTTTCTTACAACCCCAAAAAACCAAACTTAATAAACAGATGCTCAATTCTTGAGGTTTTCCTGTAAAAGACCTTTCAGTCTCCAAATCCAAGAGCAAGACTGGAAAAAGTTAAATTTGAAGATGAAAAGCCTTGGAGTCTTAAGCTAAGCCTGTGACCCCAGCCACCAACCCACAGACCCCTCTTCCCCATTCTTCTCTAGCCTATCCTTAGGGTGCCCCCCCACCAGCTCTCAAGAGTCCATTTCAATTGCTTTAGAGCCCAGGTTGGCTGGGCTGTAAGAAATCTTCTTTCTGTACAGAACTCCTAATTTATCTGATATGACCTCTCTTCAAGCTCTGTGGATCACGAATGGATTTTTGCTGTTGTCCATTCATTGCTGTTACAAACGCAACCCAGAGCTGACCCCCTCTTATCCCTGGGCCTTTTATCCCTGCTTTCAGAGTGAGCCACCGGAAGGAAACCTATCTTGATTTATTTTTCCTGCCTGATGATATTTCAAGTCCATTTTGTCCAGCAACCACACATACCACCATTACTAATGCGATTTAAAAGGTGAAGGTCTGGGTTCTGGCAGCTTCACCAAACCTCTACATTTATTTTCAAACAATCTCTCTCAAATACCCCTGCAGTCATTGAAAGCTTCGCTTGACAAAGGTAAAAATGTGAAAGCATTTGGACTCCACTCTTGTGATAAAGGGCTGCCATGCACACTATGAAAGAAGAGGCTCCATGGGGCTGTGACCCTTGCAACTCACCCTGTTCTAAATATGCTTTTGCCTCTATGGGAATTTACTGGAAAATGAGGGTGATAGTGATGTGGGATGATCTCTTGCTGTTTGCCCCTCACTGCTCACTCCACAGTGCACAAACATACATGTGTGCACACACTTGCATCTAGAATACAACCTGAGCCAAGTGGGTCCATACCATGATGTCTCTGGCACTCATGGTCTCTTGTGCCTCACATTCCTGTCCATTCTAGTTCTGAAAGGTGAGTATTTCCAAAGATGCTGAACTTCTCCTTGGGAAAGGCAACAGAGCAATTCCCTCTCCAGGGGTGAATATCAGAGCTTTTCCTCATCGATAAAATGAACAAATATTTGGACTTGTGGGTGAGTAAGCGAGGAAAGGCAGAGAGGAAGAGAGAAGATGAGTGCATTAATAACAAAGTATGTGGTTTATTAAAAATTTTTCTACAACACATATTTTCAGAAAAACAGATAAATATTAAAATCATTCAACCCTCTATCCTCATAACTATATTTTTGTCCAGCACCTCAGATATCCCAATTTAGGTAGGTTAGCATCTCCCTGACTCAACATTGGGGCTTTATGTCTTACGCTTATTTCCCAAAACACAGATCCTGAGTCAAAAGCCTTCACGATAAACTTTATTGGAGAGCACATCCCAGGGACACAGGATACACAGAAAGGGGAGTGGAACCAGGAAGAAAGGAAAGAAAGTACAAGAGACCGCATGCCATACTGGTCACAACTCACTCTCAGGGGGTATCTTCTTTTTTTTTTTTTAATGTTTTATTTATTTTTGAGAGAGAGATAGAGACAGCATGAGCAGGGGAGGGTCAGAGAGAGAGGGAGACACAGAATCCAAAACAGGCTCCAGGCTCTGAGCTGGCAGTCAGCACAGAGCCCGACACACGGCTCGAACTCACGAGCCATGAGATCATGACCTGAGCCGAAGTTGGATGCCCAACCGACTGAGCCACCCAGGGGCCCCTCAGGGGTTATCTTCTAAGAGATCCGATGAAACCCTCCCTTCTCCACAGAAGTGGAATATGGACAAAAAGGGAGAATTACTCCACTGATAAAATTAACCCAGGGTTAGCGTCAACTCCCTCCCACATCCAGCTGTAATACCCAGCCCCTTGGCAACAATCTCAGGGAAGTCAGATCCCTGGATCCCTGAAGCCATCCCCTAACAGGAGCTGAGGGGTGAGTCCCTGCAGGTGGTGAGCCTGTGGCCCTCCTTGTCTGTATGTGTGCAGCCCACAGCCCAACCACAGTGAGCCAGCATGCATGCGTTACACCAAATGTCAGGACTTCACAGTGTTTCCTGTCTCAGTAGCAGCAGGAAAGCCCTGGAATAGGAGCCATCATGCAGACGTGAAGGACTGGAAACAGGTGGAGTACCACGACAAGTTAGCCGTGCCATAAAGCGGCCACAGATCTTAAGATGAAACTTTCCCCTCTTTAGCCTGTAAGAATACAATTGCCAGGTGATCTTCCTAGATCAACAGCATCAAGCAGAAAACCATGGCCAAGAAGATATGGAACAGTGAACAAAATGAGTATGGTGACACAACTGATAAACAACAGGGAGCTTTTAAAACTTAAGCAAGAAATCAATTAATTAGAATAGTATAGGCTGTTATCATAAGAGAAAAAAAAAACACCAAATCTCATGACCCAATACCAAATATTTCTACAGTCTTTCTGGCACAGTTAACTTCTAGATTCCCACCTTCACCTCCCAGTCTCCTGATGCCCATGATCCAGAGGCAGTCCATTGTCAAGGGAAAACATGGCACCTATTTCAGTCAGGAATTATATTCCTTCAATAAAAGAAGATCAGAGGTTGAAGTCCAGGACAGGTAAGGCAGTTGTGTGTTTTTATCAATATCTCAGACTCTCTCCTGTTATTCTTCCCTGTCATTGTGAGTGACGATTGCAAATGCCTTAAGATGAGAATATAAGCTGCCTGTCAGTGCTCAGTGATCTATGCTTCAGTTTAATCTACTCTCGAAATTTCAGCAAAGATGGACTTTTGCCATTGTCCCTAAAAATGCATAGTCGCCGCATGAAAGTAAAACAGAAAGCAGGAGTTGACCCTTTAATACAAGCTGGCTTCAGAAGATCATTAATGCCTGGTAAAATGTTGTATTTTTCAGTGGCATGGGAAGGAAGGGAAGATCACTTTGAAATAGATAGCCCATATCTTAGTATGTTCGGGCTGCTATAACAAAATACCAAGAGCTGAGTGGCTTATAAACAACAGAAATTTATTTCTCATAGCTCTGGGAAGTTTAAGATAAAGTCACTGGCAGATTCAGTGTCTGGTGAGGACCGGGCTTCTTAGTTCACAGACAGCTGTCTTCTAGCTGCGTCCTCATGTGGAGGAAGAGGCAAGAAGGATCTCTGCGGTCTGGTCTGCGTTACAAGGGCACTAATCCCATTTATGACAGCTCCACCCTCATGATCTCGTTTACATCCCAAAGGCCCCACCTCCTAATGCCATCACACTGGGGTACAAGGTTTCAATACATGAATGTGAGGGAAACACGAACTTCAGCATATGCCAATTGGAAAAGTTAGGTATCTTGGAGAAGCAAGGATTTATTTACATGGGTGCAAAGGGGAAACAGGCCTCTGCTAGCATTAGTCTGAGGTATTTATTACAAGAATGAAGCAAATTTGGATTGCCCGAGTATCACCTCATTCTTACTTATGGAATCATTTGTCTCCTTGAAGACTGGCACAATATCGCAGGGCTTGGCATTTCTGACACAATCTGTATGCTAGATATCTGCTTTTATATGTGTCTATTAATCACACACATACACACAAATGAGTACTGTGTTAACTGAGGTAATTCTAGCCACTGTGACAAACTCTGAAATGCAGGAAGGCTCAAATTTAATAAAAGTATCTCATTCAGGCACAGTCCACAACAGGTAATCCTGACGCGTGAAAGTTTTGTTCTGAGTGATGACCCAGGGGTCCAGGTTCCTTCTACCCTGTGGCTCTGATATCTTCCATACACGGCCTCCAAAATCACGGTTACTGTCTTCCACAAGCCAGTGGTAGGAAGAAAGAACATGGATGATCTCACATGCGAGGTGTTACAAAAGGAAAAGCAGGGAAGCGGCACATACTACTTCTGCTCACATTCCGTTGGCTAGAACTCCATCAAATAGCCATATTTAGCAGCAAATGGGAGGTAGGGGATGTAGCCTGGACCACAAAGAAGGGGAAACATGAAAACTTCTCTCTCTGCTTTGTGACTCACTCTGTCCTCGGCACTGGGCTGTGCCCTAGAGCGCGCAGACATGGGCTAACCTTAGGCAGCTGAAAGTGTAGAGAATAAAGGGCTTTGCAAGTGATCACAAGTACACGGACACACATATTTAAACAATACAGTGACAAACGTGATATGAAAGTAGAGTACAAGAAGCAAATTCTGTAAATATTATGGTGTAGATTACAGGAGGCCAAGGTGTGTAGGAATAAGTAGGAATTAACCAAGTTAAAAGACTGTGCGTGTGCATGTGTACATATTCACAACATTGAAGGAAAACATTCCAGGGTGCAGAAATAACACACATAAGGGTCTTTGTCATGATACACCATTAGTTCCGTTTACTCAAGTTAGGCATTTGCTGTATACCAGGTATCTGTGAGTCCCGTGCAAACTCCTGCGATCCACTGCATCTACCTTGCAGACCTCATTTTGATTCGTCAGGAACAAGACCTCATAATTAACAAATCTCACATATTTAGTATGACTTCAGGTGTGGAAGAGGACCTTGATGTCTTGAGGCATTTCTGTCCTTCCTTTTATTAAGCAAACTGAGCCCTCAGCCCGAATATCAGTATCCCCTTATACTTATCAGTGTAAGTATCCCCTTAACTCAAAGACCCAGCTTTAGCCTACTGGAGAACAGCCTGAAAATGTAAATACCTGCCATACTTACGGCCTCTTTTTAAGGAAACCATTGCAAATGGACTGTTGTGTGTAGCCTTTCTGTGACTGCCATGGTGCCACCGTGCTACCTGAGACATCTCAGACCAGGGCTCAGAGCATGAGCTCTCAGCCTCTACATCAAGGGGACACAGAATAGCCCAACTTCTTCTGTTTATAGTAATGTGGTAATTTTAATGGTAATAGTAGTAGTACTATTGTATAGTAAGAATTTGATATCAAACTTATCCAATCAGATTCCCTCTCTTAGTAGTATTATAAAATCTAGATTCTTATTTCTTTTGGAATAAAATTCAGAAACTGTTTCTTGTTTACAAAGAAAAACAAAAAAAGAAGTTTGTACCCAGCAAAACCTCCTATGCTGTACTGGATGGGTAATAACAAAAAAGAAGGAGAGAGAGAGAGAAAGAGAGAGACAGCGTGCGCATGCACACACTGACTTGCTCTGCACATACATTAACAGGAATTTTAGAGTGTCGTCTAATGAAACACGTCTGTAAGTGGGACCTGACCATAAACACAACAAGTGAGGCTTTCCCTGTGGGAAAGAAGGCTGGCAGTTTTCGAGATGTCTAGTAATCTAGTTTGCATGTTAGGTCATTTCCCATTCTGTGCTAGAATCCTGTAGTCATCCTGAATTTTTTTAGTTAAAGTCTGTTACATATAGCTGCCTTCTGTCAGTGACGCTTTGCAGAGTGAAGAAGAAACTGTCAATAAATGAGACTGAGTATGGAGAGGCAGGCGGGCAGCCACGAGAGGCAATGCATGAGCTGGCTGATCAAGAAGCCAAATCCATAGCAAGAGACCAGAAGAAGAGATCATAAGGAGCTATGTCGTGAATCCACTTAAACCTTCAGGAGGGCACAGGCTGTCCACTGTAGACAGGTGAAGGGCTCCCAGACACTTTAACTGGTCATTAAATTAAAAAGTAGCTTGCAGAAGGCCGAAGCACATGGGCCATTGAGGTCAACTTTACAGGCTTCCATGCAGGTCCTGCCAACGTCAAATAGGTATATTTTTGGACAGTTGTGAAAAGAGATATTGATGGCTTGGTTTAGTAATAACACTGAAGTTCTTCAAGCAATGAACTCAGCAGACGGAAGTACGTTGCTTCTCCTCTTGTTTCCAAATGTGTACGTTGTCGGGTGATGGTAAGGTTTTTTTTTTCTCCTGTGAGGAAATGAAAAATTGCATCTTGAAAAGCAGCCATAAAGCTTTTCTGTAATTACCAAGAAAACTATCAATTTTATAGACAATCTAACTGATAACATATGGTCCAACACTATTTGGTGGTTTCTTTGTTGTTGCTGTTTCTTGTGGGGTTTTTTTCTTTTTGCTCTCTGAAACCAGCACAGTTTGGAGTGATATTTTAATTTATTATTATGAAAGGGACAGCAACTGGTTTTTAATGGTTACAGAATGGTGACTTGCAACCTTGTCCCAGCTGCTGTCACTGCCTTGCGGAGAGCAGACTTGCAGCATCTTGTCTCAGGCACACATCAGTGCTCCCGCCTGCTGCCTCCCTCCCAGTGGACAGGCCGCCACCTGCTGCTGGCACAGCGCCGGTCCTTTGGGGAACAAATGTTCTCTTGCTGTTGGGTGACAGGACAGGACAGACGCGGGCTTTCAAGGGAACCAGGGAAAGGCGCCCTCGGGCCGGCTACCCCAACTCTTCCACCCATCTGCCTTCTCTGCTCAGTAGAGATCTCACCAATCAGGACCCTAGTAGAGTCGGGTTTCTGATCTGACTGTGGTCTATAAGGGAGACTGACCAGTCTGCCTTAGGGCTACAGTGGTCATATATTTATTTATGCCACAGCATTTATTGTGCCTCTGTTCCATGCCAGGCAATTTGCTAAATGCTATGAATATAGACTTGAACACCTCAATATCTGACCTTGAGAAGTCACAGAGTAGGAGGGTGGATAAGACATACCAAGCAATAAATTATGACCCAGCACAAGAATGGCAACAACAGAGTGAAAACCAAATGCACTGAGAAGCATTAAAGAAAATATCACATAGGCATAAAACTTGGACTTGAACCTTGGTAGCTGCAGGGAAATCCCACCTTCCCTTCTTGCTGCTCATTTGCTTTTGGACAATTCATTTATAGTCTTTAAGTCCCAGTGACTCAATAGTAAAATAATACAGTGAATACAATAGTGAAGTAATACAGTGAAGCACTTTAACATGACACACAGTAAACACTCAATAAATTTGACCCATTGTTACTCAGTGCAGTTTGTATGCAAATGTCTCTTCTAGAAATGTAGGGTCCCAGCCACTGTACCTGTACAGGGGTTCTCTAAGCTGAGAAAGGATAGAGCGAAGGGGTCGGCAAGTGGACTTCAAAGCTTAGAGCCAAAGGTGACCCCAAAAGGCCATAACCAAGGACAAAGCTACAGTACAAGACGAGGCAAAATTTCTACCTGGACTATTAGATAGTCATAGTAGAAGAAACTAAATCCAGGACAGAAGGAAAATTGGAGGTTATTGGGCAAACCCATGCAAAGAAGAGACCATGATGCAGAGGTGAAGATCTGGAGTACCAGAGTCTTGGAAAGGCTGGAAAAATATTCTCCGAGGAGGTAGAATTTGATCTGTCTTAAAGAATGAGTAGGAACTGACCAGGGAGAGAAACTAGGGAAGGGTCATCCTTGACAGGGCAACAGGAGGGACAAATGCATAGTGATGCCCAAGGGGAAGAGCAAAAAGGTCAAAGTAGCTAGAACATACAGTATGTGGAATGCAATGAGAGGAAATGATCCCGGACACAAGGCAGAAGGAGCGACATGGAGATGTTCAGTGCCAGGCTGGGAACCTGGTCTTATCCTGTAAGCCCACAATGGGTGCATATCAGAGTCACCCTTTGAGCTCTTGCAAAGTGACAATGCTCAGGCCACACTGCTAGTGATTTCAAGTTTAATTAGTCTTGGGTAAGGCCAGGCCATGGGGATGTTTTAAGTCTCTCCAGGTGATTCTAATGTTCCGCCAGGGCTGCGAACCACTGCAGTAGGCAATCAGAAGCAATGGAGATCCTCCTTGTGTGCCCAGAATGCTGTGAAGCTAAGAAAAGAGATTCATTTAATTTCAACAAACATTATTAGCACTGACTTGGTGCCAGGCCCTGTGCTAGGCATTGTATATATGGAGATGAGGAAGTCAGGGTCCACTGCTCTCTGTTTAGCTCTGCAGAGTTTATGAATCATGTTCACCTTCACTGTCTTATCCTGCCTGGGAATCAAGAGGGAATGTGGTTGCAGTCCTTCAGGAGAAGCAGTGCACATAATCAACTCGGTCATCATGGGGCCTACCCTGAGGTCTGGCGCTGGGCCGAGGTGGAGAAAATGAATTGAGCAATCTTTTATAGAAGAAAATCAATAGCATCTGAACAGTCAGCCACACCAGCAGCTGGGGCTGGCAGGGGGAGGGGAGAGGCACCAGAGATGGGAGAGGGGCTTCTGGGAGACAACAAGGACACTGCACCGAAAAGATGAGATGCAGAGGTGTCAAGGAGGGAGGGTGAGAGGAGGGCCAAGGGGAGTAGGTTGGGGGAGGGGGGACAGGTGGTGGCTCCTGAGTGAATTTGGACAAAACCACTGCATTTCCTCTTCCTTAAGCTGCCTCTGCTACTCAGGGCCCTGAGTACAGAAGTACATAAGTGAGGAGTCATGAGGGAGAACTAATTCTCAGCAAGTTCCTGTCCATGGCCGGCCATTTCACATACATTAATAGAATGTAATCCTCACTAATCGTGAATTTTACAGTGAGAAAACAGAAATCCTACAGATCACTAGGCTACCAAGCTCATGTGTGATGATGTCATTCACCCCCTTACAGGCCTTAAAGAGAAATATATGGGAGAGTCACTTTGTAAAAGGAGAGACACTTCAGAAATGATCATTTCTACTTTCAGCTCCCATGTAATACTTGTACATGGATCATAGTAGGAAGGGACGTCACGGATCATCTGGTGGAGCTGAGACTAAACCCAGAACCAGAGCCCTCATGGGCCCACAGCTTCCAGATAAGACCTTCAGTATAGTTGGAAATACAATCAAGTGTTTTCGTTTACATGAGGCAGATGAAAGACAAAGGAAAAGTCTGCCATGCAACCACACAGAAAATTTCCTTAGAATATTCAAGAATAATATCCTCCTGTCGGAATTCCACTGGGGGTGAAAAGGCCTCCAGGGGGAGAATGAGCTCACTACAATCCACTGAAGTGAGAAGGCCCTTCCGGAGGGCATCAGAGTCCGGTTCTGGCTCACCCTAAGCTGTCAAACTGCATGATCGGGTCTCCTGTGATTGCTTTAGATGTATACCCAACTCAGACTAGCTCGGGCAGAGAAAATATATTAGAAGGATACTGGGTTATCTCACATAGGTGGAAGTGTTGAACCAAAATGCAGGAATGTGTAGTTGTAGTTGGATCTTGGAGCAATTAGAAAAGAATATGAACCATATGGACTTGTCTCATCTTGTTTTTGCACCTCCCTGGTTTTGCACTGTTGGCTTCCTTATCAATCACTGCTGACTGCCTTCCGCAAAGTGAAAAACATGGCTACCCACCACTCCTGAGCCTCATTTTGCACAGATTCTACCTCTAGAGAAATGAGCTTATCGCTTGAAAAATCCCATAGAAGTCTTCTATGAAGCATTTTATTTGGTTCACCTTGGGGTAGTTTACTCTTTTACCAATCAGCTGTGTCTAAAAAAGCAAGGTTATGTTCAATAATATGGCAACCCCAGCTGTAGCCATATGAATGGGGGGGTAGGATACTCCCAGAATAAGAGAGAGGAATAAGGATCTCCCACTCCATCTCACC
This sequence comes from Hyaena hyaena, assembly GCF_003009895.1. Taxonomy (NCBI): domain Eukaryota; kingdom Metazoa; phylum Chordata; class Mammalia; order Carnivora; family Hyaenidae; genus Hyaena; species Hyaena hyaena. The sequence continues at coordinate 723,062 of NW_024080637.1, read as the reverse complement.
AGCAGAAAGACGACACTTCAACAACAGCTGAGGTAGGTTCTCAGCATATGATTCGCAACACATACAAAAGCAATTTGCAGTACTAAGAGATGAATAAGACCCAGCCCTGGTCCTCAGGGTGCTCACAGTACTAATGTGACAGATTATGATGCCCCTTTTCATACTTACCAGGCACACAGTAAGGGTATATTTCCTATTGGGGTCAGGAATGGTCATGTGATTGTCTATGACCAAGGATAGATGGTGTGGGTCATTTCCGGACCTGCTCTATAAACATGTTCCTCATGTAATCATTCATGTGCTTCATCCTTTCCAACTGAATGGAACAGAGACGACCCCCAGGTAACATGGGGGCTGTGTACTTAAGGCTATAGAACCACAGATGGAAGGCGCCTGGCTCCCAGAATCATTGCCTAGGAAAGGCACACTAATCACAAGCACACACACTGGCATCTCAGATTAGCAAGAAAAAAAAAAACTTTTATAGTGTTAACCATTAAGATTTAGAGGTTTATTTATTATAGTTGTTAAGCCTATCTTCATTAATATAGTTAGTAAACATTGCCTTAACTGGAATTAACTATGTTGAGTCCTAGCTCTGTGGCAACCTTGCTGGAATGACTTGGAGAAAATCACTTTACCTCTCTGAGTCTCCCCATCAATCATATCTACATTGCAGTATTTTTCACTAATGAACAGAGATAACACATGTGAACAATGTGAATCCTAAATTATTCTATGATTTCAGAATGGAATTTAACAGACTTGTCTCTCTGTTGCCATTTCTCAAGTATGCCAAGATTTAATTTTAATGGCTTAGAAATCTTCCACGTTTCTCACTGAAAATCTATTTGATAAAGGAGATAATATAGGTTACAAGAATATGGTTTTTCCATAGAATTCAATAAAGTTGTTTTCACTTTGACTGTTTTTAGATAAGTGGCACTTACACATTTTTTCAATTTACTGAATTAGTCAGGATGAGAAGACACAGCTTATTCACCACTGATAATATGAAGCTTCAATTATAACTTGAAGAAATCCAGACTGAATTAGAGGTTTTTATTAAAAAAAAAAGTAACCTTACCCTTAATCACTGGCTGCTCTCAGCCCCAAGTTAGCACGCTTCCATATCTTTTTTGTGAGTCCCCTCTACTAGGCATAACTAGTTCATCATCACCACCACTACTCTGTAGTTTCACATGGAGACAGGGATAAGAGCTCACTTTCAATTAATCCTTCCCTTTATTCTCATCAGAAGACTTTGAACAGATTTGTTACATCAAGGGTTTTCAAACTGTGCTCCTCTGAACTCCCCAAGAGCCATTTGTGTTTGAATGAAAGATCTGAGGATCTTCTTATTTATTTTTGAGAGAGACAGAGGATTAGTGGAAGTGGAGCAGAGAGAGGGAGGCACAGACTCCAAGCAGGCTCCAGGCTGTAAGCAGTCAGCACAGAGCCTGATGCAGGGCTCAAATCCACCAACCGCAAGGTCATGACCTGTGCCAAAGTTGGACACTCAACCAACTGAGCCACCCAGGTGTCCCACCATATGTGTTTGAGTTTTGGGGGGAGTGTCTTCAATGCTACTTTAAACAGAGCAGCACTGACTTTGCCTGTCCTACACATTGAGCTTCTGAATGAGAACAAAAGTTTAGTAGTTAAAAAATAAAAATAGTTGAAAGCCACTAAACCAAAAAATTGAACTTTGGAGTCACAATATTATAACAAATAAGGGAGACAGGAAATTCATTTTTTTAATGTTTATTTTTGAAAGAGACAGAGAGAGAATGAGAGTGGGTTAGGGGGAGGAAGAGGGAGACACAGAATATGAAGCAGACTCCAGTCTCCGAGCTGTCAGTGCAGAGTCCAATGTGGGGTTCATACTCAGGAACTGTAAGATCATGACCTGAGCTGAAGTCGGATGCTTAACTAACTGAGCCACCCAAGGAGATTCATTTTTTTAAATGTCAAGTCTGCTACTAACTTTTGTGACTTTAGACAGTCTTTTTGCCTTTTAGGCCTCAGTTTGCTTGTCTGTGAAATGGAAAATTTAAATAGCATGAGCGCTAGCCCCCTTCCTATTTCACTTTGGAAGGTCCATGGGGCGACACAGTTCAGGGTGTGCATGATTGGAAGTTGAGGCAAGAGAGAGATGAGGGGCCAATTTTGAAAGGAAGAATAAAAGCTCAGAGAGATTTTAACTTTATTAAAAAATATTCATTGAGTTACAACAATGTGCCAACCTCTGTGCAAAGCAGTGAGGATATCACACTGAACCAAATATAGTACTTATGGTGCCTGGTTTAACTGTGATGGATGTCAATACAAAGGAAGCAAGAAGGCTGTCAGAGAGAAAGGAATAGCACCAGGGGAAAACAAAAACAAAAAGATCCTTTGTTTGGGGGTTCCTCCTTCTACGCCCCCCACCAAATTCAACCATCATGTTCTTCACAAGGTTCTAACTCCTTCTCTCATTCAGTCAGTCATTGTTTTGAATTGGGATTTAGAAAAAAGCTAGTCTTTCATTCATTCATCATTTACATAGTGTAAACACTAAGAACCTCCTATGTCCAAAATTTAATAACAGGCACTGAGGACCCAGAGATGAACTGAATGTGATACTAGCCCTCAGGATGCTCATGGTCTAGTGGGAATGTGTGTAAAGTACAGCAATGCAATGAATGTACTAAGGTCAGACATGCAGATGAGAGTAGAGAATCATGGGTAGTCCTTCTCCAGGCTTCAGGGGACTCGAGATTCCTCCTTCCCTGATTCCACCACCTCTCTGTACCTCACCTATGCCTTTTGGATACACCCCCTTATGCTGAATCAACAAGATCAGGCACAGACATCTGCAGTGAGAAATAATGAGGGCACCAGAAGGTCACTGCAAATAGAAGGCAGTTATGTTGCTTCGTGATTTAAAGTACTAAATGGTACATTTATTTCCATTAACTGCAATGGGATGGTGTTCTCAAGGATGATAGCAGCGGGATTTTCATGACATCATTTTGACTTATCTGGTTACAGAACCTACTATTTGAATGGGTTTCCTGCATTTGTTCTTGAAACATTGAAAAATAAAGGATATTGTGTACTTTAACTTCCGAACATCCCTCCACCTGATCTGTTTTAGTTATAGACTAAGTCTTTATTTTTCAGTCCTTCAAGAAATATTTACTGAGCCCCAGTGCATGGCAGACACTGTGTTTTTACAGACGTAGAAATGAAAAATAAATGATCCCTGATCTCAAATTTCTAACAGTCTCACAGGGAAGATAATCAAGACAATTAAATTTAATATGTTTGGTGCCACATGAGAAGCAACGCCAATATATGTAAGGGAGCATAAGAGAGGGACACACCACCAGCTGGAAGGTTCTATAAAAGCTTCCTGCATGAGAAAACCAAGCTGAGTCAAGGGTGGAGAATCATGGCTGGTCGGGTAGGTAAGGATTGGAAGGATGTCCAGGCAGAGGAGAGTTTATCTCCTGAGGACACTGCTCAAAGCAAATGTGCTCATACTGCTCTGAAACTAGACATACTACAGGCACTTTGGAGACAGATTTTATTCTCATTTTTGTTCTGTCTCTTCACCTACTTTGAGGCATGATTGTGAAGAAAACAGAGTAGATGATGTGTTTCAGTCTCTGACACCAACAAATTCTCATAAACTTTGAGTGATAGAAGGATGCATGTAGGTATTTGAGTATGTAGAGTGAGGAGCCCCTGAGCATGTCTTTGTAGGACTGAAGCCTTATTTTAGTGCTTATTTATTTTTGAGAGGAGAAGAGGGGTATGGGGCAGAGAGAGGGAGACAGAGAATCCAAAGCAGGCTCTGTGCTGTCAGAGCAAAACTCAACTTGGGGCTAGAACCTATGAACTATGAGATCATGACATGAGCCAAAGTCGCAAGTTCAACTGACTGAGCCACCAAGGTGCCCCTGAAGGCTTAGTTTACCCAGTATAATGAACTATCCCCAATTTGTTCCCTCAGATCCACACCTGACCCCACATTACCAGCTGTGTGCCCTGGGAGCCTCACCTGTTTGGACTCCATCAAAGGGCTTCCTCCCTGACTACCAGTTGAGTCAAGCAATGGAGGGCATCTCAGAGGATCTGAGAGAAAGAAGAGTCATCTCAAGCTTCCTCTTCTACAGTCATCGCAGGCTGCTGCATCCTTGGAAGAAGGTTACAACTCCTGCCAAGTAGCACTCTCCATACCATTTTTTATACCATTAGATTCTGTTAACTGCTCTCTCCTTTTATCCCTGACACACAAGGGTAAAAATAGCCAGCTACTAATAGCCCCAGACACTGCATTTTCCTTGTGGTTTCCATACAATCTATACATACCTTTGTAAATGAATCTTTCATTCAATTCTACCCGAATCGCCTAGTTTGAGTATGCCATCTATTTCTTTCTGGGAATAAGTCCTGCAAATGGACTCCATATAAATATGTGGACATGGGAATTCAATAAAGATGGGGGAAGAATGAGCATATGTTGCTAGGGACAGATTGAGACACTGAACCAGCTGAGGGCTAAGTAGAGAGGCTCTCCTTTCTGTCTCTCTCTTCCCGCTAAACTGAGCAAATTGAAAAGTGTTCAAATCTTATTCATTTTTAAATCTATACCCCAAAATCTATCTTCAAAACTGGGATATAGAATCTGTGCTCAAGGTATGTGTATTGAAGGGCTCTACAGCATTACCAGTGGGTGGAAAAGATGAAGGAAAAAATAGAAAAAATAAATATATCTATATTTGCTGCTCCTCCATACTCACACACACACATACACATACCACAATGACAACCTTTTTTTTTTTTTTTTAACATTTCAAGAAATCATCATTTGGTCATTCCAATCTTGATTAAACTAGCACATCTATAGAGATTCACAGGAAAAACTCTCCACTTTGTGGATTAAGACCTCAAACTGCAATACTGAAGATGAGATGGAAACTTTTTCATTGAATCAAGGAACTCAGAGCCGGATGGAAGCTTGGAGGTCATGTGATTCAGCCCTGCTTGCTGCTCTGTTTGAACGCTCGAGGGACAGGGATATCTTTACCTTCTTAGGGATGCACACCCATCTATGGTTGTTTAGCCCTGATAAGAAAGGTCTTCCTTGAACTAATTCTAAATCTGCCTCTGCAACTCCATCTCTCTCTGAGAAGCAAGCTGTTATGAAGCCCACAAGATACCCACTTCCTATAAACTCCCTGACTTTAAATATTGGTAGAGTAGGATATGGCCTATGAGGTGTGATTTGGAGAGAACCGAGAGGATTGTGTGTCTACAAGGACTTTCTCTGTGCCCTAATCCCATCTCCCACAACCTAATACATCTCCAGTTGAGATCACAACTATGAGTGGGGACTTGTACTCAAGGGGCCTCTTTTGAAATGGAAATAGCTCGCTGTAAATGTCTTTAAGGGAAAGGCTGTCTTCTACACATTTTGTATTGTGATCAGACATTAGGAGTACAAAGATGGGAGACTAGAGCCTTGTCAGTTGAGGATGAGGAGGTATCCCAGACATCATGAATAACAAGGTATCCTGGCATGGGGAATAGCATTTGCAAAAGCACAGAAGAATGGAGGGTTCAGCCCTTTTAGGGTCACATTATTTGGTGAGATTATGGAGTACCTGTGGAGAGAGGCAAGGTATGGGCTGGGGAGAGAGCAGGGCCTACTGTGGCTACCTTCTAGCTATGACCTTGGGAGAGTCACTTCCCCTCTCTGTAAAATGAGGAAGTGGGAGGGCTACATCATTTCTAAAGGCTTTCCTTTTCCATAAATCAATGACTCTAAAAATGCCTCACATTTCTGTAGCTCTTCACAGTTCATAAAGTACATTACCTCATTTCATTCTGCAGCACGGAAGGCAAAACTTGGCAGAATTCAGAATTGACCTTACTCTTTTCTGATGACTTTTCAACGGGAATGCAAAACTCAAGGCATCCCCAAGTTCCCACCTCTGAACCACTCTTTCAAGTAACCTATTACCCCCTTACTCATCTCTCTCTATCTCTACCTCTCTCTCTCTGTCTCTCTCTCTCTCTCTCTCGCACACACACACACACACACACACACACACACACAGTTTCTCAAGGACAAAATAATTCTTCTTAAAAGAGTTCCCATACTTAAATTTCAAAAAGTGGTCTGTTAGGGTGCCTGGGTGGCTCAGTCAGTTAAGTGTACGACTTCGGCTCAGGTCATGATCTCACAGTTCGTGGGTTCAAGCCCCGTGTCAGGCTCTGTGCTGACAGCCAGCTCAGAGCCTGACTCTCTCCTGCTCACAATGTCTCTCTCTCTCTCTCTCAGAAATAAATAAAACATTAAAAAAAAGTGGTTTGTTACACCAACTCCAGCCCCAACTAAAATGCTAAAGAATAAAGGTCACTTCCAGTGCCTGGAGAGTAGGCAAAACATACCCTTTCCCTAGAAGCCCTGAGTGATTTGGAGATTTAGCTAACATTCATGACCACAGGGTCTGAATCCAGGGTATCAAGAAAGGCATTTCTAATGGGAATGTATTAGGAGAATGGGGTCAGGGAGCACTTAGCTTCCTCAGTTGAGAATTTAAAATTGTGTAATTGATCTAAAAAAGCCTTAATAATTGAGGCTATGTTGTAATGAGAAGTGCTAGAAAGATATTTTTAGTCTAGATTCTAATGCTGGCCAGCTGGGAAACCTTGAACAAGTTAGCTAACTTCTCTGAGATCTGTTTTCTCATGTACAAAATTAAGGGTTGTGTTAATTGATCAGTAAAATGCCACTCAGTTTTTTATTCACTCAATGCATGTTGATTAAACATCTACCCTACGTCAGACATTGGGAAAGTTACTAGAATAAAACAAAAAAGTTAATTAAAATTAAGTGTGCGTGAGAGAGAGAAACACTCCATGCCCTCAGGAACTCACAATTTGGTGGGGGAGGTAGATGTGCAAACAAATGCATAGGTCATTGTGCAATGATAACCACCTATACTGAGGAAACACAAGGGAAGGAATTCTTCCTGTTGGAAGAGTCAAGAAGTCTTCAGAGACAGAGAGGGATGCTTAAGCTATATCTAAAGGTAAACAAGGCAGAGAGGAGGTTTCTACCAACAGGAATCAGAGTAAATGGAGACAAGTTTAGAGAAAGAGAATTCATTTGTCATGTTTAGAACATAGGGTGATAAGAAGGGAGGGTGGCTGCTGGAGATGCAGGCAGAAGTCAGACTATTAAGAACTGAGTTAACCTGGGTAAGACACCTGAAAATCACTCCAAGTTGTAGCGAAGGGAGAAACACAATTTGTTCTGCATTCAGTAATGTCATTCTGGTTGTCTTGGGGAGCATAGACTGCAGGGGTACAAGACAAGAGGCAGGAGGTCATTGAGAAAATGAACATCGCTGCACTATTCCAGAGGAATTAGACTCTGAATGAAGGGAGGCTTCATGGAGATGGAGAGGAATGTGTGAATTTAATAACCTTTCAGGGAATGTTATGTGTGACTTACTTACTTAATAAATGCTTACATAGAGTTTACTATATGCCAAGCACTGTTCTAAGCACTTGGAAATATTAACTCAATCATCACACCATACCCATGGAATTAGAACTATTATCATTCTTATATTATAAAGGAGATAAATATGAGACAGAAAGGTTAAGTCACTTACGCAAGGTCCCACAGCTAATGAATGGGTGGTTTTCCCCTGGAGTCTGTGTTCTTAACCACTAATACCACTATCACCAATACTATGCTACCAAGAGTGCCTCCCCAGAGTGACTGACTCTGACCTTGTTGGCTACTGACAGGATGGTCATGCCATTTACTTCCTGATACAGGGAAAAGGAGATGTTGGGAGAAAGAATGTCTCTTTGGGAGCACATTAATTAAGGCAATTGAGATATCATGGTGGAAAAGCCCAGTAAAGAGCTGAGCAAGTGGATATGGGGCATAGAGTCCTAGAGTGAAGATATAGATTTGGAAACCACCTGTATGTAGATGGCAATGGTCACCAAGTGGGTGACCTGGACTGTCCACCACTGTCACTGGGGTGGCCCATGTGAAATGGCAGGGTGGTATTCTTCAAATTGCAGTCTGGTTCTGATTGCATGTCAAGAGCTGTTTTTCATTTCCTATGGAATGTTTCTTATTCTATTAGTTGTAAACTAACTGTGGTCTAAGGACATGGATATTTTCACCCAATGTTCATGTTTAAAATATTCTAAAACACAAAAATAAGCAAATGAGCTGCTGACAGGAAATAGGACTTTGATAGAACACCTATAATAAGAAATTAAGGCAGGTGAAACCTCTAGCAAGACTTGATTTCATAAAATCCTCCTTAGTAATCCTGGTATTTAATATTTAAAACATACATGTAATAATTTGTACAAAACATCAGGACTGTAATTTAGCCATACTGTTCTGTATTTACCTTTCTTTTATTAAAAATTTAGTAAAAATGAATAATTGAAGAAAGAGGAAAGCTTACAGAATTTTGCAACTACAAGTTAAAGGTTGAACTCTGGTCTACTGAATTATGAGTATATCCATTTAAGAATTAGGGTGTTTTGTTTTCAGAGCTCAAAGAATTCTGATATGATTTTATAGAAAGCCTAGACAACTTTCAGGCAAGTCACTTCGTTTACAGGCACTGTGGTTATTCTTGTCATAACAAATAAATGCATTAAGCTTTTATATGTGCCAGGCATTGAGCTGGTTGCTTTCTATCCATTGTCTCATTAATATCTCACAACTGCCAGGCAAAGGAAAAATTATTGATCTCATTCTAAGGATGATGAAACCATAGTTCATAGAGGGGAATTCACTTGCCCAAGTTCATTCAGTGAGTAAATTACAATTTAAGGACTCCACTGCTGTACAAAGTCCATATCCTGTTTGGGCAGTAATCACAGTCTCTCAAATGCCAGAGCCCAGCCATTTCACTGATGCTAGTACTGTTTCTCTTGCTCCCTGAAAGGCCTGCCAAGTATTCTTCAACTATCTGATCTTAATCTCCATCCTTCCAGACATCATCTCAGGGTCCACTTCTCCACCAACTCTATCCCAGCCCATACCGATTCTTCTTTTTGTCCTTTCTGGTCTTGACTGCACCACCCACGTTGTCATCTAGGGCCATGGGCTTCCGTGGGTAAGTCCTGCCTTTGCCACATCACTGTAAGCCCTTTTCAGCCTAGCACCTTGCAATACAGGTCTCACTAGACTTGTTTAATAAATTTTTGCTAAATTAAGTGAAAAGTTTGTTGGGGACCTCTGAGGGAATCCAGAATAAAGAGCACCCTTCTTCTCCTGAGTCCTGAATGCACTGAAGAATAAGCAGAAGAATGGCAGGTGAGGGTCAAAGTTCAACTTCAGTGCCTGTGCTGATAGGTTGGACTATGTAAGCTAGCAGATGAATCAAAATGGCTTTTCTAGCACTGAAAACAAAAACCTGGTAACAGAGACTCAGTTCCAGCATGGCTAGCCAGGACAGGTATGCTCAGGTGACGTTCACGAAGTGGCTAAGCAGAAGGGAAATTAACTGCAGGAGAGTGGCCCTGCTTCTCCCGAAGAGGAAAAAATAATAGATCATTCCTAGTTATTCTTACCTAATTTTTTCATAAAGTTTTGACACTTCTCCAGAAACAGAGCAATTTCATAAGAGAAAGGAGACTAAAAACTTGCATAGAGCAAGACATAGGGAAACAATATTTCCTTCTAACAGTGTGGAATAATTCATGAAATTTCCACCGATTCTACATTGATTATTAAAAAAAAAAAAAAAAAAAAAAAGAATGAGGGCATCCTCTACTAGACCCAGGAGAATACCTGAAAAACATGAAAGTCTCAATCATAGTAATAATAATAAGTACTTACTATACACCAGGAATTATGCTGTGTTTCAAATCCTTGTAGTTACTATATGTATGACACTATTATTATTCCCATTATATCGATGAGTATTATGAAAATTAAATTCTCTCTCTCAATAAATATAAACAAGTAAGTAAGTAAGTAGATAGATAGGTAGATAGATAGATAGATAGATAGATAGATAGATAGATAAAAAGAGGTGCCTGGGTGGCTCAGTTGGTTGAGCAACTCTCTCTTGATTTCAGCTCAGGTCATGATGTCACAGTCATGAGACTGAACCCCAAGTCAGCCTCCAAGCTAGGTGTGAATCCTACTTAAGATTCTCTCTGTCCCTCTCTCTCCCTTTGCCTCTACCCCCCCAAAAAGAATAAAAATAAATAAAAATTAAATAAAATCTCCAAAGTCATACATCGATTAAATGGTACAAGCAAGACTCAAATCCAATTTTTCCAACGCTACAGGCTTTTAACAATGATAGCATGTAAGTAGCAATTCTTAATTTTGCCTACAAGATAAATAATTCCTAGGCATAAGACCTTTACTTATAATTTGTATACTATAGCAAAATGACTCTCTTAAAATATGGCTTCCAAAAGCTGTTAACCTTTTATTCTTAACGTCTACCAAAGTAATTATCAATGTCAACAGCAAACATATATGCATGCTGCATAGAGGCAGTTAGTTATTGCATCATGTTAAATGTGATATACTTCAAGACCAAAGACCCAGGCATGAAAGCCAGTTTGAACATTTACTGGGCATGACAAGCTATTTTGAACAAATTAACATCCCAGATCTACTTTTTAATGGGATCATTAAACATCCCACAGTGTTGTTATGAAGACTGAATTAGATGGTCTACATAAAGTGTGTAGCACAGAGTCTGGCACATAGTAAGCATATAAGAAATTGTTACCAGGAGGGAGGCAAAGGGTGAGGAGGAAAGGAGGAAGGGACATTCACACTCTATCTTGGCAGTGTTTTCAAGGCAGATAAGGGAAGGAAGAAAAGAAGGAAGCAGGAGGAAGGAAACAGAAGCTACAGAAAGTGTAAATGTAAACTGATTTTGCAAGTATTGAGGGCATTGTAATAGCAGGAAACGTGTGCTATTGGCTGTCTCTCCAGTGACTGGCAGAGTGTGTACTCAGAGCAGGAACTCCATAAATGCCCGCCAGAGGAGACCATCCTTGCCACAAGGTTATCCTACACCCGTCATATTTACCAAACAGCTCTGCTCCTGAGACCTTTCTTGCGTCTAGGTTATTTTGTTTTATATTATTCTCTTTTTTAAATGTTTCTAAAAAAATATCACTCTCACATCAAAATTTAAATACATATGCTATATTTCCTGACAGAATTTAGCTTAAAACTATGAATATGCTGCTAGGGACTCTCTCCAGGTTAATATTTCTCAATGATCAGAATTTTTTGGCTACCATCATTTATTCCTGAGGAGAACATCAGTTTATTGGGCACATGCTGGGTATTATGCTAGGTTACAAGTACTATGGTATAGGTACTTATATAGGTATAAGTACTATGCTAGGTTATCTCATAGATGTTATTTCAGATGCTCTTCAAAACAATCTAATTTGGTAAATACTATTATTTCTCCCATTTTAGAGGTGAAGAAAATGAGACTTAGCTAGATTAAGTATCTTGCCCAAGGTCAAAATCAAATGATGGGAGAAACCAGGTATAAGTTACATGAGCTCTCTCTCATTTCTTACATCTGCATGTGAACTGACAGCTATCTCAAACTAAAAAAAAAATTTAAAGCAAGTAATTGACAGAGCAGGGATTCACACATAACCCTGAGTGACTCTAACGCCTGTACTTTCTCTGTCACATCAGTACTAAATTGACCCCACCTGGCTGTCATCTGACCTCTCTTTCTCTACCTTGCACATTAAGATACTCTGACTGACTTTGTTAGAAGTTTACAAAAACCCAACTCGTTGTCCTCTATGGTGTGACTCTGCTTAAACCCTCCATGAAGGCCACTTGCCAGGTCTGCTAGAAGCAGCAGAGGGGCAGCCTGCAGGTTTTGGTGCCAAGAAGGAGCAGAGTAAAGGAGGTAAGAGTCAACGGGCATTTTGCCTGACTAAGGACTCTGGGATTGGACCCTCAATAGATATGCAAATTGAATTCTGTGTAATTTGTGCTTTTCAATAACCTCAGCATGTGTTGGATGTGTACAAAAAGAACCATAAAATAAAATTGCAGACAAAGGGGGGAGTCAGAACACAGAAAGGGGAAGAATTGGTTTATTCCACGAGCCAAACAATGGGTCATAATAAATTCGCCAGGCATTAGCTCTTTGGTTGCATGGAACAAAGAGATTGAAATAAAATGGGGGAAAAAAGCATCACAGTTAACTGTTAGGTGGCTGGCCTGCTTCCATTTGGCCAACCAGACAGATCACAGGATGAGCCAGGGAGCTGCCCGGGGGCATCTGCCACCTTCATGGGGCAGCCCCCACTGGTTTGCAACCCAGCCGTGGCTCTTCCATATGTTCAGGTGCCACTGGGGCAATTTTTCCTTAGGAAAAACACATAATAAAAAGATCCAATTGTGTTTTAATCGGCCATCAGTTAATCCATAGTTACATGCTCCCAAAAGAATTATAAGATAGGGTATAAAAGGAGAAATGCAAAAATGTAGAGAACACGGAGAGCCTTAAAAAAAAGAGGAACCGAGAACAGAGAGGGAGAAACTGACAGAGAAATGTGATAACAACAGTCAAAAACACTATTCCAGTGCTGTTGCTCCTATCGGCAGCACTATCATCATTTTTGAGTATTAACTATGGCCTTAAACCTACGGGCAGTTGTCCCTCCAGAACAGAGCCCTGGCAGCCCTCCACACACCTCCCAGGAGGCCTGTGAAAATCACTATGAAGCTGCCATCTTGTATGAGCATGTCTCGATCACTCAACTTCTCATCTTAGCTTTTAGCAATTTTTTCATTTGTCCATCCCCCTAGGAGACTCCAAGGTCCTTGACAGTAGAGTCTAAAGTTTGGCTCTGCATCCTAAATGAAAGCATTGGGCCTAACCCATTTAAGTTCTCAACATTATTTTCAACATGAATGAATGAGTTTTAAATGGCTAAATGGATGGATGGATGGATGGATGGATGGATGGATGGATGCCAGAGGCACTCTAATCTTCACACTAGTCCAGTGAGTTAGTTGTTAATCTCATTGTACACATGAGGAAAATAGTGCCTAGAGAAACCCAAGTCTATCTGCTTCTTTACCTTCTGAAATAGCATCATTTAAAAACAACTCACATTCTGAGAAACCAAGAAGGATGACCGTTAAGAGAGGTTTGGGGAGCAAATGAATGGGGGAAGAGGCTGGGGGAGAAATTGAGGCAGAACTAAAAGGGGTTCTTCTTGGTGCCCTCATAATAGAGGATGAGGCTTTGGCTTTGTTCAAAAAATGAGTAATAAAGTCTGGGGTGAGCATAAGCCAGAAATGGATGACATCATATTAGCATAGAATCAGGAGTTTAAGAGACTCTTAAATCCTATTTGACTCTGACAGCAGGTGGACGGGGGTTGAGGATTTGCAAACTGGCCAAGGTCATCTCTGGTAGTCCTAATGCAAACTGAAAGTCAACAGAGATTTGGTAAATAAACAGCAGTGCTCAGAGATTCTGGTGTCCACATTAAAAAGAGAAAAGTAGTCCGTTCTAACATTTGATTGTGGTGATGGCCACACAACCCTGTCAATGTACTAAAAACATTGTTTTGTATAATTTAAATAGGTGAAGGATATATAAATTATATTTCAATAAAGCTGTTTAAAAGAATAAGGTAAAAAAAAGAGAGAGAGAGAGAGGAAAGTAGTGAAGCAGTTTTGCTTGAATGAGGCTGGAACAATCTTGCTCTTAAAGACATAAGCTCCATGGACCCTGCTTGCCATAATTTTCAGAGTAATATGATTTTTGACAAATTCATTAAGCAACAAGACACGACAGACTGTAAATTGCTTCACTGTTAATTTATGTCCACGATATTGTTAGGCATCAAGCCAAAGTTTGGTCCTATCTGAAGGCAAAGATATAAATTGCCGTTGTGTAACCACAATCTGGAATGCTTTGTGAGGATCAGAGAATTATCAAATACTAGAATCCTACACACAGAATGAGAATCCAATCCCTTACCCAAGCATCAGCTTCCACTGACTGCCCACTTTGGAACAGAGTTTATCAGAATGTCAGGAGCACAAATAGCTTGCTTTCTATAAGTGATAAACCCTACAATAAAGGTAAGATGCCAATACTTTAGGAGCACAGAAAAAGGAGTAATCAGTTCTAGAGCAGTAGGAATGAGAGGAGAGGATCAGGGAAGACTCCAGAGAAAAGATGGTTTTTGAATTGGGTCCTAAAATAAACACAGACATTGCTCAAATGGAAAAGGATGGAAGTGTGCTACGGGAAAATCTCACAGAGGCACGAAGGTATGGTGTGTTCAAGGAGCTTGAATAATTTGGTGCAACTGTTGCTTAGTGTTCATGGAGAAGAATCATAAGCAGGTTATATAGCAAGAGCATAATTCTGGATCAAACTAAGAAGGCTTGAACTCCGTACTAAACATCTAGGAGTTTATTCAACAGAAGGGTCTCTGCATCTCCATTGCCACTGCCACATTCAGGCCATTACTGTCACACTTAGAGAATGACAGCTCCTATCAAGAATGATGTCTGGATGAACCATTCATTAGTACATTTTGTAAACCCTAAGGCTAGTACACTATTCCAATAATTTAGGCAATAAACAATGATCAAAAGGATAATAGCTAGTATTATTGATTGTCATTGTCACAGTCACTTTTGGGAGTTATTCTGCTCAGTCTGGAGAACTGGATTAGAACACCTGTTAGGAGCTACTTTTAGTAGAGATGGTTTCCAAGCCAATTTTCTCATAATCCAAAAAAAGAAAAGAAAGAAAAAAAAAAGAAAAGAAAAAATTTTAGACCTCTTCCTTTCTGTCTAAGCATCTAGGGAAAGATGAAAGCAAAATTTGGGTGTTGGACAATATAAATATCCATTCCATCAGCCTTATTTCCTATTTATTCAGCAGAGCACCTTCCACACTTAGACTGAATCAACAGATTCAACCCCATGAACTTGATCCTCCTTTCAGTTTCCCTTAGGCATATCCAAGGAAATGGAAAGAAAGAGGAAGAAAGATAATCTCCTGAATAAATGATGCTGGGAAAACTGGACAGCTACATGCAAAAGAGTAAAATTAGATCACTTTCTTACACCATATGCAAAAATAAACTCAAAATGGATTAAAGACTTATATGTAAGACCTGGAGCCATAAAACTCCTAGAATAAAACATAAGCAGTAACTCTTTGACATCAGTCTTAGCAGTATGTTTTTGGATATGTCTCTTCAGGCAAGGGAAACAAACAAACAAAAATAAACAAGTGGGACTATATCAAACTAAAATGATTTTGTATAAGGAAGGAACCTATCAACAAAACCAAAAGGCAACCTATTGAATAAGAAAAGACACTCAATAAGGGGTTGGAAATACATAAAGTACCCATAAAACTGAATAACAAAACAAAACAAAAACCTGATTAGTAAATGAGCAGAGGATCTGAACTGGCATTTTCCAAAGAAAATATACTATATATACATATACTCAACATTATTAATCATCAGGGTAATGAAAATCAAAACAATGAGCTACCACCTCATACCTATCAGAATGGCTATTATCAAAAAGACAAGTAATGATAAGTGTGGACAAGGATGTGGAGAAAAGGGAACCCTGGTGCACTTTTGATAGGAATGTAGACTGGTGCAGTCACCATGGAAAATAGTATCGAGATTCCTCAAAAAAAATAAAATAAAAAAATAAAACTACCATGCAATCCATCAATGTCACTTCTGGATATTTACCAGAATAAAGTGAAAACACTAATTTGAAAAAATACATGCATCCCTTGTATATTGCAGTA
Organism: Hyaena hyaena; assembly: GCF_003009895.1. Classification (NCBI taxonomy): domain Eukaryota; kingdom Metazoa; phylum Chordata; class Mammalia; order Carnivora; family Hyaenidae; genus Hyaena; species Hyaena hyaena. The sequence goes on along the minus strand of NW_024080637.1, from coordinate 707,199 downwards.
TTATTTACAATAGCCAAGTTATAAAAGCAAACTAAATGTCCATTGATAAATGAATGGATTAAAAATATAGTATATATACAATGGAATATTACTCACCTATAAAAAAGAATGAAATCTTGCTATTTGCAACAATACAGATGGACCTAAGGGGTATAATGCTAAATGAAATAAAAGACAAATACTGTAAGATTTTACTTATATGTAAGATCTAAAAAACATAACAAATGGACAAACAAACCAAAAGAGAAACAGACTCATAAATACAGAGAACAAACTGGTGGTTGTCAGAGGGGATGGGGTTGGGGGAACAGGTTGAATAGGTGAAGAAGATTAAGAGGCAAAAAATTCTAATTATAATATAAATAAGTTACCAGTATGTAATATAGAGCATAGGAAATACAGTCAGTACAACTTCATAGAGTAACATATGGTAACTAGACCTATTATGGTGGTTATTTCATAATGTATAAAAAATGCCAAATTACTATCCTGTGTGCATGAAACTAATGCAGTATTGTATGTCAATTTTAATTTAAATAAATACATACTTTCATACGTACATACATAGGCATGAAATCACAGGAGCTGAGTTTTAACCAGTAGCAACGGAATTGAGAGATTTATATTCTGAAAAGTACCAGGAGACCTGGGTTTTATTATTCCTCTTACTCATCATACAGCATTGAGGAAAGACACTTCACCTGTCTGGGCCGCTATGGGAATTCAAATGAGATCATACATGTGAAAACTTTTGGCACAGAGGAGGTTCTCAAAAGATGTTTTCAAATCTGAAACTATACTCAGCTAGGACAGATCTTGAGAAATAAACAACATTCAGGGGAGAATGCCCAATATGTTGGAAGAGGGAATAAATTCAATGAAATCATCAGCATGATCTCCTGGCATTTGTGGGGTGATTTTTAGTACTTTGCCCAGTTATTTTCAGCCTCCAGGGACCTTTGATCAGTTCCCACTCTCTACTGATATTGTTGGTGAAGTTGGCACACTTTGTCTCCTTCAAGACACATAGTGAGACAGCTCCCAGGAGGTAGAGGGAACTTTTGTTTCATGTGAATCTAGCTATGTGTGAAACACATTGAGTCCTTGGGGATTACTGGCATGATTTAGATGTTCTTTGCCTACTCACTGAAGGAGGCTTTATACAGAAAAGGTATTCTGTCACCTCACTAACTAACGGGAAGCAGACGAGGTACAGTAGAAAGAATGCTGGCCTTGGTCTCAGGAGGTCTGGGTTCAGAAACAGCTCTGTCAGTTGGGAGACTGTGGGCAAATTAACTTTTCTGAGCTTCAGTTTGCTTGTCTAAATGTAAATAAGAGCACCTACTACTTGGGATTATTTCTTGATCTTGATTATATCTCCAATGATATAACTTACGTGAAAGCACTTTATAAATTGTAAAGTGCCAACAACTGTGAGTGAGTGTTATGGCTCTCATCACTTCTATTTATGGTGATGGAGTGTCTAGGCTTTGCTGCCAGTTAAAACTTTCGGTCCCCATGTCCCCTTACCCCTTGGCTACTGTCTCTATGATTCAGGGTCATTGCAGGAGAAACGATTTATTTCCAGATGATTCAAGTGGGGAGACTCAAAGGAAGCCCCTATTTAGAAAGGGGTGGGGATAGTTAAGAAAATAAAGGGTGGTGAGGTGTCAAGAGGCCAGCAATAGCTGGAAGCAGTTACTCCCCTGCTCTGGCCTCAGGGACAAAGGGAGTAAAGTCTTCTACCAGAGCACAGTGAGGACTGTAGCCCTAAAGAATGAGGGGCTGCCCAGAGGTAGACAGCTTCTGCCAGATGCGGGACACCAAAACGGGAAAGACTGCTCTTCTCCTGCCCACCAGTCTCCCAGTGGCTGAACCCAATCAGAAGACAGCCTGCAAGGGATGCTAACTGATGCAATTCACAGGGTCAGACTCTCAAGACCCAGGACTTTGTGGCCATCTGTCACTTCTGATCTCCTACTCTTCACAGTGTTTTGTGCATGGTATCTAGGCAGCAGCATAGCTGGTGATGATGATTAGGATTCTGAGCCTATAGGTTTGTGTTCAAATTCTGACTCTCACTTACTAGCTATGTGACCTTAGGCAAATTTCGTTAACCTTTTAGAACCCTACTAAATCGAGGGATAGTGAGAGTTATCAATTCCAGTAATACAGGTGAAACATTTTATAAGGTACATAGTAAGCTCACCATAAATGTTATTGATGTTGCTGTTTTACTTTCCACAGACTCATTTTCTACTGCTCCCCACTCACCCAGACCTCTGCACAGGAAACCTCTCTCCATGGAAACCTCACCCTTTGACATCTTTAACCTGTTTAATAATTCTTCCATTTGGTTTTTTCATCACTGAAACCTATATCTCCCTGATAATTGTTTTTATTTGACCTCTTGGCAACAATGACACTGGCGACCACTCCTCTCTCCTAGGGGAGTCTTCCCTTGTGTTATCAACTCCTGGTTTTCACCTTTTGATAGAACGTGTGCAAAACTGATTTTCTTTCTCACAAAGCATGCTCTTTCTCTCTTACCTTAATTAATGATACCCACATCACCCAATGACTTAAATCTGGATGTCTCACCTCTTTCTTACTCCTTATAACCAAGAAATCATGGAGTTTCATACATTAACCTCTAAAAGACCTCTAGAATCCATCTACTCTTCCCCATCCCCAAGAGCATCATGTTCGTGTGAACCATCAACATCTCTTGGCAATGTTATTTCAGTAACTCCCTAAATGGTCTCATTGTCTCTTATCGTTCTTTCTCTACCCATTCTTCACAATGTAGTCATAAAGGTCATTCTAAAGAAAACACTTCCTCATATCAGCACTCTTATTAAACATCCTCCAGTGATTCTCCATTGCCCTTATTAGAAAGCCCTTTCTTTCATGTGCCAGCAAGACTCTCTAGGACATAACCCCTGCCAATTACTGGATACTTTCCTAGAGTCACTCCTTTCTCTCCCCCAATCCCAATCATAACAAATGATTTGCAAATCCCCCAGAACTCCAACTTTCTCTCTCCTGTGGGTGTTGCTGGCCAGGATCCTCCACCCCCAAGCTATGCCTGGGTAACTCTCACTGGCCAGGTGAGTTGCCATTTTCTCTGGCAACCTTTCCTGATCCTGAAACTCTCATTTAGTTGGCCCTCCTAGGCATGCCCCCATGACCTTGAAGTGCTGACTTTATGAAGTGAAGGGCAGAAACATATGTGTTGAAAAACAGTGGGAAGTGAAGTTAAACAGATAGAAACTATCCACACATTGAAAATAAAGAGGTAATATTAAAACCCATATCTACCTCAATGCCCTACTTTGGGAATAAGCTATTTTTAATTGAATTTAATTAACTCTTTGAGTAAAAATAAACATGGCTGTAGATACTCTTGATAATCTTCAAAATGGGAAACTAGTTAAAATGATTTTACTTTGCAGTTATTGCCCACTTCCTACAGACACTCTCGTAGTAAGTGCTTTGCAGGCATTACCACACACAATCTGTATAAGAACCCTATGCGGTAGATACAAATGGGCTTCCCATTCACAATGAAGAAACTTCCAAATCCAGAGTGATGAATCCCAGAGTCAATGCAGGTCTTTCTGATTCTAGAACTTCCATAACATCTGGCCTCTTATAACACTTCAAGGACCATGACATTTGGGGGATTTGAGGGTGGGGTTTTTTTCTCAAATATTAGCAGACAGCCCTTCCTCCCCTTCAGGATGCCTAGCTAAGGAAGCTGTGCATACAAAGAAAAGTTGTGCAAAAGAAACCAAGTGGTTGCCTAATCCAGGGTTTCTCTATTAGAATAATTAAGATCTAGTCTCTTAGCAACTTTGAAGTTTATAGTACAGTATTGTTGATTATAATCACTATGCTCCACATTAGTGGATTTTTCCAGATCTTATTGGTACCCTTAAACATCACCTCCCCAATTCCACTCCCCACCGCCAGCCCTTGTTCACCATCATTCTACTCTCTTATTATTATTATTTTTTACCAGTTTAGCTTTTTTAGATTCCACATGTAAGTGCTATCATACAGTATTTGTCTTTGCCTGACTTATCTCACTTGGCACAATGCCTTCAAGGCCCATCCATGTTGTTAGTTTTGAAATAACCATTGAATACATATTATGTGCTAGTCCCATGCTGGGATCTGGAGATACAACTATGAACAAAACGTATTTCCTGCCACCAAAACCCTACGGGTTAGTGAGGATAAAGACACAAGTAAACATAGATTTACAATTCAGTGTGTTAACTGTTTTGACATAGAAAAACATAGTTTTTAATAATAGCACTTGCCTCATATGTTTATTGTGAGGACTGAATGAATTAATGCATAAAAGCCCTTTGGATAGTACAAAACACAAGTGCTTCTTATGCATTAATTCACCTAATCTTCATATCAGTCATGTGAGGTAAGTGCTATTATTAAGCCCATTTCACAATGAGAAAACTAGGGCACAAAGTAGATAAGCAATTTAATACAGATCCAGAATGCCTTCTTGATGGTACTTGGCTCTGAACCCAGCAGTAAGATTGCAGAGCCCATGGGGTTTAATCACTGCCCAACACCACCTGTCCAGGGGCGAATACACAAGGAGCTGAGGGAGCAACAAAGGAGGGAATCTTAGTCCAGAATGGGTGTCAGATGATGGCACACATTTCTTGTCTGGGTTACATAATTCAGTCTCTGTTCACACTGATACTAAAGTGAACACTCAGCTCTGATCTCCAGTATCTCCCTCAAAAGGAAAGCAGAGCTGTGTGTCAAACTAATACAGTCGATTTTGTATCAGCCTTTCCTCTTAGCAGTCAGCTTACGACTTGGGAAACTGACAAAGAACCAGATGTTATGAATATTATATGTAGTATAAATATCATAATGATATTCAGTTGTCAAAAGCATCCACCACCTTAGTTGAGAAGAAGAGCATATCTCTTGAGAAACTTCTTACAAAGCCAAGGTTTCAGCCAAAGGAAGAAGAGAGAGTAAACAAGAGACACCCAAGGAAAGGTACATGGAAGTGAAGGATGAATGTTTAGTCTGTGTCTAATAGTTTGCAAAGAACATGTGCCATCTGGGAAGATTCTGGAGGAAATTGCCAAGGCCAGACAAGCTCTCTTCAGAGGTATGTATGCATGTTGCATATTCAGAAAGCATTGCCAGTACTCTCTGAGCTAGGTTGTCGTTTGGTTTGCCCAAGTGAAATGGCACATGAAGAAGCAGAAAGGACCCATTATCTCATAAACACTTATGATGTGTCAGCGGCACTCTGGGTTCTTTACATTCATCATTTAATCCTCAGAATAATATCACCAAAGACACATTTTTATCTCCTTTCAATTGAGCAAATGAGTCTCAAAAATATGTCCAAAGTTGTGCTTGTAATTTGCTTAGTCGATTTTAACAGCTGATTGCCACCAAATCCCCTTCAACTCTTACTGGTTCCTCTCCAAGATTTTTTAGGACTCTCTCATAAGACATCACTTAATCTTTAAATCAGCACTCTCAAGATCCATGAGGGCAGGGACTATCATTTAATCCCAACTATCTTTGAAGTACCCAAAATAAAATGGAAGCTCAATATTTTTTAAAAAAAAAAAAGTTTCTTGAACAGATGATCTTTTAGCATAGTTTTAATTTCACAGCAAAACTGAGAAGGTACAGAGATTCACATACTCCCTTGCTCCCCACTACACATAACTCCCCCCCTCTGCCATCAACACATCCCAGAGTGGTATAGCTGTTACAGTCAGTGAAGCTACATTGATAAATGTAGGGGTTTGGTAAATGCATAATGACATGTATTCACCATCAAAGCATTGTACAGCATAGTTTTCCTGCCCTAAAATTCTTCTGTTGTCTATTTAGCCCTCCCTTGCCCCTAACCACTGGAAACCACTGACTTCTTTACTCTCTCCACATCTTTGCCTTTTCCAGAATGTCACATAGTTGGAGCCATACAGCATTTAGCCTTCTCAGATTTCCTTATTTTGCTTGGTAGTATGCATTTAAGCATCTTCCATGTCTTTTCATGGCTTGTCAGCTCATTTTCTTTTAGTGCTGAATAATATTCCATTGTCTGGATGTACCACAGTTTATTTATCCACTCACCTACTGAAGAATATCTTGACAAGTTCAAGTTTTGGTAATTATGGATAAAACTACTATAAACACTGGTGTGCGGTTTTTTGGTGGACATAAGTTTTCAACTCTTTTAGTTGAAATGTCACAGAACGTGATTGCTGGGTCATATGGGCTGAGTTTATTTTTGTAAGAAACTACCAACCTTCCAAAGTGGCTGTACCATTTTGCATTCTCACCAGCAATGAAGGAGAGTTCCTATCACGCCATGTACTCTCCCACATTTGGTATCGGCAGTGTTTTGGACTTTGGCCATTCTAATAAGAATGTAGTCAATAAATATTTTTTCAAAAAATAAATTTTTAAAAATACAAATTAAGAAGAAGAAAGTTCTAAATCATTTCAAGAGTAGAGTTATAAACTCTGTTATTTATAAGATACCTTTTAAAGGATGAGGAATGAAGAAACAGCCCCCTAAGCCAAGCTCTGGCTTATCAATTTCATGTTACCATCCACACTCTTCTAGGCACACTGTCCTGGTTGCTCCAGGCAGGCAATCTGTTGAGTGTGTGTGTGCTGGGGGTGTGAGTGGGGATGGGAGGTGGGAGGAAGATAAGCATATACCTTGGAATCCTGGTCTAAGATCCCTCTTATTGCTGTATTTCATTCTCCTCTAGCTACTGCATTCTGCTTCCCAAATTTGAGATGCAAATGTGTTATATCTCTTTAATTATTATAATTAATTACTATGGAGTCTTCTGTCATTATCAGAAGGAAAAACAGTACCCCCACATTACATACCCATACTTATAAGTCATCCAGATATTAAAGGAAAGTCTTCCAGATATTATAGTAAAACTACAATAGTTTAGCCTGGCATACACATAAATAGAACAAAATGTCAAATTATGAAAGAAACCCAAATGCATAGGGGAATTTAGGATAGGATAAGTGGCATTTCAGTTTTGGGAAAATTGGATCCATGAATAAACAGAATGAGCATGATTGGTGCAATTTGGGGAAAAAACTGTTGGATCCTTACTTCGTATCTTACTCACAAATGACTTCTAGAAGTATCAACATAGTTAATAACTTAAAAGAAGACTATAAAAAGACCAAAGAAAATATATGATTCATTTTAACAATCTGGGAGTAAAGAAGACCCTTTAACCAATGACACAAAACTCTGAAACTTTAAACAAATTAATAAGCTTGGCCACATAAAAACAAAATATTTGTGAGGTGCCTGGGTGGCTCAGTTGGTTAAGTGCCTGACTTCACTCAGGTCATGATTCCACAGTTTGTGGGTTCGAGCCCCATGTCGGGCTCTGTGCTGATGGTTCAGAGCCTGGAGCCTGCTCCGGATTTTGAGTCACCCTCTCTCTGCCCCTCACCCGCTCATGCTCTGTATGTCTCTCTCTCAAAAATAAACAAACATTAAAAAATATGTATTTGTAAATGGCTAAAAACAATAGAAGACAAATGAAATATTTGGAAAAAATATATTGGAAACTCACCAAAGGGATAATTTTCCTAATATAAATAGGGTTTTCGGGGAGGAATAAGAGAAACTAACTAACCTCATTGAAAATGGTCAAATTTAAGTATATAGCTTACAAAAGAAAAAAATGGGCCTTTAAAATAAAAAATGATGTTCAGCCTCTCTCATAATGAGAAAATATACTAAGATATCACTCCTCTCTTTAAAACTGGCAAAGAGCCATAGTTTGAAAACACTTAGGTGGTGAGGGAAATAAGCACTCTCAGGTATTATTGGTGGGTTATATCACTACAAACACCTCACAAGGACACTGGGACTACTTCTTAAAATTATATACATACACACTCTTAGGCCTAGCAATTCCACTGCCTTGTACTCAAGGAACAGATACACTTGCACAAGTGTTTATGCTTATTTTACTGCAACACCCATCTGCACCAGGATAAAGCAGTGAAATGAAGCATGGGGCATTCCTGCAATGCAATACCATGTAATCATAAAGGAGGATGAGGAAATACTCTATGTCCTTTATCTTTATGGGATACAATCATCAAAAACAGATTTTTTTTTTAAATTAAAGAGGGTACAAGGGCAGAGAGAGAGGGATGGAGAAAGAAAATCTTAAGCAGGCTCCATGCCCAGCACAGAGTCCAACCCTGGGCTCGATCTCACAACCCTGAGATCATGATCTGAGCCAAAATCAACAGTCCGACGCTTAACCAACTGAGCCAGGCAGGTGCCCGCAAAAGAGATATGTTTTTATATTAAAAAACACATGATCTTGAGTGAAACAGTCAGAAACACAGTAGCATATACTATCTGATTCTGTCCATATGGTATTCATATGGGGATAAATATGGGAGAAACTAATAGATGGTGATAAAAGTGAGAATAGCAATGACCTCAGGAGAGGCTGAGAAGAGGCCCAAGGGAGATGCTGGGGTACTAGAAATACATTTCTTGATCTGGATGATGATTATAGGAGTATGTACAGGAAGACAAATTTATCAATTGCACATAAAACTTCTGCACTTTACTGTGGATGCTTCATCTTAGCTAAAAAATACAAGATTCAAAACAGCATGTGTAATATTCTGTATTGTGCACAATATAAACTAAAGAGAAAAATATATAGGACTCTATATGTATTCATTTAAATTTGCATTGAATATTTCCAGAAGGCCACACAAGGAACTGAAGGGGATTTCGGGGTCACTGGGAGCAGAGAGGAGGGGGTGACCCCTCACTATATCCCTTATGCTACTCTTGTATTTTAAACCATGAGAATATATTGCCTTATCACAATATATGTTGAATTAAAAATTTAAAAGCATGCCACCTACAATTGCCCAAGACCCCTTAGACCTTACACAGTCCTGCTTACAAATGTCAGGCCAGGCAGAGAGAAAAGGGTCTAACGTCAGCCCTCTGCTGACTGACTCAAACCACATGAGGTCACTATTGAGGCGGAGCCTGTGAGATCTAACAGACCCCGGTCCACCACCAGCCCCCTACCACCTTCCCCCGGCAGCAGTCATCACAATCGCTTAGACTCTTAGGTAGACTAAAGTCATGTACCCAGATGCCCATTTTATTTGTTCATTTAAAAATATGCACAAGTGTCCATTAGGTGTGTAGGTAAAGGGGACACAGTAGCTCATATTTCTGAGAAAGACAGAAAGCAAGCAAATGAACAACAATAACAAAAATAGAACATGTCAACGGTGACAAGTGCAAGGAAGAGAAACAAAACATGGCACAGTGATAAAGCACCAAGGGGGAGGGTGGTGAGAGAAAGTTCTGGCTCTTCTAGGCAGGTGGCTTGCAGGAGGCCTGGGTGGTGAGGTGGTTTCTAGAATCTGAAGAAACAAGGACACAGGCATTGTGAATATCTGGAGATAGAGTTCAAAGCAGAGAGAAGAGTAAATGCAAAAACCCTGATTCCAGAGCATGTGTGCCATGGCTGAGAAACATCAAGGAGGCTAGTATGGCAGGTGCACAGAGAGAACCAAGCAGAATAATGGAAAAAGGAAACAAGAAAGCTAAGCAGAAGCCAGATCATAAGGGGTGTTGACATGAAGACCTACACTTGTACTCTGAGCAAGATGAGAAACCAGTGGAGGGGTCTAAGCAGAGAGAATCAAGGCATTATTCTTTAGACCTATTGAGTGGAGCTGTCAGGATAGATATACAAGTCTGGGCTTTAGGAAAGAGAAAGAAGCTGAATAGGTAAATCTGGAAATTGCTATGTTTCTCTTTGCTGCAGTTGAGTTACTCTGGGGTCATTAGATTCTTTGGAGTCCTTTCTTACCATCACACCTTAGTCATGTCCGCCCTGGTCTACTCAGTCAGGGTCCCTATCTTCACAACATGTGAAGCAGGTATCTGGACATCTACTCTTCTATCTCAGCAGGCAAACTGATCTACCCCTGCCTGAAGACTCCATATGTCAAAGGATCTAAGTAACACAGCTTTTGCTAAGTCACATATGTATGCCCATCTGTGCTCAAGTGCAGTTAGGTTCTTCTACTGAGACCACAGGTGCATACTCCCCGTAATTTTTACATTTCCATAACCAGGAGGGAGCACTCAACTGAATTCCCTCTGAACTAAAAAGGGCTGCTTTGTCTACCAACACATAGCTATACAGACAGCCTAATACCACTAAAAGTTTTTAGTTATGTTCTACTAAGACTTCCATGACATTTCTATAACCTTTCACTATATTTTTGTAGATCTCTATTTTTAATGTTATTTTTAAGACAGAGAGACAGAGTGCAAGTGGAGAAGGGGCAGACAGAGAGGGAGGCACAGAATCCAAAGCAGACTTCAGGCTCTGAGCTGTCAGCACAGAGCCCAACATGGGGCTCAAAATCATAGACTGTGAGACCATGACCTGAGCCGAAGTCAAACACTTAACTGACTAAGCCACTCAGGAGCCCCTGCAGATCTTTTAAAAATATTTTTAGTTAATTATTTTTTAACTCTATATATTTTTTAATCTCTATACTGAATATGTGGTTCAAACTCATAACCCTAAGATCAAGAGTCACATGCTCTACCAACTGAGCCAACCAGGTAACCCTCTTTTGTAGATCTCTTAAACATTTTCCCATCTTTGTCTATTCCTCTCCTACTAACACCTGGATTATCCATCTGCTCCTGTTTCAAAGATACATGCTTCCAATATTTAAGATCCTAAAGTCAAGGCACCACTTTCTTATTTACTAGCTGAATGACTAAGAAATGTACTTCATTTCTGTAAGCCTCAGTTTCTCTACTTTATAATGAATTCCTCTAAGAATAGAGTGAGATATATTTTTGTTTACATTTTTTTTATAGTTTTCAACGTAAATTGATGATGATGAAGATGAACCTGGTGATGTCCTAGTCAACTAGGTAGGTAGGGACTCTTCATGCTCTTTGCTGGGCAAAAAGGAAAAAGTTGTCAAGTGAAGGTGAAAAATGTGGAAATAATTCCCAGAATGCACGTAGTAGAAAGAACATCTGTATTAGTATTAGTATTGTTATTATTCAGCTAAACTGGCCATTTATTAACTAGCTGTGTGACCTTAGGAAAACCTACCTCATGTCTCTGTGATATTCTGAAATGTGAAATGTAGGCAATACTAATTATATTCCCAAGATTCTTATAAGGAATATTTAAATGTGATGAGGATAAGCCTCGGTACTGCAATTCATATCTTCACAGTGAAGCAAAACACTCTATAAACTTAGATTATATTATCCTTGTCTCCATCAGGAAGGAACATCAGCTGGAGCAGTCCAGGTAGAAGATCCAAGGAGGAACTGAGCACCGGATGAAAGCAAACTGGGAATTCAGGTACAGAGGACAAGGGAGTTCTCAAGTGTTCAGAGGTTAAGCAAAAAGTAAGTGTAACAGAGACTCAGACTTGAAATAGCAATATTTCATCCAGGACAAACTAGAAACAAGCGTATATTGCATTTGTTTGCACCAGGAAAATGATAAAACATAGTGATCAGGAGGTTGAATTTTGTACAAGGTAATCATAGGTTTCAATCCTGACTCTGGAACATACCGGCTATGGAACCTGTGTTCCACTAACTGCGATTCTTCATCCACAGGGGAAAAGATAAAAGTGATAGAATCTGGTCACTGAAGCTTCACCCCAGAACCCAGTGACATCATCCTCTTTGCTGCATCAGGAAAGGTGTCTAGAGGCAGAGCATCGCTGAGAGGAGTACTCAGTCCCTGACAGAACTGGCTTGAATCCTAGCTTAGATATTTATTATGTGACCTTGGATTGGTTTCTTATCTTGAGCCTGAGCTTCCTCCACTACTAACTGGAGATAATAATAATTTCTCTTTAGGGGCGCCTGGGTGGCTTAGTCGATTAAGCATCTGACTTTCGCTTAGGTCATGATCTCGCTGTTCGTGGGTTCGAGCCCCGCGTCGGGCTCTGTGCTGACTGCCAGCTCAGAGCCTGGAGCCTGTTTCAGTCTGTGATTCCCTCTCTCTCTGACCCTCCCCTGCTCACTCTGTCTCTCTGTCTCTCTCCTAGAAATAAATAAAACATTTAAAAAATTTTCTCTTTAAAATTTTTTTAAATTATTAAAAAAAATTATTTTTTTAACTTACATCCAAGTTACTTAGCATATAGTGCAACAATGATTTCAGGAGTAGATTCTTTAATGCCCCTTACCCATTTGGCCCATCACCCCTTCCCAAAATCCCTCCAGTAACCCTCTGTTTGTTCTCCATATTTAAGAATCTCTTATGTTTAGTCCCCCTCCCTGTTTTTTTTATTATTGTTGTTTCTTTTCCCTTATGTTCACCTGTTCTGTGTCTTAAAGTCTTCATATGAGTGAAGTCATATGATATTTGTCTTTCTCTGATGAATTTCGCTTAGCATAATACCCTCTAGTTCTATCCACATAGTTGCAAAGGGAAAAGATTTCATTCTTTTTTATTGCTGAGTAATACTCCATTGTGTATATATACATCTTCTTCCTTAATCATTCATCTGTGGATGAACATCTGGGCTCTTTCCATACTTTGGCTATTGTTGATACTGCTGCTATAAGCATTGGGATGCATGTGTCCCTTTGAAACAGCATACCTGTATCCCTTGGATAAATACCTGGTAGTGAAATTGCTGGGTCATAGGATAGTTCTATTTTTAATTTTTTGAGAAACCTCCATACTGTTTTCCAGAGTGGTGGCACCAGTTTGCATTCCCACCAGCAGTGCAAAAGAGATATTCTGACAGGTGTGAAGTGGTATCTCATTGTGGTTTTGATTTGTATTTTCCTGATAATGTGTAATGTTGAGCATTTTTTCATATGTCGGTGAGCCATCTGGATGTCTTCTTTGGAGAAATGTCTATTCATGTCTTTTGCCCATTTCTTCACTGAATTATTTGTTTTTTTGGGTGTTTAGTTTGATAACTTCTTTATAGATTTTGGATACTAACCCTTTGTCTGATATGTCATTTGCAATTATCTTCTCCCATTCCACTGGTTGTCTTTTCATTTTGCTGATTGTTTCCTTCTCTGTGCAAAAGTTTTTTATTTTGATGAAGCCTCAATAGTTCATTTTTGCTTTTGTTTCCTTTCCTCTGGAGATGTATAGAGTAAGTAGTCACTGTGGCCAAGGTTAAAGAGGTTTTTGCCTGCTTTCTCAAGGATTTTGATAGCTTCCTGTCTAACATTTAGATCTTTCATCCATTTTGAGTTTATTTTTGCGTATGGTGTAAGAAAGTGGTTCAGGTTCATTTTTCTGCATGTCATTGTCCAGTTTTCACAGCACCACTTGCTGAAGAGACTGTTTTTATTCCAATGGATATTCTTTCCTGCTTTGTCAAAGATTAGTTGCCCATACATTTGTGGGTCCATTTCTGGGTTCTCTATTCTATTTCTTTGGTTTTCTTTTTCAAGCTTGCTTTGGCTATTTGTGGTCTTTTCTGGTTCCATTCAAATTTTAGGATTGTTTGTTCTAGCTCTGTGAAGAATGCTGGTGTTATTTTGATAGGCATTGCATATAATATGTAGTTTGCTTTGGGTAGTATTGACATTTTAACAATATTTTTCTTCCTATCCAGGAGGATGGAATACTTTTCCATTTTGTGTGTGTGTCTTCTTCAATTTCTTTCATAAGTTTCCTATAGTTTTCAGTGTATAGATTTTTTACCTCTTTGGTTAGATTTATTCCTAGGTATTTCATGGTTTTGGTAATAATAATTTCTAATTGAGATAAAGTAAGCATAACACTACTACAATGACTGGCACATAGTGTGTGCTCAAACAATAGTGATCACTGTTGTTTACGGTTGTTCTCTACCAAGTATTGTGCTATGTGCTGGACATACAGCGTGGACAAGAACACATTTCGTATGTCCAACATGATACCCTTCAACTGTTTAAAGACAGGTACTGGGGTGCCTGGGTGGCTCAGGTTAGGTGTCTGACTCTTGATTTCAGCTCAGGTCATGATCTCACTGTTCATGGGTTTGAGCCCCACATTGGGCTCCACATTCTTGGAGCCTGGTTGGGATTCTCTCTCCCTCCGTCTCTCTCTACCTCTCCCCTGCTCCTGCTCTCTCTTTCTCTCTCTCATTCTCTCTCTCAAAATAAATAAACCTAAAAAATTTTAAGATATGTACGTTTCTCTACTCCATATCTATTCAAGAAGCTTCTTCTCTAGTTTCTAAGTTATTGCTCTCATGACAAGATTTCCCACACCACTCTCTCCTCCCTGGCCTTTGATAAGATGAGCTCTGCTTATTAATGCCCCTTCAAAGTACTACACCCACAAGGGAGACAATATCCAGCCATGATATGATCAACCTGGAATACCCTATACTTCAATGGATCCAGCCAACATTTCTGTTAGTTTCTTTATTCCTGCAATAGTCACAAAGGAAACCACAACCGAATTGCCAAATTCACTAATACAATGCGTAGCTTGAGAAAGTATTCAGTTGTCTTAGGCAAGCTGAAAAGTAAAGAAGCAAAAATCCTGTGTGAGGATCCAAAGTAGAATCATAGAGCAGGAAGAGTCCATTACCTCCACTAAACAGTCAGGATGGATCTTCTTTAGTACCACCAGGAGATGGATATTTCGGGGTGAAGGGTGGGGACGGCATTAATGTGACTAAGAACACAAATACTTAACCACAATGAAACAAGCTTTGAAAATATTTTAAAGCCGGACTCCTTAGTAAAGTTGAGAATATCTGTATTGTTGATTTCAAATATCCTTTTTTAGAGCTCATAAATCCTCCCAGAGTAATAGAGCGTAATGAGAGCAGATTTATTCCCTCCTACAAAGGCAGGGCCTCTACCAGTGCCTCCAGGTAACCCAAAGGGTCATCGACAGCAACAGCTTTAAGACAGTCAACAGGTAGTTACCGCAACCTCATCATTTAAACAACCCCTTTTTAAATGAGAGAGAAAAAAGAAAAAGAGTCCTAACATACAGATCCTATTCGGTAAACATTCAGGAGGACATTTTCTACTCTTTGATTTATGTGACTAGGCCTGAGTGTCAGAGGCCTGAGAAATCACAGCTGGATTAAAGAGAGGAGCTTAGAATGAAAGTCGCATTTTGTTTTATAAAAGAAGCTCAGCATCAGGGTTTGAATGGCTCGGCACCTCTTTAATCAAACCAGGGCTGCTCAGTCCAGGGCTTTGTAAGTGAGCTAATTAGTAATGTGCCAGAGACTTACCTGGTTAATCAAATGATTAATCACTCAGTAGACTTCATTCCTCTTGTTTCCTGGCTGTCTTCAGCTCTTCTATTCGGCTTTTTTTTTTTTTTTTTTTTTGTATTTTTTTTTTGAAATTAGCATTTTAATAGCTGGCAGTCACCATTCAGGGTAAAAATGGCATTGTCCCATTTTAACCATTTTTTGTACAAATAAAAATGAGACAGAGGATTTTTTTTCTAGAACTATGAAAAAGAATAGTTCTCAACTATGACTTGACCAAGAAATGTTAAGCCATTTCTGAGGAAATTCAATGTTTGGGCAGAAGAGGATTTGAAGTGCTATGGAAAGTTTGAGCATCCCTTTGCATGTACAATCCTGGTTAGAAAAAAAGTTTCTAAAAAAAAAATCACATGACTGTAATTAGCTGACTAGACTTCCATGTTCCTTCCTTCTTCCCTACCTCCCTTTCTTCCTTCATTTAATATTCAAAGTAGCTTTTAAAGCAACAAAAACGTTAGTCATTTGGAAAATTCTAGCACAGAGAATAAAAATGTACATCATAGTTTTGTTGAACAATTGATTGGTTACTTTTAAATACACCTTTAAATCCTCCACGTTTTGGCGCAAGGCATCTTAAAAAGAGAATAAATAGGGGAGCCTGGGTGCTTAGTTGAGCCTCTGACTCTTAATTTCAGTTCAGGATCATAGGATCGAGTCCTTTTCCATGCTGAGCATGGAGCCTGCTTATGATTCTCTGTCTCTCCCTCTGCCCTTCTCTCCCACTTGCGCTCTCTCTAAAATAAAGCAAGAAGGAAAGAGAAAAGAAAAAGAAAAAGGAGAGAGAGAGAGAGAAAGGAAGAAAGACCTTTAAATGAAATGTCCCAGCTCTGATCTTTGTCAGATTAAAAATACTCTTAAGGGGAGCCTGGGTGGCTTAGTCGGTTAAGCGTCCGACTTTCGCTTAGGTCATGATCTCGCGGTTCGTGGGTTCGAGCCCCTCTTCGGGCTCTGTGCTGACTGCCAGCTCTGAGCCTGGAGCCTATTTCGGAGTCTGTGTCTCCCTCTCTCTCTGACCCTCCCCTGCTCACGCTGTCTCTTTCTCTCTCTCCTAGAAATAAACAAACATATTTAAAAAATTTAAAATAATACTCTTAAGTACTGTTAAGGAGCTCAATTATCTTTTTAAAAGATAATATTATAATGGCATAATTGTAATTCAATATCTTAAAATAATTTTCAGTCATAAAAACATATAAATAGCTAAGAAGTAAAACAAACTAACAAAAAAACCCATCAGTTACCAGCAAATCCCTCATTATGTCAATGCAATCATCCGTGACAACCTGCCCTCCCACTCTGTCCACATGATCCATCAGTCCATCTTTCATAGTTCTGTGGATCTTTACCAGGCACCATAGGAAAGCATTCTCTGATTACCCCAATAGAAATTTTTTAAGTTTATTTATTTTGAGAGAGAGAGAGAGAGCGAGAGTACAAGCAGAGGAGGGGCAGAGAGAGAAGAAAGGGAGAGAGATTCCCAGGTGGGCTCTTCACTGTCAGTGCATCCATCCAAATAGGAAACACTGGGAAGGAAATGCTGCCATTTCCTGGACAGGACATATTTCATGGCCAGGCACAGCCCTAGAAATGTTGAGAATTGCATCAAGTTACTAGTTTCCTCTTCTTAAGTTTTACTTATCTCCTATCAATTACCAATCAGCCTCCAGAACAATCTTTATAAAATGCAACCTGACTTCAATCATCATGACCAATTCATACTACCTTGGACTGGCTACAAGATTGTCTATCATCTTCCTCCACTGCCCTCCTCAGCTTTGTCACCATCATTCTTTCACCTACACTTTTGGATCTGGGTTACATTTACTTGAACATCCAAAATTTTTGTGGCATTGTACATCCACTGGACTAACACCAACCACCTGCAAGACTTGTCTTTCAAGTAATTTCTGGAATTCCACAGACAGATCCCACTCCTGAAAAAGTTCTACACCTGACGTTAGGCACCATGGTGCTGGCTGCTCCTCTATGCCACCCAGTCAAGCCCAAGACCAAGGTTCATGGCTGTCCTACCTCTGTTATGACAATAAAATTATTTTACCTTTGATGGCTCAGATGTCAATGTGCCAAAGCTTCAGTACAATTTTATGGTCAAATGGAGGAGACCATTTCTTCTGTTTCGTGTAAATCTCCAAGAATGAGGAGGCAGAGAGAGGTTACCAAGAGGGATTATTTTATCCCAAAATTTGCAGCGATTTAAGTAGTTATTTCTATTTTTATGTATGACAACTCTGTGTTCCCAAGAGCTAGCCTTCAAAAGAAACTCGGGCAAGCTAGGAGACAAACCCAAATGGCAAATATCTGAATACTATATTCAGAGTTATTGCTCTCAGGCCTCTGAAGGTAAAGCTTGTTATTGTACCAAGAACTTTAGGTAGGATTCCTTCTCAATAGAAGATAAGCTTTTTCTTTGGAATTTGCTACCCCTCCTGAAAACCTGAAGTCACTCTAGTTCTTCTCCAGATATGCTGAGATGTGTCTCTCTGGGTCTCACAAGTGGAAACATCATGATTTCTTTCACAGGAGGATTCTCAATAGCCCCCAAAATAGAGTTCCATCAGGCCTGAATCTGCAGTTTTCCAGACAGACATACCTGGATCCATGAGCAGACATGGCACATGCTCAAGCTGAGACCCAATTCCACCTTAATTTATTGGTTGGGTGGGATGAAAACATATCTGTGGAAAAGGAGGTATTTGAGCCATATTTTGAAGGAAGAGTAGGATTTAAGCAAACACTGCAGCAAATGGCCCAGAAAGAGGAAACATGACAGAGAAAACAGAACCATTACAGAGGCCAAATATCAAAATAATCCATTTTAGTCCAATTTTGTTATGATGTTCAGAGAAGGTTGTACTGATGTTCTTTTGAGATGATACTGGCTCATAGTAACAACTGAGTAAATATTGTTGAATGAATGTATACATGAGTGAGTGAATTTTCATTTTCCTTAAGCAAATTAAATTTGGCTCTGAGCTCCTACTGGACAGGGGCAGGGAGGATTCAATTTCAGTCACTTTTAAAGGGGATTTTCTTCCCTCCCTGGGGTTTTAAAAACAACCTTGGATGTTCAGATGGTGTCCACAAAATGAGGGAAGACTCCAGGGGGTTCACCATCCTTAGTTACGTCTGTTCTGTACATGATGCTACTGGGCCAACCATCCTCAGCCATCTAGCAGACGATGGCCTTCCAGGTGGCTCAGAGGTACTCCACAGCAGCCCTCTCCACTCAATACAGGCCCAGTAGCAGGCCCAACAACCTGCTCCAAAAGCTTCTGTGTTCGCAGCAGTCCATCACAGTCCTCTCACGGACATCTCCCCATCTTCGGGACTTCATGCACATAGGTCATGGATCTCTGCCATTCACAAAAACACCCAAAATCCTAAATAACCCTGTCTAACTAACTTCCTTTGATTAACACAAGGGAAATCCGTCCTTCCACATCCAGATTTACCCTTTCTATCCCTTGAATCCCAGCACCAGCCTCTTTCCATGAGTTTATAAACCCAATTAGAACCAACCAGGAGTGTTTTTCTGCAGGTGCTTCACAGCTTCTGTTTTTAACCTTGACACATAAAAACTAGCAACCCCTTTGACAAGGAACCCAAACTCAAAATGCAGAGATTTGGCTCTTACATTAAGGGAGGGGGGAAAAAAATCTCTTGTCCCTTCAAGTGTGGCTAGTAGCCAGAACAAAACCCAAAATGCTGTTGCAGCATCGTACTGATCATGCTGATTCCTGTGATACTGTGGATTCCAGTGTCCACAAAAGAACCCAGCCTCTGGAGTTGGAAGGCTCCACCCACTTCAGCTCATGATGGCTCCATTTTCTCATGTGTAAAAGTTGTCGCGCTGACCCCTTAAAACCGTCGTAGAGATCCAATTTTAAAAAGAATGTTATAAACGCTGAGGGCTGGACAAAGAGTGCTTGCTCATGTGGACAATGCCAAGAGTCAGCAGAAACGTAGATTAGCTGTGCCTGTTCCCCTGTGACTCTGAAAAGAAATCCTCAGGGTTGCAGTGACCCCTCTGGCCTCAGAACAGGTGCCCCATCTCCTCCTGGGCTAGTTTCTGCTGTTTCCTTATCTTGAAGGGAGTATAGGCCCTAGTGGCAACACACAAGAAATGCCAGGCAGAAATGCGATCCCTGGGCCATTGCAGGGCAGGAAAGCAGATCTATCACCTGCACAGTGTTTGCTGTGGGGTCTGAGGCCTGAAAGACAGCTTTGTTCAGCCACCAGGTGAACCGTAAGGGGAAAGGTGCTTCTCCAGCCACTGCCACCGAGGCTCTCACAAAGCGCTCATTCAGTGTCCAGACCTGGCCATGCCTTCTCATGCTGCCTCTGACTTACTGGATTGCCTGTACAGAGATCATTTCCCTGCTTGTGCCCCTCCCACCCCCTACCCCCCCACTACTGACCCTGCTACTGCACAATGCCACTGGAAGGGCATGGGTAGAATATTACATTCCAGAGAGAAAAGGCAATGCTCAGCCTGAAAAGACTAGGCTGTGGGGGAAGACACTCCCCTTTCACCACAGAGCTCCCTGTGTCCCTGTAGACAATAGGCTTCTGTGCAGTCCCATCTCCTAATGCAAGGACTGCTTACATGTTTTCATCTTTGGAAACTTCAAACTGCTCAGTCCCCAGGAATGGCTGTACAAGGAAGCATCTGTCTAGGGGGGGAGGCGGGGAGAAGAAGAGGTGAGATGTGCTCCTTCAAGATAACCTCCTAGCCAGGTTTAGTTATTCCCTTGGGCCATACCAGGTTTTTGCTGGTTCATTCTTTCATTTATTTAAAGAGCCACTATCTGTAGATCATTTACTATGTTCTAGGCACCTTGCGATGATCTCTTTCTAGAATGCCTCGCCCTAGAGTAAAAAATTAAATGACTGCCCTGCCCTTAAGCAAATGGTGTCCAAGTGACCGAAAAAGCATTTTGTGAATTGATTTTGTGCTGGGCATCCTATTTTCTTACTCCATGCAGCACCTAACCTTTGATCTTCATCCTGTTCTGGCTCCATTTGAATCCTTCCTGATTTATCATTGCGCAAAAACAAGTCAAAACATTGGATTTCTCAGGTACTTTCTTACTGGTATGAATGTTAAATGGCATAATCCTTTAGGAGGACAATTTGTCCAATTTATACACATCAAAACTGCCTATGTAATTCACCTTTCAGTTCAGCAATATCACTTCGAGGAATTTACCCTGAATACACACCTCTAATAATATGTGTAAGGTTAGTCAATGCAGCATCATTTTTATTTGCAAAACATTGGAAACTACCTAAATGCGTAAGCATAGGAGACTGGTTGAATAAACCATAGTGTTACACGGTGTTGTACTAGGTTGCTGTAAAAAAGAATGCTGGTCTCTATACACAGACATGGAATGATTTCCAGGAGATATTAAGTGACAAAAGCAAAATACGAAATAACATATATAATATGAATTTCTGTAATTATAAAAGGGGAAATAAGAAAACATACAAGTCCCTGCTTATCTTTACCAATAAAAGAGGATAAACCAGAAAACAATTAAGTGGGTTACTTACAGAAGTGAGGAAACAGGAACAAAGGGAGGGGAAGAAGTAGCTCCCCTCTCGGTAGAGCTTTTTATAAAATTTTGACTTTTAGATTCTATAATGGAGGTTAAAAAATCCATAAAGGATATTATTAGGTCAACTGACAAAGCAGGAATAATGACATTAGAGTATATCAAATTATTAGATCAGTGTTTACCAAGGGTGATAATCACCTTGTGATTATGTAAAGAACATCATTGTTCCTAACAAATAGAAAAAGGTAAAAGTAGAGACACAACTTAGTCTCAAATGGTTCAGAAAAAAGTTTGTGTGTGTATCTGTGTATCTATGTCTTTTTGTGTCTGTGTATCTGTGTATTTGTATCTTTGGGTGTGTGTGTCTGTGTGCTTCTGTGAATGTGTGTACATATCTGTGCCTGTGTATTTGTGCCTGCATGTCTATATATGTGTGTGTCTGTATTTGTGTCTGTGTTTCTGTGTGTATGTCTATTTGTGACTGTGTGTGTGTCTGTGTATGTATGTATGTGTGTATCTGTGTGTGTGTGTGTGTGTGTGTGTGTGCATGTATGGAAGGGAAAAAGAGAGGAAATGATCAACCAAATCGAGCAGAATGCTAACAATAGGAGAATCTGAATAAAGAGCGTATGGTACTATCCTTATTCTTATGATTTTTCTTCATGTTTGCAATTATTTACAATTAAAAAATTTTTTAATGTTGGGTTGGGTTTTTAGTAATTATATTTTAGAAGAGAAATGTGAACCTGATCACCTCAGATTATCCTGCTGCTCCAGTGAGTATCAGCACAAGAAGCCTATTGGCCCACCCATGCGTTCTTCGTAAAGTCATTCTCTTAAGATGTTGACAGGTAAGGATGCATCCTGGGTGAGCCCTTCATTGCACTGGGCACAGGAAAAAGCTTAAGGGAGTCAAAATGTCCTGGATCAGACTAGGAGAGCTCAGAATTTGAGTCATCTTAGTCATTTGGAATAAGAATAGTTACCACCAGATTATGCCAACAATCCTATGCTTATTCACTCATCTATGCTTACCAGAACTTAGAGCAGGGAGCAATAATGTCCTTGAGAAGGAAGCTCACATACCAGTGGTTTAACCTGTGAGAATTCCATGACTGGAATTCAGATGGTCTTATCCCAAAGCCTGCGCTATTTGACTGCCATGATGTAACACCTGCCATCAAGGTAAAGAGTCCAGGCCCACCGGGCAAATCTTAACATTCTCCAGGTCTTGGTGCAGGAGCTACATCCTCTACGAAGCCTTCCTTGAGCCCATGTAGTCACTGATGCTGCTTTTCCTATTCCCCCATTGTCACTTGGAACACACCACCCAAAAAAGCAATAATCTTGTAGTAATAATATTTTTGTGTGTCTGTTTTTACTTTCTGGACTTTGACTTCCTTGAGATCAGAAAAACGGTCTTTTCTTCTTTATAGTGCCAGCACCTATCATAAAGCCAAATCCATGACAGATATTCTTTAAATGCTATTGAAGTTATATTTTTAAAGTACTTCTTGAGCCTTTAAAACAACTCTACAGTGCTCACATTTTGTTCATACAGGAGTTGAGGCTTAGAGCTGAACCTTGAGTCAACAGCTTGATAAGATTTCCTGCAAAGGCTAATATGATCTTAAACCTCATTAATAGAGGAATCATATGTAGAGAGAGAAAATGTATGACCTAATCTACACCAGCTAATCAGGCCAAATCCAGAGACATAAACTGACTTCTACATCCACATAAAGGCAGACGTAGTCGAGCTGGATGGAGCCTGAGGGCAGGACAAAAGCAGATGGCACTATGAGCCAATATTATATTAGTGGAGACCAAAGGAGCTAGGGTTAATGACAATCCAGAGGAGCAATGGCTATTTCCAGATACTTTTGTGCCCTCATCTTTTATAGATGAGCACCAAAAGACGAACTTCACTTAGTGGGTAGATGTACTGGGAGAAGGATTTTGGTTCAATATAGTAAGAGAAGATTCTTTTCTACAATTGTCTAAAGATGACGTGAACTGTTTCAGATAATAGAGCGCTCTCTGTCACCAGAAGTACTGAACAGTTGAAGACCACATGTCAGGAATGTTTTAGAGGGCATTTGAGTACTAACAAATGAGTACTAATAAATTAGTGACTCCTATATGCTGGTCTTTCAACCAATGTAAAGACCTCACGGGCTCACAATAGGAAAAGCAAAATTAAAGACAAAGTAGTAAGGTTTTGTTTTGTTTTTGCAAAGCTGAATTAATTCAGTTTAAACAATTTCACTTTATTACAAAATTATGCTTTTTGGCATTGAAATTTCCTTTTTTCCCATTAAATGAGGAATCTAGGACATGGTTTTTATAGTGCTTTGGCTCGGCCAAAAAAGAAAAAAAAAGCAAGTTGGCAAATCTGTGTTGGTTGTCAAAATGACTTTTGAAATTATAGTGGCCTATGAAATTCAAAATTCTATCAGCTAATGGATCAGACAAGTTCTGAGGTCCCTTCCACCTCTAGAAGGGACTGGCTTTACATCTCACAGACTTTGAACCATAAATATCCAACAAAAATTTACTGACTTTGGAGTCAGACATTCCTGGCTTCACACAATGGTTTGACGACTCACGAAGTCAAGGGAGTTTGAGCAAATTACTCAATATCTGTGAACTTTAGTGTTTTCCTCTATAAAACAAGCATAAAAACAATATCCTTTACTGCAGGATCATAGGTTTGGGAGCCCAAAGCCATGGCTTGTATGGTATATAATAAAAATGGCCACAATTCTTTCACCAAGAGGTGGAATCCACTACTCCATCCTTTCATCTGGATTGGCCCTGTGTTGCTTTGGCCAAAAGGCTGTAGCAGAAGTGATATTCTGAGCCTGGGCCTCAAGCATCTCTTCACATTTGCTCTTGGTTTTGGAGCACTCCCTGTCAGCCTTGTGAACATCCCCAGGCTGGCCTGCTAGTTGATGAGGCCTATTTAGTCTCACTGCTCCAGTCAATGGCTGACCAAAAGCCGCAGCCAGAGAGGATGTTGAGAGAGTCCATTTCAGATTAGTCAGCCCTCCATCTGACCACAGATGCAGAAGGAAGCCAAGCCATTATCAGCCACGCTTGACCTAAATCCCCTAAAACATCCAACCAACCCTCAGGCTCATAAGTAATAGTAAAAGTTATTTGAAGCCATTGCATTTCAGGGTAGTTTGTTATTCAGCAAAAGTTAACTGATACAGTTCTGGTTTCCAAAGTCAATATTTTCTAGATAAGTGACTTTGAGTAAGTTATTTATAGTGCTGAGTAATAGATAAGCAATGTCCACTTCATAAGCTTATTGTGGGACCTAAATGATATAATTAAATTAAAATATTTGGCACACAATGCCTCATACATATTAAATACTCCATTATGGGCAGCTGCAAGTGTTAGCACTAGTAGCTTTGTAATAGTGATAGTATTACTAGCCATATACCTCCTTCCACACTACCTTCCATGTGGATTTCAGTCCCAAGAAACTGCAGAGGGTATTTGTATCACCTATTCATCCTGTGACTAGTAAGATATCTTACACAAAATGTACTCAGCTAGGGTTTGATTTTATACTCCTGACTCACAGTCTGAATGATTTAGTAACATAAAGTGGTTCTAGGGTAGTTCAAAATATAGAGTGTTCATCCCACTGTTCAGATAATTGATGGCATAACCATTCACAAAGTCAAAAAACCTTATATGTCAAGGAGGCTGGAAACAGATGAAGCTAACTCACCTGGATGGGTCACTAGCCACTAAGCATTCTCCCAACAAGAGCTGTCTGTATATCCTCCACAACAATTGTGGGTTGAGCATTTTGCTCCCATACGCTGATGAGGAAACTGAGTCTAATGCTGTCTAGTGAGTCTCCCATAATTAAACAGCCAATCAGGGATAGAGCCAGTGTTGCACCAGATCAGATGCACTCAGAATTGTTGAACCTTTCTCTAAAGACTTGATGTCTGTCTTCTAGATCATCTAAGAAATCTCACAGTGAGGTCATCCCCATGACCACTGCCATTCTAGTCAGTCAGGCCCAAGTCAAGCCCATCGTCTCTCACCTGTACACTTATAGTAGACTTTTGTTCACAGTCTCTAGGCTCACTCCCTGACAATGGCCCCTACTCCCTGCCAGAGTGACTGCTCATGACATGCACATCCAATTAAATCAAATTCCTGCCTTTCAGAATCATTCCCTATCTTTCACCTTCACCATAAAATCGAAACTCTTCTACATGGTACACATAGCTCTGCCTACCTCACCAGCCATAGGCTTCAGTGCTCTTCCTTCCGGGCCATTCTAAGCAACTTCTAGTCCCCACAGCCCACTGTATTTTCCTTGCCATTTCGTGCATTCTGTCATTCTCTGCTGTACTCTCCTCAAGGGCTTGACTTCCTGACAAACTCTGACCTGGTATACAAGTCTCCCTTCAAATGCCAAATCCTTTGTAAAATCTTCCCTGGAGCCCTTAAACAGACTTAGACCACCTTTTCCCACTATCCCTCTTCTCACCAGGTTAAAGCAACACTCGCATTATATTATAACTGTTGCCCTCTTGGTCTTCCCCCCTTGAAATCACAAACCGGGCGTCACCCAAAATTAGTTAGGTTTTGTATTTGTACCATTGTAAGAAAAAGGATTATTATTGGGGCACCTGGGTGGTTCAGTTGGTTGAGTGTCTGGCTCTTGGTTTCAGCTCAGGTCATGATCTCATGGTTTGTGGGTTTGAGTCCAACACTGGGCTCTGTGCTGATAGTGCAGAGCCTGCTTGGGACTCTCTCTGTCCTCTCTCTCTCTCTCTCTCTCTCTGTACCTCTGCAACTCACTCATGCTCTCTCTCTCAAAATAAATAAATAAAACTTAAAAAAAATAGGGGGTTATTACTGCTGTTTACTTTAGTGGACAAGAGTTGAAGACAGAAACCAAGTTAGATGTCGCTAATCAGTTATCAGACTTTGAGTCAGTCTGCGTCTCAGAGCTGCGAGGTAATAGGTCTCTGACAAGCAACCCATTTTTAGACACATTAAAGAACCGCTCAAAACAAGTGGCTGTATCCCAAACAGAGGAAACACTGGGCCAAAGGGGGAAAGAAAGGGAGAGAGATGACAAGGAAAATCCTAATGGAATAAGTATCAAAACCTGCAGAAAGGCTTAGAAAAATCATTTACTTCAATTTCCAGAGGTGCCAAGGACAGAATGCATTTTCCTTGTGAGAAAGAAAGAGGAAATTTGGTGAGAAAAAAGATCTTTCCAGAGCAGGTGCTAAAGAAATTAAATCTCACAGAGGATGGACGAATGCCAGAACTAGGATCCACATGGTGAGGAAGGAGAAGATATTTGGCTAGGCCAAGAGCAAAGAGGGAATGAAGAGAAGTAGAGTGACGCCGGGAAGGCAAAGGGGACCTCCTGGGGCAGCCATGCTGGCTGTGAGCAGAGGATTGATCCTCCCAGACCTCA
The DNA here is from genome assembly GCF_003009895.1 of Hyaena hyaena. Classification (NCBI taxonomy): domain Eukaryota; kingdom Metazoa; phylum Chordata; class Mammalia; order Carnivora; family Hyaenidae; genus Hyaena; species Hyaena hyaena. Next base: position 680,781 of record NW_024080637.1, on the reverse strand, counting down.
TCGGATTCCGAGGAACACCCAAATCCTGGAGACATGGGCCATCCATCAGTGCCTTCTCCAAGAAATAACAGTATCGTTTTGTTGTCCAGATCACAAAATCTTAAGGACAATGTAATTATCTGCCCCACAAACATAACGATGAGAACATTCTCCAGGATACTAAAAACTCAAAAATGACACCCTAAGCCTTTCATGAAAAAGATACCTGATAATAAAATACCAAACCATTGATGTTTCAAAATAAAAGACCTCTTCAATGGCAAAGCCATGGTAACAAGGCTAGTACTGAGCACTAAATGGATTTGAATATTGAATCAAAACTAAACAACTGACAGAATTATAGATCAGAATACTAATATTATGAGTTCCAACAACAGAAAATAATTTCACTAAGGAAAGAAAGGGAAGAGTGGGGGGGGGGGGGGATCTAGAGACTTAAATGATCTAATATTCCCGTATTTCAAAGATGGCATTATAGGTACGGCCCAATTTGAAACACGTAATTTAAAAGCAATTTTTCCTCACTCTTTAATGAATTTCACAATGTTTTTCTTAACTTTTGAGGTTCTCTTATAAGAATGAATATTTCTTCTTGTAAAAACACAATCTGAAGTTCAGCAATTCCATCTTTTTTTCATTAAATTTAAGACAAAGTAAATGTAGTTTTTATTCAGTGATAGGCATAGAATGATCACATTTTTTATGAAATTATTTGTATTTAACTTTACCCCTCGGTTTGCAAAGAGAAGTATACAAAACAATACTCTCTAAAACGTACGACGTTAATGCATGGGTGGAGGAATTTGCAGTGAGGCTTTACTTGTTTCTATGAACTTTTCAATACTGTTTGCTTTTCATTCATGTGTGCTGTATTTGCAAAAATAATAAAGATATTATTCTTTTAAAAAATGCAAGGCCATAAAATTGGTGTTGGCTCCATGCTCGCTATGTTGGTTAGTAGTCACTGCCCAGCCACCACGTTTACAGGAATTTTTAGCTGCATCAAGGTTCAACAGAAGCCAATATTCTGATTGATCCACAAATCAATGTGATGCCACACAGGCTATATAGTCAACACTCCAACAGCCTAATACAAATAACAACAATATTTAGAAAAGTCAAATAAGGACAGATGTTTACATCGTTCACTCAATAAAAGTTGACTAAACAAAAATTTACACATGCTAAATAGCTCATCTGCATCTAGAAAGTACTATTTGTATGCAACCATAAAACAAGGCAAATGATAATTGTATTACACTAGGCTCTCTAGTTAGCGTGTATTTGATATTTCCAATGATATATAATATTTGAGAAACAGAATCTTGGGATGGAATTAATGGAGAAGCCTCTGTCATTCTAAAAATAAATAGTATTCATCCATAAATACATAAACTACATGAATAAGCCCATTCATCTCATTGAGAGATGCTTTTTCAATGAAATTCTAATTTTAAGTTCAATAAATATTTATCAACATTTATAATGTATGTAGATTATTTTGATCAAATGAGAACTGAGAATAATTACAGTGACAACTCAATCCAGAAGAGAAAATATTAAACCAAGATCAGGATGGTAATAAGACTTTTTTTTAAGTTTATTTATTTTGAGAGAGAGAGAGAGAATGTAAGTTGGGGAGAGGCAGAGAGAAAATCTGAAGAAGGCTTTGTGCTGACAGTGTGGAACCCCAATGTTTGAACCCACAAATCATGACCTGAGCTGAAACCAAGAGTCAGAAACTTAACCGACTGAGCCACCCAGGTGCCCCAAGATTTTTTAAATTCTATTTCAAAAGCAGGAGATAAATAAGGAAGGAATCTACATTAATGATTTCATCATTTCTTCACCCTACAAATGCTTACTGAGCCAAAAGTGTACCATGTTCCTTGCTGGCTGTTGGAGTTATAAAGGTGAATGGAACACTGCTGCTTCTGAGGAAGGGAAACATGCTGTCCATTTCGGAGAAAGGAAAACCAGGAGAGGGTGGGAACTAGGAAGCTGGGGTGGGAGGAAGTTTGGAAAAGTGAGTGGTGAGCTCTGTGGCTCAAAGGAAAAAGTGGGGTGAAATACAGAACGCTGTTAGGAGGTCACTAGGTATGTCAGTGGAGCCTGAGCAAAATTCCTTGCTAGGCTGGCAAAGGGCTGTGATTAAGTTAGACATTGTATATGCACAGCCTGCAGAGTAAGGGACATTGAATAGTAGGGGGATGTTGGGGGGGAGTCCCTAAACTCTCCTTGATCCACATCTAGAAAATCAAACATACAAGACAGACGCTGGGGGTCTTCTGGAGGGGAAACCTAGGGCCAGACAGGAGAGCTGGCTCTGAGCACAACACCAGCTGTAAGCACACTCCAGTGAATTTGCCTGGACAGAGTTTCCTGGGATCCAGGATGAAAGGAGGCTTGAGGGCTGCCTAGCAACACTATGTTTATGCAACAGTCCCGAGAACACGGAGTAAGAGAGAGGGAAAAAAGAACAGTTTCTGAAGAGCGGGTGCCAGAGAGTCCGAGCTGTGCCGGTGCCAGCGAGGGGGAGCCCCCGCTTGGGAGCAGGCCTCCAAGGCTGAGCCTGGCCACGTGACACCCAGATTCTGCAGGCTGTGTGCTGACTTGGGAAACGGGCCGCTGGGTCCCAGATTTCCCCAGCTTCCCCCACTGATCACAGCGCTCCTCAGCTTCTCCATTGTTTTCACAGCTGTTCAGCTGCTCCTGCTCACTCAGGGGACAGACAGGCCGACTCCAAATCACAGAGCAGAGAATAATACTCGGGCCAAAGACAGGGTGCACAAAATGGGAGTTTTTACTGGTGGGGTGGGGGTGAGGGGGTGGCAGGGAGATGGGAAAGACGCATAGCTCTTAACCCTTTCATTGGCTGATGGAGCGTGAGTGTTCATTTCCAAGAGAAGAGACAGAGCTCACATTAAAATTGTACTGGGGCTCCACAATTTGTGAGTGATTGTGTTTTTCCAACTTGAGATCATAGTTGCCCACAAAAATAACGTTGGAATTGGTAGCTGTTTGTCCAGGCCGTGCCACAAAAGCCTATTTAATCCTCAACGGAGTTAGTTCAGGGAGTAGGAAGGAGGAAATTTGATAGTGTAAAGAAAAGCATAGCTGACATTTACAGATTACTCCCTATGGACTCAGTGCAGTAGGTATAGAATTTTACAACACCCACACTCTACATCTATGAACTTGGTATAAATCTGTCATTTTGCAGATGAGGAAACTGAGGCCTGAGGCAATCAGTCAGTAACTTGTCCAAAGTTATGGGTCTATTAAGAGATGAGGCCAAGGTTGTAAAAGACGCAATCTGAGGGGGCACCTGAGTGGCTCAGTGGGTTAAACTTCCAGACTTTGATTTTAGCTCAGGTCAGGATCTCATGGTTCGTGAAATCGAGCCCCTTGTCAGGCTCCACACTGTCAGCACGAAGCCTGCTTAGAATTCTCTTTCTCCCTCTCTTTCTGTCTCTCCCTTGCTTACTCTCTCAAAATAAACAAATAAGCTTTAAAAAAAGGCAATCTGACTCACAAGTCAAGACTTTTGATCATTGTTACATCGTCCTCTTTAATACCCCTGCATTCGTTTCCTACTTCACCACAAATTTAGTGGCTTTTTAAAACAACATGAATTACAAGCGGGTACAAGTGGGTCCTGGCTTTGTCTGCGGAGACTGATTACACCTTCCCACTTGCTGAGAATGACAAGGCCTTCTTGGCTGATCCATCTGCATTTGTGGCTGCTGCCCCCGTGGCCGCTGCCACCACCACTGCACCTGCTGCAGCTGCAGCCCCGGCCAAGGTTGAAGCAAAGGAAGAGCTGGAGGAGTCAGATGAGGGTGTGGGATTTGGTCTCTTTGACGAATCACCAAAAGAAACCAATGCAGCCAGCTTGGTTGGAGGTTTAGGCGTCTTAGATCGAGTCCCCTGAGCTATCAAGTTGTGATAGGTCCGCATCGCTTCTGGAGACTATGGAAGAATCCCTTTACCTGACCTTTCCAAATTCTAAAGGCTGCTGGCGTTCCTTGGCTCATGGCCCCTTCTTCCATCTTCAAAGCCAGGAGCACAGGTCCTTCTTTCTCCTGCATCTCGCCTTACACCACTGTTCTCTTTTGAGAACTGTTCTTTTATGGATATTTGTGACTACTTTTAAGGCCCACTCGGATAACAGAGGATGATCTACCCATTTCAAAACCCTTAACTTAATCATGTCTGTAAAGTCCCTATTGCCATGTGAGCTAACATATTCCCAAGGGTCCAGAAATTAGAACAAGAATATCTTTGGGGTCCATTACTCAGCTACCATAATCCTTAATAACATGCATATTTTAACCAGTGTGCTCACCATGGTGCTATGTGTTATACAGTTAATGTTCTGTCCCTACCTATAAGTGTCTTCAGGACAGAAACTTTGTCCTACCTGTCTTTAAATCCTTACTTCCTAATATAAACAAAGTAGGCTCTCATCAAGATTTGTTGTGTTTGACAAATGATGAGTCAATAAAATGAACAGATTTAAATATGGCCATAATTTGAGTAACATGCATGTCAATTACAACACAGATAAAAATAATGGAACTGAACTGAGCATTGGTAACCACCATAACATGTACTGAGTACTCTGTCCTTAAAAGTCATGCTGCTTTAGGCCTCCTTCTTTTTCTCATTCTATTCCCCTTACTGGAATGTCCTTCCTCTTCCTACTTTTCTTTGCCTGGCTATTTCCTGTTCATCCTTTCAGACTTAGGTCAAGGGTCCCTGTTCCCAGAAAGCCTTCTCTGACAAACATTCTTTCTGTTTCTGTCTCTGTCTTTACCCTCCCTGTCTCTCTCTCTCTCTCTCACAGACACAGACACACACACACACACACACACACACACACACACGTGTGCTGGAGGTGTCTGGAACTAGCTTGCTAGAGCTTACTGCGCACATTTCTTCTCAACTCCTCAACTCTGTCATTTTGTGACATCATATTTATAGCCATGGTAGGAGTATTTACACCACAGAAATTGGCAAACACCCAAATCAGGGTCGTTCTTTCCAGAGAGGGATTATTCAATATTTACACCACTGCACTCTCATACCCTCCATAGGCTTAGTCCTCACTTTCTGAATGTGGACCCATAGCACCCCCCACTTAACTCTATCACACTACTTTTCCCTTTTATAATCTTCCATTTATATGCTGACTGCTTTCTAAAGCACTTACCACCACACCACCTGCTAGTGGAGAGACAGGGTTGGGGCAATGGTTTGGTGATACTTTAAATTGACAAATAACCCTTGGCAATATCATAGTCCCTCCATTAATTCAATCTGGTTTGGCAGTTGGTGGACTGATACTCTAATTTATTTCAGGTAACTATTCAGTCCCATGTAGGAATTATCATCCTCCACCTCTGCATCTTCCATTAAGCACCTGCCAGGGGCCACTGACAAAGGAGAAGAGAGAGTGGTCTGTTCTCCCTTGACCATTCATTCTCGTGCTCATGTGCGTCTTCTCAGGGTGGTGGTCAATGGAGGAGAAGCCTGTTCCCCAGAAAAATATGAGGGACTCACTTGTGAGTTCTGGTGCCCTTTCTCCCTTTTTTCTCACTGCCTTTCTGCTCATGGTCGGAGATGGGTAAGCACGAGTTCCTTCAGCCAGCTTGGACATGGCCCTATGGTGGAGCCCCCTCAAGACACTGGGGACACGACTCCAGCTCATACCTTTAATATCCACAGTCATCTCTGATGAACTTTCAGATCAACAATCTCCTACCCTCATCAACCCAAATTCAAGGCCTGCAGAAGTATGTGGGATTTTCCAGTGTTCCTTAAAACCCACAATAATAGGTGGATGATCTTTGCCCTTTTCCAACATTCTGCACCGTTTCTGTCTCCAAACTGTAGGATCCTGGGGATGTGTCTTAAATCTAGCAAACATTCATCTGAAGGATGAATTATCAGCTTTCCCTTCTTGAAAAATCCCAAGGATTCAGTTAGAGTAGGAAGAGGGGACTAACTTCAGTTAAGCTCTCTAAAATAATTTCTGTGCTCACACACACAGCTTCATTTGACTAGATAAGGTAGTAAAGTGCTGTCCTACCATTTCTTTTGGGATGCCATGCTATGCAAAACTCACATGTGGCGAGTGCCAGATATTACAGCACATGTCTCTTTGACTTATAAGGAGAGGCAACAGCAGCTATCTTTTTTTCCCAGCTGTGAGCTGCCTCTACATGATTTCACTTCCCAATGTTACATTTCTGTGTGTACTGGCCACTATGATAAGCATTTTATGGAATGATTTCATAACAATGATTAGACCTATGTTATAGATTGGGACATGGAGTCTCACAACAGTTAAGTCATTTTCTCAGCATCACACAGCTAATAAGATCCAAACTAATATTCAAACACAAGTTGATTTAACTCAAAAACCTTGGTTCTTTACTACTATTCTCCCTCGTCTCAAACCTGCCCCCATCTGCGGACCTACCTCTGCCTTTTCGTAAGTACCTCTCATTTGGGTTATATTACTATTTTTTAAAATATATGTTGCATCCCAAAAGGCAAGCTCATTATCTCTTCTTATTGTAAAGTTTGTAATTGCTCATCACTATTAAGAGGCAGAAAAGGGGCCACCAAAAGAGCAAACAGAGGGAAGTTTAAAGTTTTAAGGCATTTTATCAGTCTCCTCCAGGACTTAACCCTGGTCTAGTTAAGGTAAGAAAAGTGACTGGCTCATAGAGATCCTCCCAATCCTGTCCCCAGGAAAAGTATCTTCTTCTAGGATGCCAGGAATTAAGTAACTCACACCAACCTTTCAGAAGCTTTTGGGCCCTCCCAAAAGAAAGAAAGATATCTTTGTACAACCTTCTTCTGGTCATATCAATGAAGGGTCCTGGAGTTTGCTGAAATTCCTGTTCCTACAGCTTCTGACCCCCTTCTCCTCCATAATTCCACTAGCAGCTTCCTCCAACTATCTGGACTAAGCCATGTGAGACATTCCAGAATATTTTCCCCCTACTCGAGCATCAAACCTAAGCATTCACTTCTGGGTTCCTCTCATTGAGCGCCACCTTGACCCTGTGATACTTTTGGGGATAGAGTCCCGTATTCTCAGTGAGAAGAATCCCTGGCCAATCTTACATTGCCATCTAGAGTGGAGAGCAATCCCAAAAGAGTAAAAAAAAGCAAGAGCTTATGAACTTTTTCTCCCCACCCATGCAGAAGGAATTCCAACCACACAAGTACTGAATGAAGTTTCCAAAAAGAAATCAATGGAAAGCAAAATCATCATTTCAACCAAGTTTTTATTTTGACCAAATCACCTGCTCCCAACCATCTGCCAAGTCTACTTAAACCATTTGTTACTATGACCTCAGAGCCTTAAACTATGTGCATAAAAAACATATATTGGTTCCAAAATAAGTAACAAAAACTGCAAATCAAAATGAATGAATGTTGAAGAATCTATGTAAATGTTAACATTTTGTCAGCTACTAGACTACAACTCAACTCATATGGTTATTTATAAGTATAGGAAATTAAAGGATGTGGTTGGATTTTAATATGTTTGAAATTATCTTGGCTAGAGCCTTCAAAGAAAGGTTGCCTAAAATGTTAAAGTATCCCTGTCTAGTTCTATGGCCCATGGTATATCATTGACCAAAATTGGAGTTCATTTTCTCTGTAGGAGTAAAGAAAAGATTGGAAAGATACACTAAGCCTTCACTTCTACTAGTGGTGGTGGGGTGTCCCATCACTTACCCCATACTGCTTCTGAACCCTTCTGCCTGCAGACGTATAAGGCCTGCCCTCTGCTGTTTGCATTGTAGTCTGATTTCTGTCTCTGTCTCCTCTAATCTCCCTGTTACCATTGCAGGAGTTCCAGATAGAGAAGACTACAAATCTCATTTATTTCAGGTAAGTAAATTCATCTTAGGCATCTGCAGAAAGGGGGACACCCATCTCAAGGAGCCAACTGATGAACAAATACTGAGAGTCACTATATACAAATAATAATAACACCCACATAATATAATACTCTCTATATGCCAAGCACTGTTCTAAACATTATCCAATTTTATCAACTTTATTATTATGCCTATTTCCAGATGAGAAAACTAAAGCAGATTGTAGATACCCTAAGTACCCATAGGCAGAAGGCAATAGAAGTCTTAATCACTATACTATAACATTGGGTCACACATATAGGAAGAACCCAAGACCAACAATAATTTGAGCAGCTGCCTTTAAATCAATCTTGTGTGCAGATGACAGATGAAACCAAGCATCCCAGGATAATGTATCTCTGGACAGCTTCTTGAGAGAGGAAGCACATGGGCTACCTCATTTACGTCATGTGTCTGAGTAGCTCAGCCTGTCCTCTAACACACCTTGTCTCAGAACCTTCCAACAAAACATGCAGAGTCACTCAGGCACTTAATCACATGTGGCTGGATTTGGCTAATCAAATACTACTTCTGGTGAGCCTCATCTCTCCAGAAATATTTGAAGACAAGTCCTTGAAGGCATGGAATCGATCTTTCTGTAGTCTTAGAGAGCACACTTGTGGATTCCCATTTCCCAGGTTAAGATTCCTGCTCCTCATGTCCCAGCTGTGGCATCATGAACACAATATTTCATTTTCCTGTGTTTCAACCTCCTTTATTGTAAAATGGGAATGATAATGGTATCTAACTATAGGGCTGCCAGAAAAATTAAATGAATCTGTGATTCATGATAGGGGCTTAATCTTTTGATTGATAGATGCTAACTATTCATTAATTTTTAGCAAAAAATACCTAAACATATAAGAATAAAAGTGCTCAAAATTGTACTTGGTATTTTACATACATTATGTCATTTAAACCTCCAAACAGTACTTCAATGGAAACAAAGGCATTAAAATAACGTAAAAGTAAGCTTAGATTTAGAGAAGCTTAGAAATTATCTAATCATATAACTTACAAAATATGGAGCTGGAACTAAAGCCCAGGATTCTTTCAGAAGGAACATAACTCCTTGGCCAGAGCACCAACCTAGTCCTGATGCAAGTAGCCCCCACTCATCTAAAGTTTGTTGATTGAATAAATGACTCTTAATTAACACAGGATTTAAATAGAGTAGGTGATATTCTTAAATTTGATTTTTATGATTCAAGAGTTACATTTTAAAATCAAAGTTTATAGGGCACCTGAGTGGCTCAGTTGGTTAAGCATCTGACTTCGGCTCACGTCATGATCTCACAGTACATGAGTTCAAGTTTCACGATGGACTCTATGCTGACAGCTGGGAGCCTGAAGTCTGCTTCATATTCTATGTCTCCTTCTCTTTCTGCCCCTCCCCTTCTTGCACTCAGCCTCTCTCTCTCTCTCAAAAATAAACAAACATTAAAAAAAAATAAAACTAAAATCTAAGTTTATATTATTAGCAAACCACATACAATACATTAAGAAGATTATTCACCACAATCAGGTAGGATTTATTCCTGGATGCAAGGATGGTTCAATATTTACAAATCAATCAACATCATATACCACATCAACGAAACCAAGGATAAAATCATATGATCATCTCAATACATGCAGAAAATATATTTCACAAGATTCAACATGCATTCATGATTTTTTAAAAAAAAACCTCTCAGCAAAATGGGATTAGAGAAGACACACCTATAGCCATATCAATCAAATAAGAAAAATAATAGGAATCCATATTAGTAAAGAAGTTAAACTGTCACTATTTGTGGGCAACATGATACTATATATGCAAAATCCTAAAGACTCCAACCAAAAAACTACTAGAATCAATAAATAAATTCAGTAAAGTGGCTGGGTAAAAAAATTAATACCCAGAAATCAGGAGTGTTTCTATTCACTAACAATAAAGTTGCAGAAAGAGAATTTTAAAAAACAACACCGTTTACAATTGCACCAAAAAGAATAAAATACCTAGGAATAAACTTAACCAAAGAGGTGAAAGACCTGTACTCTGAAAATTACAAAATGCTGATGAAAGAAAATGAAGATGACACAAACCAATGGAGAGATTCCATGCTCATGGATTAGAAGAATTACATTATCAAAACGTCCATATTACCCAAAGCAATCTACAGATTCAATGCAATCCCTATCAAAATACCAACATCAATTTTCACAGAACTAGAACAAGCAATCTTAAAATTTGTATGGAACCAAAGAAGATCCCAAATAGCCAAAGCAACCCTGAGAAAGAACAAAACTTATGGTATCACAATTCCAGATTTCAAGGTACACTACAAAGCTGTAGTAATCAAAACAGTATAGTACTGGCACAAAAATAAAAAGATAGATCAATAGAACAGAACAGAGACCCCAGAAGTAAACCCACATTTATATTTCCAATTAATCTATGACAAAGAAGGCAAGAATATACAATGCGAAGTTTCAGTTTTCAAAAACTAGGGCTGGGAAACCTAGACAGCTACATATAAAAGAATGAAGTTGGACCACTTTCTAACACCATGAACAAAAATAAACGGATTAAAGACCTAAATGTGAGACCTGAAACTGTAAACATCCTAGAAGAGAACACAGACAGCAATTTCTCCAACATCAGCCATAGCAACTTTCTTCTAGATGTCTCCTAAGACCAGGGAAATAAAGGAAACATAAACTATTAGTACTACATCAATATAGAAAGCTTTTACACAGCAAAGGAAATCATCAAGAAAACAAAAAGACAAACTACTAAATGGGAAAAGATATTTGCAAATGATATATCCATTAAGGGATTACTATCCAAAATAGATAAGGAACTTCTGTAACTCAACACCAAAAACACAAATCATTCAATTAAAAAATGGGCAGAGGACCTATGTAGACATTTTTCCAAAGAAGACATACGAATGACCAACAGACAAATGAAAAGATGCTCAACATCACTCATCATTAGGGAAATGCAAATCAAAACCACAGTGAGATATCACCTCACATATGTCAGAATGGCTAAAATAAACACACACACACACACACACACACACACACACAAAACAAGTGCTAGAGAGGATGTGGAGAAAAGGAACCCTTGTGCACTGTTGGTGACAATGCAAACTGCTGTAGTCACAGTGGAAAACACTATGGAGGTTCCTCAAAAAATTAAAAATTGAAATTCCATATGATCCAATAATTCTACTATTGGGTATTTACCCAGTGAAAATGAAAACACTAACTCAAAAAGATATATGCATCCCTATGTTTATGGCAGTATTATTTACCATAGCCAAGACATCAAAGCAACCAAAGTGTCCATCAGTAGATGAATGGATAAGGAAAAGTGATATAGTGTATATATCAGAATATTACATAGTCATAAAAAGGATGAGATCATTCCATTTGAGACAACACAGATGGACCTGAAGAGTATTATGCTAAGTGAAATAAGTCGGACTAAGAAAGACAAATACATTATTCCACTTAATAGTCTTAAAATTGGAGTCTAAAAAATGGAATCTTAAAAAATTAATAAACAAAAACCAGAATCAGAACTATAAATAGAAAAAACAACGGTTGCCAGAGGGGTAGCAGTTGGACAAAATGAGTAAAGGGAAAAGGGAGATACAGTCTTCCAGATATGGAATGAGTAAGTCATAGGAATAATAAGCAGAGCAAAAGAAATATAGCCACTGACATGGTACTAGCGATGTAATGGTACAGATGGTGGCTATACTTGTGGCAAACATAGCATAATGTATAAACTTGATACATTGCTAGGTCATATGCCTGAAACTAATGTAACATTGTATGTCAACTATACTCAAATTCTCAAATTAAAATAAATTTAATTTAACTTTTTTTTTACATTTATTTATTTTTGAGAGACATAGGGAGACAGAGCACAAGCGGGGAAGGGCAGAGAGAGGAGGAGACACAGAATCCAAAGCAGGCTCCAGGCTCTGAGCAAGCTGTCAGCACAGAGCCTGACACGGGCCTCAAACCCATGAACTGCGAGATCATGACCTGAGCTGAAGTCTGAGGCTCTACTGAGTGAGCCATCCAGGTGCCCCTAAAATAAATTTAATTTAATTTAACTAAATCTAAGTTTGTGACCAGCAGTTTCATGGTAGTAAACTGTCATTCATAAGGAGAATAAACAAAGGTAAAAAGCCCACTATGTACAAGGAACTGAGCTACATTAGGTGTCTGAGGGTTTTTCCCTATCAACCTTACTTGAGCCAGGAGGACTGGGGCTAGGGTGGGAAATGCATGTGCAAGTGACACCATGTTATTTCCAAAACTATAATCTACAGAACAGATAGCATTTACAATATTTATTTGAAATAAGCACACAGTAAGTTATATCTCAGGGACTAGTCACTTAACTAACCCATCAAAAATAACCAGGAGAAGGGATTGGAGGCTCCTGATATAATCTGTATATTTATAAGAGGCTTCACTTCAAAAGGTAGCTCCAACCCCAGATCCCAAGACCTTTGTTTGAACTCTTGGCTGTGGCATAATTGACAGAGAGAATTAAAGGGGATATGAAGACCTGGGACTGAACTTTTTCAATAGTCTCAGCTCGGCTCACATTGCTCACGATATTAGAGGCTGCCGTGATGATATTAAATGATGCCGCACTGACAGAGATTAACAGAGTATGCAATTAGATTTAAATGCTGTAATTGGAACATGCTGTTAAGTGCCTACCATCCGTCCTGGGTCTCTCCCTATAGCAAGCCAGTCTCTCCTTGGGTTGCTCTGTAAATTTAACACTGTCCTCACCGGCCACAAATCCCTTACTTAGGCAGAGAGAGTTAACAGGCCTAATGTTACTGTGAAATTGTCATGTATTATGCTACAACGTCTACGCTCCTGTATAGTTTTGAAGTGCTTTCAAATCTAGTTAGGTCTTCTGAGCTTTATAGCAGCTATGAGGAAAGGAGGGCAGATATTACAAGGATGCAGTCAATGATCGAGACAGGTGAGGAGACCTCCTCAGGGTCTTCTAAGCTACCTTGTGGGTGAATCATGAATCTATACTAGATCGTCTGACCTAAGATTCCATGTGCTTCCTCTCATCCCATGCCGCCTATGTAGGTTGTGATTTAAAATTTATTGTGCCTGCTGTATATTCTTCTCTCAGGAGGTGAAGCTCCTCAGGCCTATAACAGGACAAGCTACCATATTTTGATATGTTACCTCATGCCCATAGGCCTCCACCAACAGTATGGCCTTTGTTTTCATTTGTGTTTTGTTTGAATTGTTTGCTTATTTTAAAAAAGAGACTACAAGCAGGACAGAGGGGCGGAGAGAGAGAGAGAGAGGCAGAGAGAGAGAGAGAGGCAGAGAGAGAGAGAATCTCAAGCAAGTTACATTCTCAGCACAGAGCTTGATGGGGGGGGGGGCTCGATCCCACGACTGCAAGATCATGGCCTGAGCCAAAATCAAGAGTTGGATATTTGGGACTCCTGGGTGGCTCAGTCAGTTGAGTGTCTGACTCTTGATTTCGGACCAGGTCGTGATCTCATGGTTCATGAGTTAGAGCCCTCCGTCAGGCTCTGTGCTGGCAACATGGAGCCTGCTTAGGATTCTCTCTCTCTCTCCCTTTCGCTCGGCCCCTCCCCTGCTGATGCTCTCTTTCTCAAAATAAATTTTTAAAAAACATCTAAAAATAGAGAGAGAGAGTTGGACTCAATCAACTGAGCCACCCAGGTGCCGCTGGTCTTTGTTAATCACCGACAACACCACAGGGTGCGGTCAATCCATCACCATGTGCTTGTTGAATATCTACCGTGTCAAGTCATTGATAAGTACCATGTAAGAAATATTTTAAAAGGATATTAAAATCTAACTATTTCTGGCTATCTGCATGATTCAGTTTGCCCACATACGAAGTATAAAAATAAAAACAATAGATAACATTTGCCAAAATAATTACTATGTACCAGCCCTCTCAGAGATGCTCTATAAGTACTAACTCTCAGAGTTTAAAACTTTGGTTTTCAGACTGTCCATATAGTAACAAGATTCCAGAATGGTGCTGTGGTGGTCATTGAGAAGAGGAGAAGGTACACTGAATAGGTCTCTGGGTCAGCCAGAAAAAGACCCTGAGAATTTGGGGTTTGTTCATTCACATATTTTGTAGGTATTGAATTGCTAAAAATCATTCATATATTATACATGGTTCAAAATTCAAAAAGTAGAAAAATTTATCAAATGAAAACCATTCTCCTATTCAAATCCTCCCACTACCTGGTATACCTGTCTCCAAAAAAAAAAAAAAAAAGTAAAACAAAACAACAGAAAAAGTTTTCACTATCATTAAGATGTTATGAGTCCTTTAGAGATATTATTAATGAATATAGAAGCAAATATATTTATTCTTTTTTCCCCCATTTTCCTTCACACACTGTTTTACAGCTTAATTTTTCACTTACAAATGTAAGTTGGAGATCTTTCCAAATCAGTTGCTAAAAAGCTCCAGCTGCATAATTCCATTTAACAAATCTTCTGTTGATGAATATTTACATTATTTCCAATCCTTTTCTATGAAGAATAATATTGCATATGTCATTTTCACATGGGTAAATATATCCACAGTATAATTTCCAGGAAGTGGAATTGTACAGTCAAAGAAGAGACGTAATTTTGTTTAGTATTGTTTAAACTATACCTATTTCCCTCTCACCGAGAGCATTATGGGAGTGTTTCCACATAGTCTTGGCAACATGAGGGTATAGCCTAACATTTGAGTTTGCCAATTTGATAGGTGAAAATGGTATATGAGCATAATTTTAATTTTCATTTCTGCTATTATGCAAAAAAAAAAAAACAAGTGACTCTCCCTTTTATAAAAGGCTTTAGTTTTAGATTTTCCTTTTCTCTGACCTATGTATATCCTTTGCCCATTTTTCTAGCGAATTGAGGATTTCTATATTGATTTGTAAGAGCTACTTATATATTAAAGAGATTAACCCTTTGTGATAAGTTGCAGATATTTTGCCTAGGGTCATTTGTCTTTTGACTCTGCTTTAAACATTTTTTTTTTGCATACAGATTTTTTAGATACATGAAGTAAGATTTATCAAAATTTTTCTTCTACCATTTGCATTTTGTATAATAATTGAAAAGACTTTTCCGTTCCTGAGTAACAAAAAAATCTCACATATTTTCTTCTACTTCTTTTATGATTTCATTTTTTACTTTTAAGTCTTTGATCCATTTGGAATTCATCTTAGTGCATAATGTAAATATGAATCCAATTATTTTCCAAATGGCTACCAGTTATTACCATATGGACTAGTCTGTTACTGCTCCCCTCCACACACACATACACTGAATTGAGTTGCTAACCTTATTATATTCTAATTTCTATATACACTGGAATTTCATATATATTTGGATTTTCTATTCTTTTTCATTGGTCTTACCTATCAGCCAATCTCACTAACTTATTAAAGTTTTATGATATACTTTACTGATACTCCCTCATTTCTCCTCTTTCCTTCTGATTTTTTGGGCTATTATTGGTTCTTTTTCCATAAGAACTTTTTAAAAGGTCTTAGTGTTTTTATTAGAACTGCATTCAACTTATAAATTAACATAGGTAAAAAAAAATGTCTTTGTTAGGTTGAACCTTTCTGTCCAAGGACTTAGTATATGCCTTGTTATTTGTTCAGCCCTTCTTCTGTAGAATTTCAAAAGTGTGTGCATGTATGTGTACTATATGTATGTAGACAAGTAATCGCATTTATACATGCGTTATATATGCATATATAATTTGCATATTCGTAAGGTATGTGTGATGTTGCATTAATCAATTGCATTTCATTATGTCTGGAGAATGATCAGAGAAATTTTGTCATTAGATCTATTAGTATGAAAATTTTTATTAATATATATCTTTATATTGATTCGTCCTTATATTCCTGGAATATTTTCTCTTCCTCATAGCATAGTATTCTTTAATATGCTGCTGAATTCTGCTAGCTAATGCTTTATTTGGAATTTTTATATCTTGATTACAAGAATCTTTTAGAATATGAAACACTGACTAGTGATCTGTAATATCCCTTTAAGTGTTAATATCTATGGAGTAAAATCCAAGAAAGAGTATGAAAACAATTAAGTTTCATAATGTTTAGAACTGACCATAGGACCAAAAAGGAATTAAAAGAATTCCTTTCCATTCTCTGTGCTTGCTACAGTGTCCACCACAAAAATTGTTGTACAATATATAAAAAGTAAATAAATGAATAAGTACTTTTGAACATGAGAAGGTACATGATAGCACAAGATGTAACAATGACTTGGAGGGTCCCAGAGACTGTGATGGACTGGAAAGAGCAAGGAATTTGGACTCAAGTTGACCCATAATCTAATCCCAGCTCTGCTTCCCTGGTAGATGAAAGATCTTATACCTGACACTTAACAATTTCCTCATCTATAAAATGGAGAGAATAACATATAGCTTGCATATTTTGGTAAACATGAAATGAAGTATTCTATGTAATTAGCAAGTATATTGCTTGGTGAAGAGCAGATTCTTCAAAAAATGACTTCCCTTCTCTACCCTTTCATCTCTCTCCCTTTTTAAGAATGTAATACTCTGAGATAAAGAATAAAGCAAGAAAACACAACACATGCACAAACTACAGTGAGCAGGGAAGCCTCTGTGCTAGAAGCATTGAGTTTAGAGCTAGGCAGAACTGGGTTCTAACTCTAGGCTGGCCACTGTATAAATGTATGACCATTGGCATGTGATCCAAACCACTAAATCTTAGTTTTCTCGTCTATGAAATGGGAATACTACTACTATTTCATACCATCTATATAAAGACTAAGTGAGACAATACACTTAAAACACCTGGCACAAAACAGCACCCGCTGTGTCCTTGCTCCTTCCTGTGAGTTACACACTGACAGCTGATGTAGTGATTATCTACTGGCTGCCAAGAATTCTCTTCAGTAAGATTCCCTCCTGCAGAGCGGAGAATTCTAACTGTCTGATCAGGAGAGGTGACAACAGGAAGCCCCATCCCACTCTGCTTTCTTCCCTGACCTCCAGTCCTTCCAGCCATGTAGCCCCTTCACTGCAGTACTTAATCATATGCTGTCGTATATGGTTACTCAACTTGTTGGCATGTTATGCTCTCCTCACCAAAGCAACCTCTCTCCTGCTGTTCTTTTATCTCTCCAAGCATGTCTCACTGGATTGAACCCAAAGTCAGCAAGCAATTAAATGCTGTAAATCACGTAATTTTAGGGTTGGAAGGTTGCAGAAAAGTGTGATACGTGAGTCCTTTTGACTATCGTTGATCACCTGTTTGAAAATGGCACTGAAAGATTCTATTTCCCACCATAGCCCATCTCACTGGAATGTTTCCTCACACACCAAGGTCTTTGCATGGCTCTTCTTTGACCCTGGACCATTCTTCCCCACACTCTCTCTTTGCCTTTTTTAATCCTACTCCTATAATTCTTAAAAATCTCAGATCAACTGGCTCTTCTTATAGGAAGCTTTTCCTGATCCCTCAGGGAGATCAGCATCCCCCTACAATACACCGTTTTAACCCTCTGCACTCTTATCAAAGCTAGTACCTACTCACATTTGAAGTCATTTGAAAAATAAACATCTTTCTCACTCACTAGGGTATAAAATCCGTAAGGCCAGAAACAAGTATGTTTTTGCACATCATATTATCACCAACACCTGATCCTACACTGGGTCTATAGGTGGCTTTTAATAGATGTTTGTTGAATTAATTAGTTAATGGATTAATCACTGTTAAGTGTCTCCCAGTAAGGCTGTATTTTTCTTCCCTCTGTATTACTGGATTCCCACCTCAACTCAATCATGAAGTAAGTTCCAATCCTTTTCCCCTTTCCATCTTAGCTTTATGGCAGACACCTTACCACTAAATCCTCCCATCTGATCCACTACTAGGGAGAAATCTGTCTTTCCCTTTTCTTCCAAGCTAGCAGTCTACCCCATCCTATTCCCCTGCCACCCAGTGTTCACATCAAACACACACACTGAAAGGTCTCTCCACAAACTGACCTTTAATGTGATTCCAGTACGATGTAAACGCTTTCTTTACATTTAAGTGTAATGTGTATTAGACAGCCATAAACCCTAGAGTTCTGTGTAAGACTTGGTCCAATTTGTCTTCAGATCCATTCCTCCCTCTTCCTCTGCTCTATGTCATAGCAAGGGCTCACCTCCTCAGCCTGAAACTACCAAGAGAGATAGTCAAGAGACTGGAGCAAGAGGAAGGGGGCCAGAGTATCTCCCACCCCTTCTCTATGCTCAAGAGCCCCATCATTTCCATAGCTACAGACACCATCTGATAAGCTGGCCATGGTCAATCTTTGCCCAGTGATGTCCACCCATAGACTCCAAAAACTCTGGTCTCCTATGGTCCCTCTAAACTACAGAAGTAGAGGCTTCTTGCTGCCACAAATCTTTGAATTGCCTTACCATCCATGCTGATGTCTCAGCTTTTCTATCACCTGTGTAACTAATTCCCTAAGTTAAATTCCCTCAAAGTGGTTTTTCTTTTCCTAGCTGAACTAATAGAAATGAAGATAAAACAGAAAGCCAGAGGAACTATCCTATGTATTGCCATATCACTTTGTGATTTTTGGTGTGCCTGTCATTCCCATCTTAGGATGCAGGCACCAAGCTTTATACACTCTCTGCATTACCATGCCAACCCCCAAAGCATCTTCCACATATTAATAATTCCATAAATATTCATTGAATGATGGAATAAATGAATGAATGAATGAATGAATTGAACCTTGGGAATTATAATATCTTAAGTGTTTAAAGCTTCTATGTATATCATAAATTTGTTATACATTAATTGGAATCAGTCGATAAGTACCTTCCTCAATGACATACAAATCTGGAAGTAATGTAATTAATTCAAAATTACATAAGCAATCAAGGTGTGCTTACTTTTCCATCAATCAAGGCATAATTAGTTAGCTGTGAGAAAGCTCAAAAGGGTTTGTATAGCCTTTAATGGGGCTTACATAGCAATGACAACTCAGGAATCAGCAGAGCATTGTCAAAAGCACTAGACAATTAAGGCTGCTTGAACATCATAAATGAAAGAAAGGTTTATTCCTGCTCAGACATTATTACAGTTTTCTTAACAGAATTTACTGAAGAAATGATCAGATCTTCTACTTGGATGCAATTTCACATGCACACACGCGCACACACCATCAACAACAAAAAAATAATAAGAATATAAAATAACTACATAGTTAATATCAAGACATATACACTGAGATCCAAATAGTAAGAGAAAGAGAGATTTAAGGACATATGTGCAAGTGGGAAAAAGCAATGTCTAGTCCCAATTCCAGCATCCATTCCTTGTATTATACCGTCTCAGATCTCTTTGTCATCATACATTCATTCACTCAACAAGCACTTATTGAGACATCAAGTAAGTAGCAGGCACTGTGCCTGGCCTTAGAGATACAAAAGAATCAAAAGGCAATCCCAGCCCTCATGGGTGGACCTGATCCACGGAATCTGGCTTCTAATTCTGGAGGCTCTGCACTGAAAGCACTTTGAGATAGCAGCACGCCCCTTCCTTACATCCGACCTCACAGGATTCACCGGTCCCCAGAACTCTCACATCCTGCCACAGCCTGACCATACAGTCTCCCTTCCAGAACTCTCTGGCATTCCATGCATTTAGATTTCTTTCACTGTTACTTTTCTATGATCTTGCTTAAATGAATATTGCTTAAAATCTAAATAATCTATTACCATGTAAAATACTTATGACTCCTATATTGGTTCATTTTAATAGCATTACACAGCACCAAAACATCTCTTCATTTCACCTTTCAGTATTGTGTCTGTATGTTAAAGATCTCATTTTTAAGCCAAATCCCTAAGAAGAAACAATTGCCTCAAAGTGAGCAAGAGAGTGGGTAACATCAGTCATTTTCAGGTGTTACTGAAAACAGTTCCAAATGTTCTATAACCCTCAGAAAAGGCCACTGACCCAAGGCATGTTAAAGCCAAAAAGGGAGGATTCTATGTCCTGGATTAGCCCAGCCTTATGATTTATAGATGAAACCATGTAGGCAGCCATTATAGAAAGAGGCCAAATTTAATGTTACACAGTACTGGGCCCAAGTACCTATTCAACCACTAACTCCCTTATAAGAGAAGGTTCATAGAATTGCCATCATCTTTGTGATGAGGTCTTTCCTACGTAGGCCATGTTAACTAAAATGGTGATCGCATCCACCCAATACTCCCCATCTCTCCTCCCTGTCTTTATTTTTCTCCTCAGCACTTATCACCATCTGATACTCCACATATTTCTACATCTTCACCTCACTTTTCACCTATATGTTGTTACCACTAGAATATAAGCTGCAAAAGGGTGGGAATTCTGGATTGTTTCATTTATTGCTGTTCCCTTATAGCACATAGTAGGAACAAATAAGTATCTGTTCAATGAATCAGTAAATGAATGAATGGCTGCATGAATGCATGCACAAATTAAACATTAAAAGGTGCTCATTAAATGTTAGCTGAATGAAGCAAAGGGCCACAGTCTAGTTCAAATAGCCAGCAGATGATGCCAGTACCAAATACAAACACTACCAACAAGCTGTGGCTTTTCCCCATGGGAAAGACTAAGATTTGTCTGAGACTTCACCGCAAAGTGCTTTTTTAACAACAGCATCAATTATTCTGGGTGAGTATCTTCTCCCTGGCATCCTAAATTTCTCACAAGTACCCAGCTGGCTGGCAAGCAGCCCTACTTAATAACAACCTCTGACCCTTGAAGAGCAGTTTCCCTTGCTCAAAGTACTTTCAGATATATATATTCTATTAAAGGTCCATAATCTTCAGCAAAAGGCTCTTCCTACCACTTCTATCCTGTGTGTTAGTAAGGAGACAAAGCTCACAGCAAAGCATGTCTCGAAGACAAATGAGGCCAGCAAATGAGACAAAATGTACAATAACAGATTGGGAGTAAAGCCAAAAAAAATAATGTCTGTTACTGTTAATATGACCTCACTTTTAACCCTCAGGCTGACTCAGCCTGGGATACAGCATGGGTTGCACAGAGCTAGTGCAGTGAGGGCGGGAAATGGATGGTTTGTTTCTAGCCACATATGCTGACTGAGGATTGGCAGTCAATGGAGTCGCAGAAATTATAGGCAAATGTTCTGCACAATGCAACAGGAGTTGAACAAGTGTTTCTCCAGTGAATACAGGAATGGGAAAATGAATTAAATATTTGTTTATTTTCATTAATAGATATTTATTAAGTACCTCCGTTGTGTCAGAGGTATGGAAGGCACCAGGGTTACAAAGATGAATGGGACATGAAGAGAGCTTTGGGCTATGCCAGTTGCTATAAACATTTGAATCTTCCTTCAAAATAAAAGTCCAATACTGAAAACAATTCAAAGATGAGCTCCTCCAAATAGAAATGGGCTGGGTATGGAGGGGGAGGGGAGGGATGGGAGAAAGGGCCTTCACTGGTATGGTATGTCTGAGGCAGCTCTATGGCTCCCCAGATTCTGCTTGAAAAATTGGTGCCCCTTTTTGTGCTTCTACGAAAGAGATGCCAGGATTCTGGGGTTATACACAAAGCCCATTGTAAGAAAGAAGGGCTCTGAGGGGTGAAAGATGAAGAGGAAAGGTTCAGAACCCAGTGTCCTCTAGAGTAAATGCCACTATAGGGTTCCTTGGAAACCAAGAGTTTGTGAAGGTCAGGGCTTTGGAGCAGGAGACTCCTATAGTCATTAGTCTTTTATGATAGCTACTCAGCATGGATCCTGTTGGAAGATAAAATTTCTTCTTATAGAGGCAGAAATGCTAGGTACTTGCTTTTGCCGGCTCACTTGTATCTAAAGCCCAGGTATGGACCAGGATTTAGGAACATAAGTAGGTATGTCTCTTCCCTTCCCTTCCCCTCTAATCTGCTCTCCTCTCCTCCCCCTTCCTCTCCCCTTCTCTCCTTAATGGCATTTCCATGTCTGAAGTTGCAAGACCAGATCCTGACAGAGCCAAGTAGTGTTGTGGCTCTCATTATACTTTCCTCATCAGACCAGTTCTACTGAAAGCCTCACCCCACGCCTGCTCTGTAGCCTCCAAAATCCTTTTAGCACAGGTTACCAAAGAATGAGCGGTCAACTGGGGAGACAGGGAGACAGGCACACTTCTCCTTCAGAAGTTCCTCTCAAGTCAAACCAGAAAACTGCTTACAATAGACCTACAAAAGGAAAAAGTCTGAGGAGTTTCCAGTAGTATCATCTGGGAATATCCTGATTTCTCTCTTTCAATACACAGCTTTAAAAAATAAAAAGATTTCCTACCCTTGAGACTCCGTATTTATATTTTAGGAAATGTCAGCCAAACACAGTGGCTTCTTCCTGCCCAGAACTTTGGAAGATCTAAGACTTAGATGTTCTGCAAAGCCATTTTTCACTTGGGGAACTCCTTAAAGAGGAATCCAGGTGGCCGTCAGCCTGATAGCCAAGTTGTTGACAAAGCACCGGGTTTCTGAGATTTCCTGGATACCAATCCATATTGCTTTAACAGAATTTCATTTCATTAAATTTGATATTCCCTCCAAAACCATTAATCTAGTCTCAGCTACTTCTGTTCATCAGAAATGACTTGGCAGCTGTACTTAGAGAGGTTCACAGAAAGGAAAATATTATTCTGTGTTAATTAAACAAATGTTGACCAGGAAACAAAGTCCTCGTTAGAAAATTAGGAATTGGGAAATAGGTGTTCTTATGCTTGATTTACCAATTTCCAGCTTTGTGAACTTGGTGTTCCCCATCCCTGCTTCAAAGGGAAAATATACTTCCTAGGATTTTTGTGGAGATTATGTGAGAATATATAATATATATTATATATGTGAGAATATATAATATATATATTTAAATAAATAAGAACATATAAATATATCACATAGTCAAGTTTAGCGGTTATTGCTATTTCTTTGTTGTTGTTATTAGACACAACTATGGCTAGAGATGTTGGGAAACGCATGTGGATGGGAAATAAAGGAATCTGTAATGATGAGGAAGAAAGAACACTTTAAAGTCAGGAGGTTTTGCTTTCCACCAGCCATGTGATTGTGGACAACCTACTTTAGCTTTCAGAAACTCTGTTTTCTTCTCTATAGCACAGGGATATGATTGTGGGGATTAAATTATGTGATGAATACAGAAATCCTGAGCACAGTGCCTAGCTCATAGTATGACCTTGATCAATGTTTATTTCCTTCTTTTCCCCTCCTCTTATTAAAGAAGGGGAAAACTTTCTCACTTACAAAGAAGTAAACCAAGGGTCAGCAAATATAGCCAGCAGGTCAGATAAGCCCACCTTGTGTTTTTATAAATAAATTTTATTGGAATACAGCCATCTCCATTTGTTTATTATTGTCTGTGACTGCTTTACTTGCTACAGAAACCATATGGCCTGCAACACCTAAAATATTTACTATCTAGCCCTTTACAGAAGTTTGCTGACTTCTGACCTAGGTTATCCAAGTCCAAACTCCATATTTATAGCTTTGGGTCAGAATTCTATTGTCATATATACTTTGGCCATCATCCATTTGTATATTCGGAACTTCAGTCCCCCTTTTGGTCATTTCCTCACCTACAGGAGGTTGACCAATAAAACAGGGACTAGAGATCCATATCCTCTTAATGGGAAATTGCCAAGTTGTCTCCATAGTCAAGTCTATCACAAGATTTTTTTGCCCTTTTTATTGTTGTATCATCATAGCAACCAGTAGATGAGAGAGCTGCTGCACGGAAGCAGGTGCAAGTCTGCACAGAATGTAATGGATCCACATTATGACCACTATGACAAAAACAAGAACAATTAATAGTTCCCTTCAGATGGTCAGAACAGGGAATTGTGATTGCCCAATCTAGGCAAAGAGAGCAAATCCCATAGGCCATGATGATAGGCCTCAGAAAATCAAGTCGCTTTTTCTTTTTTTTGAATGTTTATTTTTGAGAGAGTACAAGCGGGGAGGGGCAAAGAAGGGGACAGAGGACCCAAAGTGGGCTCTGCACTGACAGCAGTGAGCCAGATGAGGGCTCCAACTCACAAATGGTGAGATCATGACCTGAGCCAAAATCAGACACTCAGCCAACTGAGCCACCCAGGCACCCTATCACTTGTTCTTTAATGTGAAGTATAGCCTGCTCCATCTTGTTAGTTTCATTGATCTGAGTAAGCAAGGACTATTAGCAATGACACAAATACAGACCATGACTAGCCAACAAAAAGTCTACAACAATCAATCTACTACTCATGTCAATAAGGAGCATTCTATCTAGGGCAAGAGTGGTGTCATCAATAACTTATAGAGTTCATCTGTTGACTGTTAGACCATATTATCCAACTCAATTATAACCTAACAATTGTCATGAAGGGGGAAAAAAGGACCATTAGGGGTGGACAACAATAAAGAGCACACTTGTTGTGATGAGTACTGGGTATTATATGTAAATGATGAATCAAGAAATTCTACTCTTAAAATTAATATTACACTATATATTAACTAGAATTTAAATAAAAACTTGAAAAAAATAAACATAAAAAGACTCTATATAAATGGCAAGGCAAGCGATAATGAGCCAGAAAATGAAAAACAAAAGAGGTTACATAAGTATTGGTCTGACATCTTGTGTGGAAGCTGACCATTACCTGGTGTCATCAGATTGTTCTGAAGGTATTGGGTCAACTGTCTGCTTCCAAAGGTCACCTACTTCTAAAGGATGCATGAAAATCCTTTTGTAGGTTTCATTTCTAGTGGCCTCCCAATTGTGTGGAATTCTGTGTTGCTTCTTCACTTGTGAAACATAATCCCAAGGACTGATTCCCTAGAGTTTCACTACTCTGTTGTTAAAGTACCTTCCAATGAAGATCAAGTAGAGTTTTCCTCTTATTTGTCTTCCAATAGATGAAATCTCCTGGTAGAAAATCATGAAAAGATTGCTTAGGCAGATATTGTGAAAAGGAGGCTTTACACTGTTGGTGAAAGAATTGGGAATAACATAGGAGTCCCTTGCAATATTTTGCCATGTTTTCATGCAACAAGGTAGAGTTTAGTATTAGAGGGGAAATCGCTTGGTGTGTGGGCCCTCCATATACCAGTTCATAAATGGATTAACTGATGTGTCCCCAAGGGAGTGGGCTATAGGAGAAGTACCTTTGGCCAAGGATTACTAAGAGTTTTGATAATTAGGCTAATTTCAATTTAAGGATGCCATTGTTTCTCTTAATCTTTACAGAAGATTTGGAAGGTAAGAGCAGCATAGTTTTTGAATTGTTGGTGACAACTTACAAAGTTTTTAAATAATTGTTCCCATAAAGTGTGTGTCTTAATCACCTAATATATAAGTTGGCATACCTCAGATTGGAAATAAAAAATCAAGCAGCTTTTTACCAACTGTAAGGGCTATAGCTTTCTGCCAAGGAAATATTTTAACATCAATACGTCCCCAAAATAGACATACAATAACTAAAACATATGTAAACCCATGGAGGGTAGAAGCTGAATAAAATTCAGCTCTTTTTTCATGGACCTCAACCTTCATAATGGCTATCTTTCTAAAAAGTAGGAGTAGCATCTAAAAGTTCCTTAACTTGCCCATTTTGGATCTCAGTTCCAGAGAAAGTGATAAATCCTTTTTTTCCAAAGCATCTCAAAGTCAGGTATTACTCCAAAAGTATATCTGTTCTCTCTCTCTCTCTCTCTCTCTCTCTCTCTCTCTCTCTCTCTGTGTGTGTGTGTGTGTGTGTGTGTGTGTGTGTGTGTGTGTGTATTTACATTCTGGTTTTTGGCTAGGTCTTTATAAGCTCTAATAAATGCACTATGTTCTGCTATCCAGGCTGACTTTGCCTCAGAGGACTGTATTATTAAAAAAATCATTTAAATTAGTTATAGCAAATTCTGCTTGATAACCAGTTTCTGTTTTGAGTATGACTCATCAACAAATAACATTAGAATAAGGTTCTCAATGGAAACCTCTTATATATTTCAGGGAACTAAAGAAATTTCCCTGACATAAAAGGTGGAGGAAGTTCTTCTGGTTGTGGCAAGAGAGGGGAAAGATTCAGGGTTCTGTAGTGGTGAATAGTAATATGCAAGGGAGAGAGTGACAGACTCTCCTAAAAAAATTAATCTCATCACTGAAAAGTGTTGAGTGTTCTCAGTCAGTCATAGTGTCTATACTGCATAAGAAACCAAGAGGTCAAGTAAGGAACCTAGAACTAGGTTGTTAGAAGTGTGGATGAGTTCTACTGTAGTGGATCCTGCCCTGAGATAAGGGAGATAAGCCTTATAGCTGGCTCAGTATGGAAGCCATAGTAAAGGATAGGTTTTTTATGGATCCCATAAGGTTGAGTTAAAACCTAAGGGTTTGTCCTGATTATTCATGCATGAACAAACGCTTTTCATAGTTAGGGACGGCTAAGAAAGGAGGCTATCAAAGAAATGTTTTCAAGTTCCAGAGGCCTCTTCCTGTTTGCTTTCCCAGAGAAGGGAGTGTTTTCCTAAAGGCTTGGTTAATTCATAAACAAGTATGGCAATCTCAGAAAAACTTGTCACCCATTGTCTGCAACATCCACTTAAACTGAGAAATATTCTCAATTGTCACGTTGTGAGAGATGTAGGAAAGTTTGCATATTTTTTAGTCTATTACGAGATCATGGTTTTTTTCTCCATGGATAGGTCTTCCCCTAAATAATGGACTGCATTTTTGTAAAATTTTAATTTTTTTAATGTTTATTTATTTTTGAGAGAGAGAGAGTAAGAGCAGGGAAGGGGCAGAGAGAGAGGAAGACAAAGAATCTGAAGACAGGCTCCAGGCTCTGAGCTGTCAGCACAGAGCCTGACACAGAGTTTGAACCCATAAACCATGAGATCATGACCTGACCCAAAGTCAAACACTTAACTGACTGAGCCACCCAGGCACCGCAGTAAAATTATAATTTTATCTTCTGAAAAGTTAAGTCTCTTTCTGCTTGGACTAAGAGAAAGAAAATGGAATCTTTTTATAGGCTTACTTGTCCTCTGAACAAAGAGATTATCTACATATTGTATCAGACCTGAATTATAGGGGAAACTTAGATTTTTTTATTACCTGAATAGTAGTTGATTCAAAGAGTTGATACACAATGCAACATTAATTCCAGGTGTACTCCATGGTGATTCAACAACTCTGTGTATTATACTATGCTTACCACAAGGGTAGTTACCATCTCACCATGCAATGCTATACAATACCACTGACTATATTCCCTATGCTCTACCGTTTATTATTTATTATTATTCATTATTCCTATGACTTATTCATTTCATAACTGGAAACATATATTTCACACTCCCTTTAACCCACTTTGCCCAACCCCCACCTGCCTCCCCTCTGGCAACCATCAGCTTGTTCTCAGCATTTATAGGTCTGATTCTGCTTTTGGTTTATTAGTTTAATTATTTGTTTTAAACTTTAGATCATTTAATTTCTGTGGAAAACAGAAGGGTGCTTCTGTGAACCTCTGAGGCAGTGACTGCCCTAGGATCTTTTCCGTCCTCCCCAGGTGAAGGCAAAAGGCTTTTACCTGTCCTCTTCTAGAGACAAAGTGAAAGAGGAAGAACAAATGTCCACTACAGTGAAGCCAGTGGCTTAAAGATGATATTTGAGTTAGGTATTACCAAAATGCCAAGGAATTATAATTTTGTTGATAGCCCCAAGACCTTGAAAATCAAGATCTTCATCCATTTGGTTTATTTACTGGAAATATAGAAGTGTTTACAAGGCCTGGTTCAGGCTATAAGGCAGCCTTTGGATAAAAAACCATAAACAATAGATTTGAGTCCTTCCTTTCCTCTGGCTTCAAGGGATACTGGAAAACTTTGGGTAACGGTTTGTTTGGTAGGCTCTATCTGAGCTTTAATAGGTCCTGCACCAATTATTTTTCCTACATTGAATTTTTAATTCATCTATTGTCAAGACCTTTAGATGAGATATGCATCAATTATAATGGAGAAGGCAAAGGTACATCCAAAGCAGACACAATTTGATTATAAATAGAGGAGACTTCTAGAACCTTAAGAAATTGTCCCTCTGATGTGCTAATTACAATTCCATTTGCAAAGTAAGTCTCTTCTTATTAAACTTGCAAGGATAGTATCACGGAACAGGAAAAGAATGTTTTTCAGTTGAAGGTATTAGTTAAGGACTAGGAGATAAGAAATCTGTGAGTTATTTGAAATACCTACTGGCATATTTACTGCATGGAATAAGTTGATAAAAGGTGACAGAATTTAACATAGAAAGAATAGCATACTTATCTATAAGAAATAGGGGAGGTTGACCATTTATGTTCATAATGAATTTACCTCGCATGTTAGGACTAAAGCAGAATATTGGGCATTTTTTTCATTCCTTGGAGCAATTTCATTGATCTGAATTAAGAAACTTTTTGTTGTCCTGGTTTTTCTTTTTCCAGATAGGATAATCTATTTTCCATTGTTCTTTCTGTTTACAACTTCTACAGGTATTCTTGTCAAAAGGTAGTCTGTTAGGAAGTGGGCCACCAACTGATCGCTCTGCAGGGCCATATGTTCATTTGAAGTCTTGTTTCCTTTGTGTTCTAGACCACTTTCAAAATGTTCTACCAGGTGCTGTAGTTCAGGTAAAAGGGCTATGTGCTTTCTAATTTTCGTTTTCTTAGTAAATCTTCAATAAAAGCCATGGCTGCTATTATGTTGGTGCTTTCTCTAACTCACAAATGTTGTCAACAATTATTTTTTGGTCTATCCCCAAATCTCCTAGATTTTTCTCTTTTTTCTATTTGTATGATTAAATTATGATCCAAATAAATAATTTAAATGGAAATGGTTAAGAAGCAACTTTAAGGAGACTTTACCCTACTTTCCAGGGTTTTCTTTGATCCTCAGGCTTACTGTGAAAAGAAAGCTCCTAGAGGTCCCTTTCTGTGTCATTTCAATTCTTTTTGCCATCCAGGATCTACTATCTAAGATTCCAACCAACCAAACTTGATATAGGTCATGCAACGTTTGGTTGTATGCATTCAAACAATTCTAAATTCTAAGAACAGTTGCTGGTCATGTCTGGGTTTAGGGAAATCCTTATAGTTTTAATTCAGCTTAGGTTCATGGTTTCATTTCTACTGTAGCTGGCATAACTAGTTCATATGCAAGATGGATGTTTAGAGACAAATGACATTTTGAGGTCTTCAAGAGGGTCTTTTGGAAAAGCTAGAACACCTTGTAGAGGTGAGAAGAGTCAAAAGAGGCACAGAAGCAGACAGACCTGAAGAACAGAGGGATGGAGCACTAGATATAGGGTGCAATCAGAGGACAAAGAAGGAAGTGATTTTTTAGAAAAATCCAGTGTAGCATACAGTTACTTAAGTTTGTTAAATTACTCATTAGCTTTGGCTAAAACATCCTTTAATGAAGTAATTATTTTAATCAGAATTTTGTTTGAAGGCCTCTGTGTACCAATCAAACAAACAAAAAATGTTACTCCTTGGGCCTGAGAAATATTAATTCCTTTTATCTTCCAAAGCATCTCTCAAATGAATAATTTTGTTCAAGTTCAAACATTCCCCAGAGTGGCCACTGAAAGCCTAAATCATCTTTGGTGAAGTTATGTCATGTAGAGAGATAATTGAAAAAATTAGGATTCTAATGAGAGTACATATAACACAGTTTTTCCTGAGACTTGGAGAGGATTTATACTTAAACAATCCCGTGAGAGCTGGCAACAGTCAGTTGAAATTGATGCTTGTGCACTTTGGTGTCTCAGGGCCCCAATCTGACAGTTGGCAGCTTCCAAATACAGACAGTAGACCCCAGAAGATAGAAAAAGAGAAAACAGTCTCTGAATCTAAGCTAAGATCTTGGGACAAAATATTTAGATGGATGTAGAACCTTACTCATTGGTGATCACCGCAAAGTTTGTATGGATGCTGCTCTGGTAGGAACCACAAACTCACCAGGCTATGGGGTGGCTCAGACAACAGGCCTACAAGGCCTACGTAAAAGCACAAAAGAGAGCAAAGGATAAAAAGGAATGACCTGATTCCACCATGGATGCTAAACAAATAGGAACTAATAACAAAACCCAATTACTAAACTGAGAACAGATAGCCAAGAACCTCAACACAAGAGTATGGGGTTCAGACCCAGTGGTCACTTACCACATAAGGCACTAAGTCTATAAGCTGTGAGCAGCAAGGCACAAGGGCCTCTGTGGATGCTGTAGCTCATTGAAGGCTGGGGTCCATGTGATGGGCAGTGCAGGCCATAGCTCAGTGAAACCTCCAGAAAAACTGGAAATAAACAAAGACCACCAAAATGAGAACAAGCAAAGTCTATTTATTAAGAGTTTGCTGCTGTGGCAAGAAATTAGTCACTGTCACTTATGTTTGGTAGAGATTCAAAGGCAGGCAGGGTAGTGGGAAATCTTTTCAGAAGGAAAAATGGGGGGCGCCTGGGTGGCTTAGTCGGTTAAGCGTCCGACTTTCGCTTGGGTCATGATCTCGCGGTTCGTGGGTTCGAGCCCCGCGTCGGGCTCTGTGCTGACTGCCAGCTCAGAGCCTGGAGCCTGTTTCAGTCTGTGACTCCCTCTCTCTCTGACCCTCCCCTGCTCATGCTGTCTCTCTCTCTCTCTCCTAGAAATAAATAAAAACGGAAAAAAAAAAAAAAAAAGAACAGAAGGAAAAATGGGACGGTTTCGGGTATGCTTTAATTGGAGGTTGCTGGCATGGAGAAGCAGGAGTCAGGCTAATAGAAGAAAGGCACCTTATGTGTTCAGTTTGAGGAGCATATTTGACTTTCTCTGCTTGGTTCTGAGTTGAGGTAAGAGCACAGAATAGGGAAGTTGGCAGTCACTGACCAAATCTGGGCAGATTGCTGCCGGGCTCTAGTTTGTCTTCCCAGGTTGCTTGTTGCAGAGGTTGTAGGTCAGAGTTCTACTGTCATATATGGTCTGACCATTGTCTGTTTATATAATCAGTCTCTTGACCTTTAAAATTTTCTATTTCATTTTCCTTTCATTGTCCTTGCTCTTTGTGTTTATAATTGCAAAAGTTTGGCACAATCTAAATATCTAACACTAGGGGATTATTGGTGGCTATTAAATTTGTACCATTTAATCCCCTAATATTGGCCATTTAGAATTCCTGGGCATCAGTTCCAAGTGGAGAGGGAGATGAAGATGCAGATTCTGCAGGCTTTTAAATAGACTGGCTCCAGATTAAGGCAGTTCTAGTCCAGGACTTACTGGGTCTTCAGCAACACAGGCCAATGGAAAAGCAAGGAAGATTGAAATTAACTGTATGGGGACAGAGTATAATAAATGATAGCAATAGCTACTACTTTTAAGTCATTGAGTCCTCACAAAATCTTTCAGGATGCATTTCTATCTCCATTTTAAAGATAAAGACATTGAAACAGAGAGGCTAATACATGGGCAATTAGTTAAGTGGCAAAGCAGTATTCAAGCCCAAGCTGACCACACGTTTATGGACTATGTTTTTAGCTAACTTAATGAGGGAAACTATGCCTGAGAGCAACCAGAACTGGACTCTGTAGTGGGTAAGACAACTGGATGTGGAGTCATCCAGATCTGAGTTCAAATCCCAGCTCCAGCACATACTGGCACTGCGACCTTTAACAAGTTTATTAACTTACCTGAGCTTTCAGTTTCTCATCTGAAAAATGGAGAGAATATATCCAGGGCAGATGAAGTCCTTCAAGCCTTCCAAGCAGCTTTATGTAATACATCAAAACATCATTGAAAATGAAATGAAGTAGGGAAAAGTATTTTCCAGAACTTCTTTTACAAAAACAGAATATGTAGCTAGGGGGAATATTTTAATCAATTGCTGGGGAGATGGGAGCAATATTAAAAAAATAAAACAAATAGTTGCTAAACCACCTACTAAGGACTGGTATTTCTGATTAACAGTTGGACTTTATGAAATCTTGGGCCAGAGTGCAATTGTTCTGTAAAATAGAAGAATGGCTGGCTGGCCAACAGGAATCCTCTTTTTTCACTTCCCTTACACTACCCTCAGCCTCTCCGTAAGTGCTAGAAATTTAAAGATGATATTTTGAAATAGCACAAACTATTCAGCTGCCATGATGCCCATGTGCCTTAACCTGGACCAGCTAAGCCTTAATTCACAGAAACGTTATGAAGATTAAGTGATATTAGGTACAACCACAGATTTTCCATTATTTAACTGTTTTGACCTGCAAAAATGGTAATATGGCATGATTCAACCCATATAAAGTATTGTGAATACTTTCACCCAAGACCTTGTCTAAAGTAAATCCTTGGTGAATAGTAACTAGTATTATCACTTGTTAAGAAGAGGCCAGATTACTCAGACATGTTTCTGTCAGGTAGAATTTTAGGTCCAATCTAATGGATGGGGAATTCTCAAATTATGGTGAATACTGGCATCATGATTTGGAATATTAGTGCATTTGAAGCAGAATGTCTGCCCATCAGGTGTCTGGCACAAGACACAGCTCCCAGAAGGGAGTCCTAGCAAGAGTGAGGCTATATTGTTGGAGTTTCCTAACCAGCAGACGGCGGAGGCTGTGTCTACATTTCTTCAGGATATAGGAATGAGTACAAGGACAGCGAGGCAAAGCCCCAGGACTTGCACAAAGCCAATCAAAAGGGGAAAGGGAGGAATGGAAGATGAATTGCTTGATTTCTCCTTCTGTTGTCAATCCCAAAATATTTCCCATAGTAAAACAGTTTTAGGGTAAGTTTCAAGGAAAGAAGCTATGAGAGCATAAAACTTCACCACTACCTTGGAGATATACAATGCACTTTCATCCAATAGTCGTTATTGGGCAATCATTTCTTCAAATAGATGCACATTAGGGGCCCTAAAGAATCTTATCATAAAGATCATATTTAATTTTGTTAAATCTTGTATTTCTTAAATATTTAATAACGTAACTTATATTCATAAAATGCTTAATGTTCAGTGAAAACTAACTTTTCAAAAGACGCTTTAGGAAATGCTTCCCTGGACTATAAACTTCCTAAATGGATATTCTGTGCACTTAGATCAACTTCTTATCTTCTGTACTAGTAGCATAGAGTTGAATTTAATAAAGGCCTTTAGAATTTAATATGCATGAGGAAAATGTCAACTAAATTATTTCTTACATCCCTTTCAACATCTATGGTTCTGTGATGCACAGACGTACCTAAGAATATACAAGAAATGACCATTACCAGTACCAAGGAGACAATGATGAATTTGAATGCTCTGGTTTTTCTTTAGTCCAAATAAATGTTTTGTCTTTTACCAAAGAATCAAAAGGAGTTTTGAGTAAAATAAAGAAGGTCAAGGAGAGCTTCCTGGAGAAGGTAAGCTTTGAAGACATCAGGGTAAGAGTTGACAGAGATGAGAGCTAAAATGATGAGGCTGGATACAAAACAAGGAAAGAAAGGTGTATTAATTAAGATTGTTCTGACTGTATTTTTTAGATGGCCTTAAATTCTTTGAGATTCCTTCTATCATGTCGTTGGGTCCGTGTCCTCTTTCCTTGATTGCTTCTACCAGTAGGGTATGTCAGAAATGATACTATGTGACCTCAGAGTCTCGATCATAAATGGTCATGCAGCTTCATCTGTTGTCTTTGAATGCTTATTCTCCCAATTGTTCTCCTTGAGCCACTCTTTCTTAAAGCCAGCAACCATGCTGTAAGGAGACTCAGCTACCTGGAGAGGCCACACACTGCTACTCCAAGCAACAGTTTCAGGTGAGCCCAGCCTTGGGGTCACAGCAGCCCAGGTGCCAGTGATGTGCGTGAAGGAGTCATCTTAGCATTGGAAACTTCAGCACCATTGGTAGACTCAGATTTGGGGCTACTTGAGTCACCCCATCTATTCAAGTCTTATCAACTGAGGCTTTGAAAATTATGGAGCAGAGAGACACCATTCCCCTGGTACCTTATCTGAATTCCTGACCCACAGAATCCAGGACACAGTCCACAGTGGTTGTTTTAGATCACTAAATTCGGAGGTAGCTTTTCATGCCATGATAGATAAGTGGAAAAATTATGATGGCTACAAGTGCAAAACTCCAACAAAATTAGTGTAAGCCAAAAGGAGAATCTATTGAGCCAATGAATCTGGAAAGAGCAATGGCTGAAGTTGGTCTCAAGGACAATAGTCCAGGAACTGATATTGTGATCAGAACTCTCTCTCCACTTGTTGCCTCTACTTCTCTCACAATATTAGTAGGAAAGAAAACTTGTCCCTCCCAGGGTTGGCTTTCATTTAAACTTCAAGGGAAAGACATTGGCCCAGTTGGACACTGTACACTTTCCTAGGCTAATAACTAAGCTAAGGGACTGCAGGTCTAGGAATGACCAAATTCAGGAGCCAGTTTCTCTGGCCAAGGGCAGTATCTATGATAAGTTGCCTCAACCAGAACATTATTAGAGCAAGAAAAATTTACCCCAAAAGACATGGCTAGTCTCAAGAGACAAAGCAACCTATATGTGTTGGAGTGGTTTAAAATATTATTTCAGGGGTGCTTTCTGAGGCAGAGTAGCTCCATTTATCCATAGAAAGAGTGAGGTATGGCGATGAGAAGTTCTCCCCAACTGAAGATGCGCAAAAAATCTTAAGTCCCAACAAGACTTGAAGAGTATGCTTTGCCAATTCCTGCTAGATATTTTTTAATAAACATGCAGTACATACGTTCACATTTGCCATTTCACTGAACCCTTACAACCACCCTAGGAAGGCAGGTAATGTTAATCCTCTGTATGAGTAAAGAAAACAGAACTCAGACAATTAGAATTACTTGCCCAAGATCATATTCTTCTAGGGGTCAAAAGTAACATACAGAGCCCAGTCCTCAGTCTCCAAATCTAGAACACCACATAAAATTCACGTTAAGAGCATTGAAACCCCTGGACAGGGTCTTATTCACCCAAATTAAGGAAAAAGCCTTAAATTTGTGTTTACAAAATCTAAATACAAATATCCCAAAGTCCTGGTTGTTCGGACATAAATAAAGCAACAGGGAGTCAGGTCTTGAGACAGGCACAGACATTAACCACAACCTGAGGGATTTGTTTTCTTCATTGTCTAAGTGCCCTTGGACCTCAGACAAACCCCATATTTCTTGGAAACGTGTATTCCTCTGAGAGCCAGGGAAGGCGTGTGGTCCAGTAAATGCAATTAGCAGTCTCACCGCGCGTTTCCTCGCCTGTTGTCTCCCAGAGTGCAGTCATCAGAGAGCTCACAGTTTCAAAGCACACTCTTCCAAATGACAAGAGTCGCCAGCAGATTTAAAGTGGATCTAAGATGTCTATCTGGGGAGTTTGGGGGATATATGAAAATATATACTGAGTATCTCCTTTGAACAAAACTCTACTCTAGGCACAGAGGGATGCAGGAGTGAGAGAGAGAAACAGGAAGAGACCATATAAGATACAGTTGAGACTCTGGCAAGTTTTTAACCTCATTTGTCATGTAGGATTAGTAATAATATGATGATACACAAACATATTTCTGGCCCACTCTTGTAGCTCCAGCCCTTTATAGCCAAATGCCTACTCAAAATCTGCTGTCAGATGTTTCACAGCAGCCCCAAAATAGTTCATGACCAAAGCTGAACTAATAACTGTCTCCCTCAGTTCTGCACCTTCTCCAGTGTTTCTAGCTATGTTAAAAAAACAAACTGACCAGCAATTCCATCCCAAAATTCCTATCAAATTGAAAATCTCAAGCATTAATTTGGAAAATGCATCAAACACATCGCCTTCTCATGTCTGAACTCCAAACCAAAGATAGCCTCATGCCCTTTGAGCCACCGGTGGCAAGGGAGATGGGGGCAAGTCTGTATTTTTAGTTGTCCCTTGCACTTGACCGCATGACCTCCCAGCAAGCAAGTACACCTAGTGTCTGTGACTGTGTCTGGGACCCTGCAGCACTTACTGCAATGGTCAGGCGATTCATCAATTGTTTTGAGCGGCAACACTCCATGAGCACAACTGCAGCACACAACAGGACCATGCAGGCCACAGCTCAGAATCTCTTATTTTTTTCTCTATAGGACAATAGTTATCAAGACTGACCCCTTGAATTTATTTCAAGTTCCTTAGAACCCTTGACTCAATCACTGTAGTCATTCTGCATTGAGAGACCTCGTTGCAGTCAATGGGATTTCAATTTGGAAATATTTCATTTTTCCTCCAAAAGGGATAGAATTAACTGTATTGTATCAACAGATTGTACCCCTGAATATCCCTCCCACTAGTCCATGGTTTAGCCCCCTAAACCATGTCTCTTATCCTAAAGCCTAATACTGTCAGTCTCAGAAGATGTGGATGGAATCATTTGAGACACTAAACTTCCTGTGGACAGACATGAACTTTACATTTCTTTCAAATCCATTCTTTCAAAACCAAGAGATACTTGTTGAATTTAGGGTCTTGAGTTTCAGTCCATGGTTTTTAGTAATTAGACTTCAATTTCTACTTTTAACTATATAGCTAATTGAAATTGATTTCAGTGGATAGTCCACCAAGGTTGGAGTGAATGAGTATAAGGGTTGCTCACTTTTTGTCAACCATTTTGTGAGTAAGGAGTTTAAATCTTGAAAAGTAATATGGCATTGTGGTCCATCTGGGTTGAGAGAGTGTACTTATTCTTTGGATGCATATGTCAACATTAGTGTAAGAGGAGAAAGGGGGGCTGTGAGCTGAACTGCATGGAAACCATTCCCTTCCTGTTGGTGCCACAATTCCATAATATACGGCATATGTGTGGAAGAGTCAAAGCCACAACAAGAGGGATGGTGGCTGCATAGGCAGCATTCAGGGTTGAACCGAGATAGGGGTTGTCTCTTGCATGGTACTGGAATCAATTTGGTCTTGCTCTCTCTTGCTTCCAGTGCTTGAACACCTGTTTTATATTTGACTTTTCATAGCTACCCCACACGCTCACATACCACACAGCAGAAATGCAGGCATGGTAGATCTATGATTGGCTTTAGTTTTTTTAAGTAAAATACAAATGGATGGGAAATAGATGTAGGAGGAAAATCATAAGAGGCATGACTGCCTAAGATATTTATTCTCTCCATGGATAGCATAATTCTACACCAGAAATGTTTCCAGGGACTGTAAAGTGTTATAGACTGAAGGAAGAACTCTATTAACAGGGACTTTTTGTCTATATCTTCTGTCCAGATAACTGGGATCTCTTTAAGGTGCTGCACCTGTCTCTATATTATACACGAGGCATCACTGAAACAGCTGGTGTCAGTGGCTTCTTCTACTGACGAGTTCATTCCTTAACATTTTCTATTTTCTATGGCCCACATCTCACACTGATCTGATCTAGAGTATTCTACTCAATGGCTTAACTTTTCATGTTTGCATCCTGTCTCTCCTCCCAATCCCACACTTCCAGTGTTTTTATAGTTTAGAACCCGGATTGTTCTGGTTATCCACACGGGCTACCTGGCTTCTAGCTATTCTGGATAACTCCCTGCTTCCCAGCCCTACGCCTCTTCACCTCCCTGTGGGAAGGACCCCAATCAATCTCATCCTGTGGTACAGGCAAGGCCTGCACATAGCTTTCAACTCTTAAAGCTACATTTTGATAATACAGCACTAAAATGTTTGGGGGCAGGAAAAAATCCATGGAAAGCAAATTAAAATCAAAGGAAATCTCTGAAAAGGGCCATAAAAATTATTAGACCCATCAAGAGTTTAAAATCTATCCAATTGTTTTCTAAAATTACTAATACTTCCCAGAAAACAGCCATGGCTTGTTCCTGCCCACTATAGTCAGCAAATTTTTATGTTGACTAACTTAAGTAACTTGGAGCCTCTCTCACCCTCCAGAAAGCAGAAAGCATCTTTTTCTCTGAACAAAGTAACGAAAGGTGAAATAAGAGCCTGAATAAACAGGGCGCCTGGGTGGCTTAGTTGGTTAAGCGTTCGACTTTCACTTAGGTCATGATCTCACGGTTCGTGGGTTCGTGGGTTCGAGTCCCACGTCGGGCTCTGTGCTGACTGCCAGCTCAGAGCCTGGAGCCTGTTTCAGTCTGTGACTCCCTCTCTCTCGACCCTCCCCTGCTCACACTGTCTCTCTCTCTGTCTCTCTCCTAGAAATAAATAAAACATTAAAAAAAAAAAAAAGAGAGAGAGCCTGAATAAACAATTATCTCCAGAAGCTAAGTACAGCAATCCCCAGAAGTACTGTGACATTTTTTTTGGCTTCATTAGAGTTGTATCTAACCTATTCTATAAATCAATCAAGGAAGGTAATGAAAGACTGAATAGTTGAGGGGAAAAAGAGGATGTTAGAGGAAAGTCTGCCGGGATCATCACCCACCTCTGGAATTACCATGGATTCTCCTTCCAAAACAAGAAAAGATGTAAATGTGAGTTATATTCCATTTATAAATAGTGACTCCATTCAAGAAGAAGACAAACAAGCACAGCCCCTGACCTCAATAAGCTGCATATCGATTAGGTGGAAACACGGCTAATAATATTAATATAATATGACAAACACCAGATGCTAGAGAACCACTGCATGAGCACCTAGCCCAACCTGAATGCCCAAACTTTTCCTGAAGGACACATGTGAATTAAGCCTGGAAGGCTGAGTAAGAATTATCGAGATGGGTGTGAAACTACCCTAAAGACTCTTGCTAGTCATTATAATAAGCCATACACATTCTGGGGCAGGGACACTTGAACACTTTCTCAATGACTTTACAATCTGGTCACAAAGAGAACAGTTCTGCATATATACAAAACAGATACAGGCACTGCTCCAAGGTTGTAAATATAAACTAGACATTGTGGTTCCAACTGTATTAGTTCTAATTTAATGTAGGTAAGGAGAAAAAGAGTTAGAAACAGGCTCCTATAAAGATAAGGAATCCAATCCTCTGAGAGAAAACTGAGGCAGTCATTGACAAATTTCCTTGACTAAACACACATGACCAGGAATGGTAAAACAGGATGGAGGATTCCTTGAAAGTATACTTAGGTGAGTATTTCCAGTCCTTAGAATATAGTTAATGCTCAGTAAATATTTGCTACATTAATTAACATCCTTCTTTATAGGATGATTTTAGGGCAATCCTAAAGCACTGATTTCCAGAAAGGTAACTGAAATAAGGATGTAACGATAGATCAAAGCAAGGGGAAAAAAAAAAAAAAAGACTGTCCCTCAAATAAACCACACAAGGAGTCAGGTTACAGAGACCAAACAAAACAGTCCATGTCCAATGGCATGATGTAGTCAAGAACTGTATCCTTCGATGCTATGAATTTCATCTCAGCAAATCTTTTTCAAATACCTACTGTGTGCCAAGCATTTGATTCATCTCTGAGATGCAAAGATTAATAAATCAATACCCGACCTCCGACCCTATTTCCTAGGAAAGGAGACAATACATCCACCCAGAATGTTTCCAGTTACATAGAAGCAAACATGAAATGTTAAGGGACCAAATGAGAGAGGTTGTTTGATTCTTACTTAGATGGATCTGTAAAAATGAGAACATATTATCTTAGCCTTGAATTATGATTAAGTCTTCAGCAGAATACAGGGGCATCATAGCCAAAAGGGAAGAAAATGAGAAATCAGACAGAAGCTAGACAGTAGTGTTTACACCTGGTATTTGGTAAGAGGTCTCATGCAGCAAACACGGAAGAAGTGCCTCCATAAGAAGTAGCTCAAAGATTGGACTAGATTGGGAGCTGCAAAAAGCCTAGGTAGTCAGAGGAAGAAGGTAAATTAAGTAGAGCTGAGGTCATATAGCAGATGCTGTTGGGGCCCTATCCGTATCTCTTCAACATACACCACTTCTGTACAAACCACCCTAATTGCCACTGCTGTCATCTATGACTCTCTAACTTCTCTAACCCACTTGGCCTGTATGTAAGGCAGGCCAGAGTCCTAGAGAAATGATGTCTGCTCTGTCTCTGTTCGAGCAAGGATTAATGGTGGATAAATACCTCTCTTCACTTACCTCAGGTAGGGAAAGCTGAGATGTATGCTCCCTTGTAGAATTAGGCTCCAGCTGCCCATGGTTTTAACTTATTTGATAATAATTCTCTACCAGCTTCCTTCTTCACTGTCTTACGAAGGTTTCCTAGGATCAGCCTCACAATATACTATACACATCCAACTTAGTGTCAGGGTCTGCTTCTGAGGGGAAGCCAAACTAAGATATTACCAGAAAATCATCACAAAAGACAAAGTCATTATCGGGAAAACAGAACCAATGATCAGCTTTGAAGATCAGAACAATGCTACAAAGAGAAAACATAGGGTGCTTGGGTGACTCAGTCAATTAAGTGTCAGGCACTTGATTTTGGTTCAGATCATGATCTCAAGTTTGTGAGACAGAGAGCCCCACATTGGGCTCTGCACTAATAGCGTGGAGTCTGCTTGGGATTCTCTCTCTCTCTCTCTCTCTCTCTCTCTCCCTTAAAATAAATAAATGAACCTTTTTTTTAATTTAAAAAAAGAGAGTGAAAAGAAGGAAAATAGAACCAGAAGCCAGCAAGTAGGAAAGTAAGAGAAGATGCAATGCATAGACTAGAACGGCAGTAGGTAGGGGCACATAAGAGCAAGAAATTCAGAACTAAGTCTATGAAGATGATAGTTTGATGTGCCAGTTACTTGACTCCAGGGCAAGCCTAATGGATTGATGGGTACTTAATCATTTTGATTTTGGGAATTCATTGAGAAACTGATGAAAGCTATGAACTTTCTACCCAGAAGACTAAAAACAAAAAAAAGTACATACAATTCTGCTTGGAACTTCAAGGGATTCCCAAACCCCAGATTAAGAACCCCTGATTAAAGGCTATACGTGAGGCTGGACTCTGACTGCCTTGATTGCCTGCAGAGTGCTTAAGCATTCATTCCATAGGCATTGGGGAGCCAGCAAAGGTTTTTACTATCATAGGTCCCAAGGGGTTATAGTTTTCCATTCTAAATGGAACCCAAGAAATCTGGATGTTTTTAACAGATTGAAGAAGAGATGGGCCGGGGGGAGTGCATAGATAATTGAGTTCCTTGTTGGCAAAAAAACATTTTCTGCCAGATGCACTATAGGGCTTCAAAGGCCACTGGCTGCAAAATCCAGATGCATCTCAATGGATGCCATAGGGAGTCACTTCCACAGCCAAATGTTTTGGCCTCAAAAATTCCTAGAGCAACATAGACACTGAATAGATCTGGAAACAAACTCAGGGCAAACACAACCTTCTGTATGACTATGTATAACAAGTCTGGGGTGCAAAGTGAATAGAGGGACAGGGAGGGGGAGAGAGAGAAGTGGGGAACCAAAGAATCCATTTAAGAGGAATAAACAAAGCTGGAAAGGCAAACCAGAAAAAATGTAGAGTAGGACCTATCAGAAATATGTTTGTAGGAAACAGAGGCTAATTTGAGAACAAATGAGTAAGGTATAGAGAAAGGGGGAAATAAAGGTAGTAACTGGACTGGAAGGATCTGGAATACTAACAGGGAGAGAAAAAAGTTAACTTTTTAATGATTTCAGGAATGGCTATCATATTTTGAGTATCTCTTGCATGGAAAAACTACATTCAACATCACTATATACAATAAACCTACAAGTAAGTTGTTATCCCCACATCACAGGTAAATAAACCGAGACCTGGAAGAAACTTGCACAAAGACAATAGGTGAGCAGTGGTGTAACTGAGCTTTGAACTTGGGCCTGACTTGAAGTCATACACACTGCTCGTTTTGTGGCCCTCATCCCAGAGCTCAGATTTCTAGACCAAGCACAATCAAAGCAAAGACAAATCACATGGCCTTTACATCAAAATGAAAATGAAGAATTGTCCATGCCTACTCTTTTGTGGACTAAGGTGACGGAGCAGGAAGAGGCTGCTGTGGATGGTCACCATGATCATCTACACAATAACCTCTGAACCTTTACTATCCAAGCCACCTTACTGGCACAGCCTCACTGCTCAGTCAGGGCAGGACCTGTGGGAAAATGGGAGTCTCGGCATGCTAGAGGCAGAAGGACCTCAGGGTGGGTCATCCAGACACACACCTTCAAGTTTCGGGAGTGGCCCATGGTATGGCAGAAAGCATGGATGCTGAGTCAGGTGATTTTTTTCTCCATATCTTTCTTTTCTGCTTTTTATTTTATTTAAATTCACATTAGTAAACATACAGTGTAGTATTGCTTTCAGGAGTAGAATTTAGTGATTCATCACTTCCATATAGTATCCAGTGCTCATCACAACAAGTGCCCTCCTAATGCCCATTACCCATTTAGCCCATCCCCCCACCCACTTCCCTTCCAGCAACCCTCAGTTTGTTCTCTAAGACTCTCATGATTTGCCTCCTCCTGTTTTTTTTATCTTATTTTATGTTTCCTTCCCTTCCCCTATGCTCATCTGTTTTGTTTCTTAAATTCCATATATGAGTGAAATCGTATGCTACTTGGCTTTCACTGACTTATTTCACATAACAAAATACATTCTAGTTCCAATCATGTTGTTGCAAATGACAAGATTTCATTCTTTTTTGATCACTGAGTAGTATTCCATCACACACACACACACACACACACACACCCTATATCTTCTTTATCTGTGAACATTTGGAACCAGGTGATATAGGTACAAACTGTGCTTGATGACCCATTATCTCAACAACTCACTGAAACTCTCACAGCCTCAGTTTCCTCACCGGTAAAAACCAAACCGCCTTTTCAGGGCTAATGTGAGGATTGTACAAAATAATGGACGCATGTGTCTAGTGCAGTGCCTGGGACAAACCAGCTCTCAAAAACTAACAATTTTACATGCCAACATCTCTTCATTCCCCTCCTTTTCTATTTGAATATGTTGTATGTGTTCCCTATGATCCTACCACCAAGGTCTGCTGGCACCCTGGTTATAGCTCTTTTCCTCATTTCACCTCAACACACCTATATTTGACATCTAGTATAAGAGCAAAATAAATTTTCTTTGAATTGTGCAATTTGTAAAACTTCTCCAGTTCTATCATAGCATTTATCATTTCCATAAACCTAGGAAGTGAGCCAACAGGAATC
This sequence comes from Hyaena hyaena, assembly GCF_003009895.1. Lineage (NCBI taxonomy): Eukaryota > Metazoa > Chordata > Mammalia > Carnivora > Hyaenidae > Hyaena > Hyaena hyaena. The sequence goes on along the minus strand of NW_024080637.1, from coordinate 637,620 downwards.
ATTACTCCTTGACTACCTATGTTAGAAAGAGGCTCAGAGAGGGGCGCCTGGGTGGCTTAGTCGGTTAAGTGTCCGACTTTCGCTTAGGTCATGATCTCGCGGTTCGAGGGTTCAAGCCCCGCGTCGGGCTCTGTGCTGACTGCCAGCTCGGAGCCTGGAGGCTATTTCAGAGTCTGTGTCTCCCTCTCTCTCTGACCCTCCCCTGCTCACGCTGTCTCTCTCCTAGAAATAAATAAAAAAAATAAAAAAAAAAAAGAAAGAGGCTCAGAGAGTAGGTATTATGTGCCCCAGGCACATAGCAAGTAGCAAGTAAGGGTCTGGCTGTCATAAAGGAAGGCAGACAAAAAATACACAGGTGCTACTATAACAAAATACCATGGATTGGTTGATTTCAACAACAGGAACTTATTTTGCACAGATCTAGAAATTGGGAAATCCAAGATCACAGTGCTAGCCAATTAGATTTCTAGTTAGGGCGCTTTTCCTGGCATGTAAACAGCCTACTAGGTCTTCCCATTGTGGGGAGGTGAGGGCTGTCTCTGATCGCTCTTCTTGACACTAATTCTACTGGACTGACTACCCCTTTATGACCTCACTTAACCTTACCCTATCTCCAAATATAGTCACACTGGAGACTAGGGCTTCAATTTCTGAATTATGGAGGACCACAAACATTTGGTTCATAACAGGAGCCTTGGATAAATTGCTTGCCTTCTTTGAGCCTCTTTTCTTCATCTTTAAAAAGAAAAAAGGCAGTTTGAGATAGCTGTGTCCAACACCCCTTTCTGTTCTGATATTCAAGGATTCTACCAACTCCTACTGGGCATTATCCAGCAGAAATTTTTCCTGGTCCATACACAATGTCATCTCACATTTTTATTTCAATCTGCCTCCCAGGCAAGGGCATCACATTTCCACTTTCAGTGACTTTCCCCTGACAGAGCTCTTATTCATTTAGTCAATAAGCATTTGATGAGCACCTGCTGTGTGTCGGTTATAGGCTAGATGCTAAGGCTATAACTTTAAACAAGAAAAATAAAATCCCCACCTTTCAATGCAGAGATAGAAGAAAATAGTTTTAAGTGTCAGTTATAACACTGTCAGATGCAAATAATGGACATTCAAACCCTAATTCAAAACATAATTTAATATCTATGGAGGTTTTATTATCTCATACAACAAGAAGTTCAAGGTAAGTGCTATGTTCTGAGTGTTTATGTTCCCCCCAAATTCATATGTTGAAATCCTAACCCCCATAAGTGATGGTATTAATAAGAGGGGAGTGCTTTTGGAAATTGCTTACATCATGAAGGTAGGGCCCTCATAAATGGAATTAGTGCCTTGTGAAAGAGGCTCCAGAGAGGACGGAGCAAGAAGGCACAACTATGCATAGGGGCACATGTACCCCAATGTTCACAGCAGCACTCTCAACAATAGCCAAAATATGGAAAGAGCCTAAGTGTCCATCAATGGATGAATGGATCAAGAAGATGTGGTTTATCTACACCATGGAATACTACATGGCAATGAGAAAGAATGAAATCTGGCCATGTGTAGCAACATGGATGGACCTTGAGGGTGTTATGCTAAGCGAAATAAGTCAGGCAGGGAAGGACAGATATCATATGTTTGCACATATAGGAGGATTAGGAGGAACTTAACGGAGGACCATGGGGGAGAGGAAGGGGGGGAATAGTCGGTGGAGGGAGAGAGGCAAACCATGAGAGACTCTTGAACGCTGAGAACAAACTGAGGACTGATGGGTGTGGGGGGGGGGGGGGGGAGGAGATGAGCATGGAGGAGGGCGCTTGTAGGGATGAGCACTGGGTGTTATATAGAAACCAGCTTGACAATAAACTATTTGTAAAAAAAAAAAAAAAGTCACAACTATGAACAAGAAAAGAAGCCCTCACCGAACACAACCCTGCTTGGACTTCCTAGCCTCCCAAACTGGGAGCAATAAATTTCTGTTGTTTACAACCTTACCCGGCCTATGGTATTTTGTTATAGCAGCCCAAACAGACAGAATTCCTTTGGCCATGTTTTATGCAATGTCTCAATACTGGAGTAAAAATTCAGCTCCTTTCCATTCCCAGCACATTGGCATTGCCACAAACTAGCTGATATTATGGACACAACATGGCTGCTATAGCTTTAAAGACCCACATGTAAAGCAATCAGGAAACATCGGAAGCAGGGGCATAGCTTCTTATATATTTTCTCAGTAAAGAACCTTTTCCCAGAATCCTTAGGAGATTTCTCCTCTCAGCCATTGGTCATTACTGTGTAATATGCTCATCCTTAAACCAGGGCCTGAAAAGATGAATCAAGCTGCTGTGAACAATCAGGACTGACTCCTAGAGTAAGCAGGCAGCTCAACAAATCAGTCTCGCAGCAAGGAGGAGGAGGAGAGTGGCTGTTGCGTGGACAACTACCAGCACCTTCAGCACACCATTCACCACTTGAAGGAATATAAGAGAAGTAAGCCTGAGATACTAAGGGAGCAAATGGGACAGGGTCTTACGGCAGCCCACAGGACACTTAAAACAATAGTATTTAAGTTAGACTTTTAAGATGTTTGAGGAAGGACCAGAAATGCAACTGCTTTCAGATGAAGCTGTGATATTTACAGACTGTTGGGTGCCTCTGGCATTAGCTGACTGCAGCGGGATATTGCAGCCCCTTGCAGGGCTCAGGGCCAGGGGAGACAAGCTACCCCACCCCACCGGAGGTTGGGGCCCAAAAGGAACAAAAAGGTCAATTCTATGAGACCAGAATGAGGACTTAATGCGCTGTGATTCAAGAAGTGTGGGTGTTGTAGTCTGACAGCCTGGAGTTAAATCCAAGCTCTGCTACTTATTAGAGTTGTTTAAACTCTTTGGATCTCAGTTTCCTTGTCTGTAAAATGGGAATAACTAGTTGGCCTATAAAGATTAGAAATGAAGTTTATAAAGCAGGAACAAAGTGCCTAGCACACAGCAGCCACTCAGTAAATGGTAGTAAGAGGGTAGCTAAAGAAAATGCAAGTGGAAATTGATCCAATATAAACAAAACAAGATGGATGAACAAACTCTGTTGAACAGAAATTAAACAGAGCTCAAAATTTTAAATTAGATACTATTTTCATAGTTCTTTATAATTGGCAAAACCCCTTTTTCACCCGTCATCCCACTGGACCTCGATAATCGAGACCTCATCAGGATTCGCCCATTTTCTAGATCAAAAAACTAAGATTCAGGGAGGCTTAAGCTATGACCTACTTTGTTTATCTGATTCCATGACAGAAGAAAGTCTCTAGGCATTCATTTTCTAGGGGAAGGCAGGCTTCAAGAGACATTTGTCTGCAGGTTAAAAAGTCAGAAACAGTGGGACTCTGAGAGCAACCCATTACTGAGTTACCAGCTTCTTCTCCTTCAAGGTCTCCTGTAGAGAGAGCAGTACGTCTTCACCTTTGTTAGGCATCAGAATCTCCCAGAGGGTTTGTTCAAACACAGACTGCAGGCAGAACACCTAGAGAATTCAATTCAGTTGGTCTGGGGTGGGGCCTAGTAATTTGCATCTCTAACAAGTTTCCAGATGATGCTAATGCTGATGATTCAGAACCACTGGCTCAGAGAATGAGCCCTAGAGTTTAGGTCCAGAACTTCCAAATTTAAGTGTGCATCAGAATTACATAGAATAGACGTGGAAAATGCAGTTCCTGCCTCCTCCCAGAATGCAGGTTCAGATGCACAGAAGTGACTGGTGTAGGAGGTGCTCCCTGCTTTCCAGGAGAAAATCCGATTGGTTGATTCTATCAAGATCTTCTTGACAGACACGCCTACTTACACATATTTATTTACATATTATTTACTTTTACTACTGTACTATCACCTTATTTTATGTATTCTTTAAAATCACAATTTTTTAAATTACATAATTATATATGTAAATGTCCAATTTTCCCACACCCCAACGGCTGCTTTGCACCCTCACTTTAGGGAGCACTAAACTCAACAGGCACTGCTCGAAGTGTGTTCCACAAACTGGTGGCATCAGCCTCCGCTGAGCTCCTGTTGCAGGCACAAGCTCACAGTGCCAGCCCAGACTTCCCCAATCAGAATCACTAGGACTGAGGCAATCAGTGTTTCAACAAGCTCCCTAGTGATTCTATGGATAACAAACTTCTGGAACTACGGTTAGTCAAATACGCAGACAGGGCCAAGTGGTTTTAGCTCTAACAGGAGGACGGATCAGAAGTTCAATCACAAATTAGATCTCAGCTGGAGCAAGTTCTTAAACTTCAAGACACGGAGGAGTCCCCCCGACCCCGGAACCAACTTCTTTAATAAACAATTTTGAGCCAATGATGATTGTATTTTTGTTCACAAAACGATGGTTATTATGATGCGCTTTTCCTTGACATAATGTTTTCAAAAAAATTATTGATTTCTATGAAATTCAAAAAATCTTACCTGGTTAAGGAACCGACAGTCCCAGTTTGCTTAAGGCCAAGGGTATTCTCAGGATACAGGACTTTCTGTACCTAAACCAAGAAAGTCCTGGGAAAATCAAGACAAGTCAATTACCAGTCCTGGACTCTGTTAATCTTAAAAATAAAATCGCCAATTATTTTACCTGCAAAAGGTGGGTTTATTTGGGAGCAACAGAGTTGCAATTCGAGAGAACCCAGATTTGGCAAAACCGTAGGCAAGTCTTCTAAACGCCAGAAAGGAATTCGCTTTTATAGAGGAAAGCAGAAAGTTGGGAGGGGCTTTCATAAACAAAGTGTACATTGGATTCAACCGGAAACTGGAGGTACAGTTGGCTTTTCTTTGGCTGAATTGTGACTGTCTCTGATTGGCTGGGCTGTTCCCAGGCTACGAGAAAAGCCTTTCTTCCTCCTCCTGGGGTCGTAAAGTAGTATCCGTGTGCAAAGTTCCTTTCTTATCATGTGTCTGCAGTTGCCTGTAAGTGGAAGGACAGGAGAGCCACCCCTGCCAAACCTCCGGACTCCATTCTAATACACTTTCCCTTTATAAATGTTCATAACTCCACCATGACAATATTTGATACCTTTAAGAAATCAACTCTTTTTCTCTTCTACCAACCACACAACTTCTGCATAGGGTGAGTGTGGACAGGGCAAAAGAGCTCTAGACTCGAACACCTGGTTCTGGCTGCCATTTAATAGCAATGTGACATGTGGCAAGTCATTTAATCTGTGAACCTCTGTTCATCATCTACCAAATGGAGACCAAAACCACTGCCTTCCCCACCTCTCAGGGTAATTGTCAGGGTGAATAAAGTTGGTGTTATGAAGCCACTTTATGTATTATAAAGTAGTCTAGGAATGTAAGGGACGGCCACGTGGCATCACAGGAAGAGCAGAGGCTTTCTAGACAGCCTAGACAGATCCTATTTTCAACCCCAGAGTCACATTGAACACATTATTTTCTCTCTCTGAGATGATTCCCATCTGTAAAATGGGGATTCAAATTACCTTTCTCATAATACATTGAGAAGATTAAAATAGATGATGGTCGCTAAGCCCCTGGCATATTTGAAGCTCCAAACTATTAGTTCCCTTCCCCATGATTATAAGACATTCAAAGACTTAATGATAGATTTTTGCAGTTAATGCAATGAATAGCATCATTATGCTTGCTTCCTGAAGTGAAAAGCCACAATAACACTCCTCCCTGCTCCCAGGGCCTCTTTGATGTGGCAGGGGGTGGGAAAGGATGTTACTTCCACTTGGTATAACCAAGCCAGATCAGGTTGTCCGGTTCCTATCCACAGAGGAGTGGAGAGAGCTACTGGCTTAGAGCAGCCCGAGGCTGAAATTCACAGTGACTTTTTCATCTGGGAATGCTAAACCTGTAACTTCTGCACCTATTTAGTCAATTCTTCAGTAAATCATAACTGGTGTGAATAGACTTTTTTAATTATCTCAAAAAACTGCAAGCAAAAAAACCCAAAATATATGTTCAAGCCTGGCCTGTCCTCGCAGGAGGAAAAAACGTGCCTATAGTTGAATGTCTCTTTTCATGCAGGGATTTTGTAACATTTCATTTCTAAAGGATTTTATCCACTCACCAAGCATTTACCGAGCCAGATATCCAGTGTTTTGAGCATCTACTTTGTGCCAGGCTTGGCACATAACAGATATGAATAGTTTTTGCTTGGCAAGAAGCTCACAGATACAAATAAACACTGAGTTAGAATCCACAGGGAAAAAAAAGTATTAATAGAGGTAATTCTGAGTGATGGTGATGGCAAAAAAAAAAAAAAAAAAAAGGTTTAGAAACCCCACCTGGGCAGTGATAGAAATAGTCCACACTGTAAATTAAGTGGAATTGATGGAAATTATCCCCTAGTATCCATTATCTTCGCCTTGGCACATGGCCTCTTCCAGAAAGCCTAGGAGTAAATTTTAGCCAGTGGGATATGAGTGTAAGTGTAATGTCCAGGCTCTGCTTTTAAGGAAAAGATATGTTCGCCCCTATCCCTAATCCCCTTCTTTCTGGATAGAATCCAGGCACGGTAGTGAGCAATCGTGGACCATTTGGTTAACAGCATCATCTAAGAATGTCACAGCAACCGGAGAGAAGAGACCTGGGTCCTTCCTTCATGAATTCATAAATCAGAGCCACCCTAGCAGCAGCATATTTATATGACCGAATTGAACATCTGTCTAGACATGCCTCTTTTGTCTTAGGTCTCTGTTCTATGCAGCCATGTCTGTATCCTTTTACACCTACCTATAGGGCGAGTTATTCGTCTGGATGAATTCTGTATATTTCGATTGACAAATATGTCAAACAGAAGAGATCTACAAACACAAGCTGTCATGAAATGATGAATTATAATCAGAACTATAATAAGGAGTGCTTCTGTGAGTCCTCCAATGGCTTGCATGCCAGAGGGCTTAGAAGCCTGAAATCTACAATTTTTCTAGGGAGGCCAGTGTTGGAGTCTTCCTGGATCCCACCTTCCACTGTTCTTTTCTTCTCCCAGAATGAGCTGTTTGAATCTCAAGTCCAAACCCCAGACCTGTCTGAGGTAGTAGAGTTTGAGTAACCCGAGGGCCACCCCTAAGGTCTCAGCTTAAATACTCTTTTGCCCATACTTTGACTAGAATGTTTGCTTCCAGGTTTATGGCTGGCTTTCTGCCACAGATAGAGTTCCTGAATCCCTATTTCAAGTATACAGTCTAGATTAGAAACACTCAGGGGCAGGAACTCTGTTAATTCAGATTTTCATTCCCAGCTAGTTCAGGACCTGGCACAACACAAATACTTGTTGAATAGTAAAAGGGAAAAAAGTGAGTGAATGATACAATATATTCTGCCATTGCCCTCTTAGGACCTTCCTCTATTCCAATCCTCTACTCCAGAGACCAAAAGACTGTCAAGGAATCCTATTGACTGGCCGGTACCCTTCTGGGTTCCTTTTTGCAATTCCACTAGACTCCCAGGCATGGCACATTTGACTTCTACCAACTGGAATATTCCAATTGCTTTCATTGTTTTATTTGTAGTATTATCCACCTTCCTTTCCAGGCAAGAAGGTGCCTACTGATTTCCCTAGGCTGGAATTCAAAATCCAAGACTGGGAATAAGTTAGGTGGCCAAAACCATGGAGTACAGAGGAAAAAAGAATCAAAATCGCTATCCTAAATAAGTGGGGCCCTTAAATAAAAGTACGATCAAACATATCAAGCTCAAGACAGTGGTCAGAGAGATCTGACTTATATGAGCTCTGAACTACAGAGTCTGTTCAAATAGAATATGCAGGGCACAGTTGGATAACCCAAAAGACAGAGACTAGAGAGGCAAAGGGCTAGAAATCTATTATAGATTGGCTTTAGGAAGCTTAAAGCTCGAGAAGAGAGCTAGAAAGGACTCTGAGATAAATCGGGCGTGGCTGCCTACTCGACCATGACTTGCACACATATTCTTTGGTGATCTTAATTGTCCATCATGAAGAACCTCCCATCACATGTCAGTTCCAGCCCCCCATAATGTAGATGCCAAGATGGAATTAGAAATGCAAGTGATTGGGGCGCCTGGGTGGCTTAGTCTGTTAAGCGTCTGACTTTCACTTAGGTCATGATCTCAAGGTTCGTGGGTTCGAGCCCCGCGTCGGGCTCTGTGCTGACAGCTCAGAGTCTGGAGCCTGTTTCAGTCTGTGACTCCCTCTCTCTCTGACCCTCCCCTGCTCACGCTCTCTCTCTCTCTGTCTCTCTCCTAGAAATAAATAAAACATTAAAAAAAAAAAAGAAATGCAAGTGATTTATTGAAGACACGCCTCCAAAAGATAAAAGGGGAAGGAAAAGCAGCAGGTAAGTTGAGATGCAGATCTGACACCTGTGGAAGGAGACAGGGGACTGGGGAGAAAGAGCCTCAGGCTGTGGTCCAACTCTGAGAACGTCTCCACCAGACCCACAGGAGCCTCATTGCAAAGATCATTCACAGAGATTCCTGGGATGAGCACAAATTTCATCTAGGGTCACCCCGACACAAATCAAGGCTACAAGGTACCTCAGAGATCATCTTGGCAACATTTTTCAGAAGAACTTTTTGCAGAGATGAGAATCTTCTGTATTTGCCCTGTCTAATATGGTAGCTACTAACCATATGTGGCTGTTGACCACCTAAAATGTGACTAGTATAGTTGAAGAACTATTTTTTTTCATTTAATTAGTTTATTTTTCTTAATAGTTTATTATCAAGTTGGTTTCCATATAACACCCAGTGCTCATCCCAACAAGCGCCCTCCTCCATGCCCATCATTTAATTAGTTTAAATTTAAGTCACCGTATGTGGCTACCATATTAGACAACACAGATATAGAGTCCAATTTTTTTCAAGTGAAGAAATAGAGACAGATGCCTGGATGGCTCAGTCAGTTAAGCATCCAACTCTTGGTTTTGACTCAGGTCATGATCTCGATTTGTGAGATTCAGCCCCACATTAGGCTCCACACTGATAGCATGGAGCCTGCTTGGGATGATCTCTCTCCCACCCTCTCTCTGCCTTCCCTCCCAAAACAAATAAATAAACTTTAAAAAAATGACAAAATGGAACATGTCCAAGCACATATGAGAAATTAAGGGTAGACTCAGGACTTGAACACTGTCTTTTTAAGTACAGCCTTCTCTCAGTCAAACCCTCTGAATCAGGATATAGAACATCGCACTTCTATTTAGAAACTTGAGTCTTCAATTACAAGTTGTTTCATGTGTTTAAGGGGTTACAGACTTCGATCTTTCCTTAAGTACTTAGCAGCTAGTTTCATGCCAAAAGAGACCTCTTTATTTATGACCAACCCTTTGTCCTTCATCTTTGCTCTTGTCTATGAATTTGGCTCCTATGACCTTTGCTGCTTAAGAAGTTTTCTGCTCTCCTTCATTTCCAAACTCAGGTGCTCCCCCCACCACCTACTCCCAGCACCATACACAAGGGTGCTGTCAATGGGAGTTGAAAATCCCTCTGCCCGGCCATGACCGCAGCCTTCACGTTAATCCAGCTAAAGCTCCTGCAGAGCCTAGGGTCTCAGATCCCCTCTTGGGCCTTTTCCTCCTCCCTGATCTAATACCACTCCATCACCTGCAGCCCAGATGGGGAGACCACAAATCCCCAGGAATGCATTCCTAGCAGAGGACATGTGATTGCTCCAAGGCTTACCATTCATTCCAAGACCTGGAATCTGGCTGCCTCAGACAGTACATGCTTCCTTTGGGCCCAGAAAGGGAGAGCACTTTTCCTACAACTTCTAAAACACAGAGGCCTTCACTGTAGCCAGACAACATAAAACAAATAATAACAAAAAGAGGACTTTTAGAGCTTCTCCCCAATCATTCCCATCCTCAGTACCCCAAATCCCCCTTCTTTTTGAATAAAATTATCATCACTTGTAAAACCCCTGTAGACATTGATTCTCACATGCTATCTTTCTTCCTTTATCTCAGATTAGTTCAGCTACAAACACTTATTACATCCAGACCTCTCCGTTTTTTCTTTTCTACAACAGCATCTTCTGTCATTTTAACACTTCTCTTTATCTAAAAATGAGTTACAGAATTGGTAAGTAAGACAATCAGGCAATAGATAACAGAAAGGATGAGCTGGTCCGAGAAGTTTAGAACTTTGATTCAAAATGGAAAGTATGTCCAGAGACTCCCTTTAATACAGAGGTTGGCATGTCCTATGGGGAGTGCAGATGCTCTGCTGGGCTGGTTCCCTGTGGGTTTACCATCCACACTAACCCAGGTAGTGTGACAAGTGACCAGAACTGATGATGTGAAGCCTGCATTTATTTATGCCTGTGGTACACCAGGGACTGTGCTAGGAGCAGCTCTGTTTTGAAAAGCTCCATGATACATGAAAATTCACCAGAGGCAGCTTTTCATTTGGCATGTAATCCTGTAGTGCCACCCCCATGAGAGAGAGAGAACATTATACATGCAGTGATGATATAATTTTTAAAATATTTTAATGTTTTTTAAATTTATTTCTGAGAGAGAGAGAGAAAGACAGTGTGAGCAGGGGAGGACAGAGGGAGAGGAAGACACAGAATCTGAAACAGGCTCCAGGCTCTGAGCTGTCAGCACAGAGCCCAACGCGGGCCTCGAACCCATGAACCACGAGATCATGACCTGAGCTGAAGTCAGACGCTTAACCGACTGAGCCACCCAGGTGCCCCAGTGATGATATAATTTAATCATTCAAACCCAGGCCATTTTGTAAGCAAAAGGGAAAATTATTAATAATTACGCTGGGATAAGGAGGTAAACCAGGATGTTTACTGGCAAACCAGTGTGTTGCCATCCCAATCTCCATTAAAGCCCTTGTCTACCTTAGTGCTGTCGTCAGGGAGCTGGAGAGAGTTGGAGGTACTAACAGAGCCAGTCATCACCTAAGTGTTGAGTGTTGAATGCCAGCCACAGACAGCATCCTGTGGGCCACCGCTAAGGAAATTGGATACAATAATAAATAAAAGAGAAAGTCAAGCCATGGACCTTAAGAACACCTGCAGTATGAGTGCTATACGGGGCCACAGAATTCATTCTGATACATGAGTTGTAGCCAGAGAAAATGATTTACCAAAGTTTAGTCCCTTTGAAGGACATGCAAGCATTCATCCCACCTCATGGCTTCAGTCACTCGCTGGCCTGTAAGAATAGTGTGGGCACAGGTATGGGTGACTTAAAGAGCCACCAGAAATCTCCTGGCTGCCTGGATGCCACTGCTAATGTTTCCCACGGGATTTAGTTCCAGGATGAGGCAGCTGCATTATAAATAGAGGCATTATAAATAGAACAAGCATCTAATAAAAAAAAAAAAAAAGGCCCTTAACCTTTACTGGTATACTGAGGGTCCCAGAGGTTAGACATAATTTATCCAGGAATGTAGAAGGCAAAAAGCCATAGCAAATGTGAGACCATTTTTTATTTTTCTAGTTTCGCTGAATAAGTCTCTTGAGATTCTGTTGGTGTTAATATATATGGCCCTACTTCGAGGGCAGGTGACTGGGAGCATTCTAAATTATATAAGTAAATAAATAATGCCAATATATCTTCAGCACACTGGATTTCTGTCTCAGGCTGCCTGTACAAATGAAGAAAATAGAATTCTTTGTTAAGAATTCTTTTTTTTTTTAAACATTTAAATATTGACTTCAGACAGTTACTTAGAAGAGAAGAGAACACGTAACCCTCAGGTGCCAGGCTTAGTTTCCATGGACATTCTTTCTGTGGTCCAGTGTCTTTTAGTAAATATTTAAGAAGGAATACTAGCATAGAAAATGGAGCAATATTCTTACATGACACTTAAGCTCTAAAGAGTGAGGAAACAAGACCAGAAACATAGCTAACACCACAAAGATACATACTATCAGAGTGGGAATTAAAGTTTAGTTCTCCTGACTTACAGGTAATTCAGTATACATTTATCAGCAATTTGGTGCAGGTATAATCAAGCATAAGGATTTATTGTTGATTAGACCCAAATTTCTATCTTGTTTCTACTTCTTTTAACTCTGGAACCTCAAATAAGGTCCTCTTTAATTAAGTATCCTAATACCTGTTTCATAACAATGTTATGAAACAGACATACTTATCAAAGACAAAAAAAATCAGATCATACTGATAAATTGCCAAGTACCTTGCCTACGATTCAGTGGGTTCCCAGTATAGCTAGCTTCTTTCCCTATTTCTTTGGTTGAGATATTTCCCACCCTCTTCATTGTTAGGGTCCATTCAAATAATGTGAATCTCCTCCATTTATGGTTCATTAATCAGATAATATATGAATAGTAATTCTCAAACTATTTTGACATAAGAATCATTTGATCAAGAGAACAAGAATACAAGTAACAAACTGGAAAATATATCTGTAAAAGACACATCTGATAAAAAATCCAGAATATAGAAAGGACTCTTAAAATTTACTAATAACAAAACAAAAAATTTAAACAGGAACCAAAGACCTTAGCAGACACTTCAGCAAAGAAGATATACAGATGGCAAATAGGCATATGAAAAAAAGGTTCCACATCATATTTCATCAAGAAAATGCAAATTAAAGCAACAATAAAATATCACCACACACCTATTAGAATGAAGAAAATCTAGAATTCTGACAACAACAAATGTTGACTAGGATATGGAGCAATAGGAACGCTTATTTATTGCTGATGAAAATGCAAAACAACATAGCCACTTTGGAGGATTGTTTGGAGGTTTCTTACAAAACTAAATATATTCTTAGCATATAATACACTAATCATGCTGCTTGATATTTATCCAAAAGAGCTGAAACTTATATCCATGCAAAAAAACTGAACATAAACATAGAGCTTTATTCGTTATTTTCATTTTTTAAAGTTTATTTATTTGAAAGAGAACAAGGGAGAGAGAGCACGAGTGGGGAATGGTTGGAGAGAAGGAGAGAGAATCCTAAGCAGGCTCAACACTGCCAGTGCAGTGCTCCACTGCACAATTCATGAACTGTGAGATCATGAATTGAACCAAAGTCAAGAGTGAGACGGCTAACTGACTCAACCACCCAGGTGCCCCCACTCAGAACTTGGATCTGGCAAGATGATTTTCAACAGGTGAGTGAATAAATCAACGGTGGCACATCCAGACAATGGAATATTATTCTATACTAAAAGAAATGAGCTATCAAGCTATGAAAAGACAGAAGAAACTTAATTGCATGTCACTAAGTGAAACAGGTAATCTGAAAAGGCAACATATTGTATGATTCCAACCATATAACATTCTAGAAAAGAACAACTATGGAGAAAATAGAAAAATCAGTGATTACCAGGCATTGAGAGAGTGGGGAAGGATGAAAAGATGAAGCACAGAGGAATTTTAGGGCAGTGAAAATACTCTGCATGATACCCTAATGGTAGATATATGTCATCATCATGAATTTGTCCAAACCCACAGGATGTACAACACCAAGAGTGAACTGTAAGGTTAATTATGAACTTTGGGTAATAATGACTTGTCAGTATAGATTCATTTATTGTAACAACTCTAAGCTGATTCTCTTGAACCCTTGGCAAACCCATACTCTTAGAAGCCAAGATCTATGAGATAGAAAAAACATCTAAACTATAATAATGCTCTTTACACATAATAAAATTCAGACTGAATTAAACTATAGAAAACACTGTTCATTTTTAAGATAATTATATCCTAGTTGATCGCTCTTTTTATGACAGGCACTGTTTGGCATGCACCAACTCCTTTCAACTTTATAACAGTTCCCATTTCTTTTGTTCACCAATGTGCCACAAGCTCCTAGAACATAGCCTGGTATATAGTAGCACTTAATAAATATATGTTAGTGAATTAATAACTTTATGAGATCTACACTATTTTCTATATTTTACAGATAAGGAAATAGAGAAACAGGGTGGTTAAGTATCTTTTCCAAGATTTTATAGCTCAGTAGTGAGAACCGGAATCCAGGATAAGGAAACATCCCTATAAATTTCAAAAGAGTTGGTCATTATTAGGGGCCAAACAACTTCAGATCTGATTTGAATCCTGTGCATACTTCATAGGACTGGCAGGAAAATAAGGTAAATTACATCAGGTGCTATTTATATAATTTGTATATGATATATAATTTACATGTGTATTCCCACACATATACGTGGCACCTGACATATAATTAACATACATGAAATACCAGCAGCCTTTCTTTCAGAACTGTCCCAAAAGCAAGCGAAATCATAGGTGTAAAAAGTGCTTTGAAAGATGTGAAACATGGGCACCTGGGTGGCTCAGTCAGTTGAGCGGCCGACTTCAGCTCACGTGATGATCTCACAGTTTGTGAGTTCGAGCCCCGCATCAGGCTCTGTGCTGATAGCCTGGAGCCTGCTTCCGATTCTGTGTCTCCCTCTCTCTCTGCTCCACCTCTGCTTGTACTCTGTCTCTCAGAAATGAATAAACATTAAAAAAGAATTTGAAAGATGTGAAACATATGCAAGGTGCTATAAAAATAACAATGATGAGCATTTATCACAATATTACCTGAGGCCAGCCCCGTAGGTCTGGATCTGCCTTCTTCACTCCCGATACCAATTCCCAGCTGTGTCCTGCCCTCAGTTCTGAATGACAGCCAGGTTCTTACATCTGTCAAGTGAATCCTACCAGTACCTGACCAAAGTCCATCTCTTCTACGACATCCTCTGTTGGTTGGAAAGGAAAGAGGCTTCATTTCATTATGAATTTTATGTTTCATATACTACACTATTTATTCATTGATTTAATTATCCAATATATATTGAGCACCTGCCTAAAATTGAATTTAAAAAAAGTTGTCAAAGAATCCAAAAGAAACTAAGAAAAGAGGAACAGAGGAACAAACTCTAAGATGGAACAAACAGAAAACAAATAATAAAGCTTAATAGAATGTAATGATTGAGTTATCTTGGGTCTTTGGACATTGTGCTATAATATTATAGCATGCATACAAGTTCATGGTTTGGGGCAGAAATTAAATAAGAATTTATTTTCATTTTGTCCTCTCAGACTATTTATTAGCATTAAAACCTTGGGCAGTTGAAAAGTTGAAATATTTGGGTAAATGGTCTACAGCTAAGACATTGATAGACACCACCCTGAAGATGATCAAAAAGTTCCTTGTATATGAACCCCAGTATCATTTTCAGAGTCTTACACTCTTTCTTCAGCTTTTTTTCCATTTTGGGTTTCTCTGTTACCCACATTCCATCCTTTCCCCATGATGTTACACCTTCCTCAAATGTCCTCAACTCTTCACGCGTTAAGATCCTTAGTCCTTAATGTCTTCTAATGATTGCTCTCCTACTTCCTCTACTTCAATCTCCACACAGCAGCCAGGCCAATACTGTTTCAAAAAATCAACAAAGTCAACAAAGTTTTATTGAGTGACTACTGTGTACAATGCATTCATGCTATGTGATGAACAAAAAACAGACTTTGTCTTTCTCAGAAAAGCCATAGGAAATCACTAAAGGTGTTTGATCAGGGAAGTAACATGCTAGGACTTGAACTTACAAAAGTGCTCCCTGTGAACACCAGGGTGGAGAAGGTCCATGGTGAGTGCAGAGGACAGGAGTGTTTGTCTGATTCAGGAAAGAGGTAAAGGTTGTTCGAGAATGGCTAACAAGACTAACGCTGGAAATGTTTTCCTAAAATTAAAGGATCTGAAAATATTTTAGAAGAAAACTGACAGGACCTGGTGATGAATGTCAGTAGCGAAGGAGAGGCAGAGTTCAAGGATGATTCCTGGTTTTCTTTTGCAGACAGCCAGGTGAAGAGGGTGCCATGTGCTGAGCTAGAGGAAGGAGGCTGACTAAAGGGAACATCATGAGTTCATTTCAGGATATTTTACGTTTGAATGACACTAAATTCTCCAACTAAAGATGTCAAGTGGATAGCTTATGTTTTATTCAGTGTAGTATCCAGGACCCCTTACAGTGTATGTTTCAAAATAAAAACTCAGTACATATTTGTTAACTGACTAAACTTGGAATCAGAGGAAAGGAACGATCTTTTGCCAAGCATTGACTCGCCAGGCATCCTGACAGACATTTTATCTGCATCATCTCATTTAACCCCACACTAAGAGTTCAGCTTTAATATTGTGATTCCAATTTTACAGATTAGAGAACAAGCTCAGGAAGTTTGAATAACAAAATAGGGAAATTGTAGAATCAAGATTAAAATGTAAATCTGCCGATTTGCAACCCCCCTGAAGAATCTTTGTTCTTGCACCCCCACCAATATATACAATTTATTTTATGAAACATAAAGCAGCTTCTTCCCCTATATCTTAAAAAAAAAAAAAAAAAAAAAAACTTCTCCCTCTTTCTTTCTCCATCATTTCCTCTTCCACTCAGGCATGGGTACACCAGAACACAATTCAGCAATTTCTCTTTTGCCTCTATTCAAGATTAAGGGAAGGAACTCTGCTGCTTTCTCTACCAATACTTTACTGTGGAAAAATAAAAGCAGAAAAATGGACAATGCTGCAAGATTATGGATGCACTCATTTCATGGGCATTCTTCAAGAATGTCAAGGAAGCTGAAATCTAATTTAATCTATTACATGATTGTACTAAATTACTTAACCACATCAAAGCATCAGTGGCCTGACACTCTGGGAAGGGACGTTGTAAAATGGTTTTCAAATATATAATGCAGTCTCTCAGGTGCTTGAGACAGGGATGCCCATCTCTGAAAATAAAGCTTCCCTTACACTTCTGAGATCAAAACAACAGAGCCATTATTTGAGAAGCTGGATGAAATACCAGAGCCATTTCTTATTAGCTTCAGTCATTAAAGAGAATTTAGTAGCCTAGCTATTTATGCATTTTTCCCCTTCCTTTAAAAAAAAAAAAAAAAACGCAATCTTAATGGAATGAAAGGGCGGAAGATTTTGAAGATCAAGATTACGGGTAAATTTCCCACTAATTACATTGTTTTCTGCTTTCAAAAAAGAAAACCCAAGCAGTTTTCCAATTCCTCTCTCCATCTCATGCTAAACATTTTAAGAATACAAAAAGAGATGTTAAGCTTATTGGCCTTCTTTAAGAGTGAGGACAATTACTACTACATCACCTCCACTACTATAAGCAGTATTGAAAAACACCCTGTGTAAATCTAACTTCAAGAATGTCAAATGCATTTTTCCACAGCAACAATATTGTGAACAAAAATCAGATTCCCAGGAGGACCCTCAAAAACCACGTCGAGCCATGAAGGGATGTATGACAGTGTGTTAGCACTGAGGCAAGATTCTAGGAATCTCAGAATTGTCAGAGACACATTTCATCTCTCTCTCTTTCTCTGTCCCATGAGTAACTATTTTGAAAGCCATATAATAGTGCAAATATGGCCTCTCTATGAAGAAAATATTATCTGAGAAGACAATATAGCTTAATATTTAATAGCATAAGCACTAGGACCAGATTACCTAGATTTGACTCCAAACACTGACTAGATCTGAACATTGGACAAGATACTTCCTTTATTCTGTGCCTCAGTTTCCACATATAAATAATGGGAATTTAAACAGTACAGGCATATCCTGATATTGTGCTTCCCAGTTATTGCATTTTTTTTTTTAGTGGATTGAAGGTTAGTGGCAATCCTGTATCAAGCAAGTCTATGGGCACCATTTTTTCAACAGTATCTGTTCACTTTGTGTCTCTGTGTCACATTTTGGTAATTCCCTCAATATTTCAATTTTTTTCATTATATATAAGTGTGATAATGATCTGTGATCAGTGACTCACTGAAAGTTTAGAGGATGGTTAGCATTTCTTAGCAATATTTTTGAATTAATCTATGTACTTTTGTATGACATAATGCTATTGCACGCTTACTAGAATATAGTAGAGTGTAACCATAAGTTTTATATACACTGGGAAACAATAAAACTCATTTGCGTTGCTTTATTGGTGTATTCACCTTATTGTGGTGGCCTGGAACTGAGCCCACAATCTCCAGAGTATGCCTGTATTCTTAGTGTTGTTGTGATTCAATAAGTTATTACTTCTGGGGTGTCTGCATGGTCAGTCAGTTAAGCATCCAATTTCAGCTCAGGTCATGATCTCATTAGTCACGAGTTTGAGCCTTGCATCGGGTTCTGTGCTGACAGCTGAGAGCCTGGAGCCTTCTTCAGATTCTGTGTCTCTCTCTTTGCTCCTCCCCTGCTCATCCTCTGTCTCTCTCTGTCTCTCAAAAATAAATAAGAATATTTTTTATTTTTAATAAATAAATAAGTTATTACTTGAAAACACATAGAATAGTTCCAAGTATGTAGTAAGTGCTCAGTAAATGTTAGCTATTATTGGTACTGTGCCACATATTTTATTTCATTTAGTCTCTGCTATGACTCCTCAAGAGAAATATATTTATCTTTTGTTTAATAGATAAATAAACTGAAGCCTAAAGAAGCAGGGCAGTTTACTCAGGAAGAGGTAGAGCCAGATTTTTAATTCAGTTTTGATTCCCTAATTCCAGGCTCTGGAAGATATGACCATGACACATTATCTGTGACTTCCCCCACATCCCAATCCCCTTCCAGATCCCCATGTCACTGCATCAATAGTAAGGAGGCAAGATGGGTGAATTGGAACCCTTTCTCACTCTCCAGGGTCCACAGGAAGGGGACTCTTCCCCAGCTCCCTGCCTGGCATGGGCCAAGCTCTCATGGAGTTTTGACCTTTGTAAATTAAATATTCAGAGGTCAGGAATGCCTATGTTTTCAGTTTCCATTGTAGCCTTCTAGTAAACCCACGAGTGTGAGCTCTGAAAATGCCACAGGCCTGTGGAAGTGCTGATCTCAGCCTTGCAAATCCTTGTAGAAGTAATTACTTAGAGAAAGTGAGGGGGACTGACCATTTACAGTCAGAATATTAGCAAACTAAAGTATTACAGAAACTCTGAGGTCAATACACAGGGAGGGCTGCGGCCCACAAAGCAAGCTGGACAGAGAAACATTTTCCAGAAACCGAATAGGAAAAAAAGGAAGAAGGTATTCTCACAGGCTTGACACTGGCTTGTTCCTGTTTTCCTTCCCATTCAGAGATGTATGCTGAAGAAAATAGAGCAAAGAGAACACTGAGGAACAAAACCCTTCAAGGCCTGGAAAATGGGTCTGGTGGAAGTGGTTTTCTTAGTCTTTAAAATGTGTTTTTATTATTATTATTAGGAGATTCCTTTACAAATTATAGAATCCCAAAACCAGAAAAAGGATTGGCCTTAATGGAGCACTTCCATGTGTCAGACATTGTGCACTCACCATACATCCTTCCAGCAACCATGTAATTATTGTCCTCACATTACAGACGTGACTCAGAAAGGGTTAAGTAGGGCCCAAGATCACAGAGCCTGGTCATGGCATCCTGGCTTCTCAACAAGGACCAAGCTTGTTCACTCATGGGTCACTGACTTCTTTGCAGTAACGTTGTCCCGCCTGCATCATCCTGTGGAGTTCCCTGCACATCATCCCCAGTGAATGGCTTTTCAGCCTGTTTGAAAATCTGCTACAAAAGGAATCTCACTACTTCCTTTTTTTTTTTTTACTACAGTAAAATACATGTAGTATAAAATTTACCATCTTAACCATTTTAAAGTTTATCTCTTTACTGTTTTTTTTTAAAGAGAGAGTACGCTCATGAGAAACAGAGAGAGCAGGGGAGGGGCAGAGATGGAGGGAAAGAGAGAATCGCAAGCAGGCTCTGACGCAGGACTCAATCCCATGAACCATGAGATCATGACCTGAGCAGAAATCGGGAGCCAGACTCTTAACCAACTGAGCCACCCAAGCACCCCAACCATCTTAACCATCCATATTCAAACATACAGTTCAGCGGCATTTAGTGCACTCATAAGGTTATACAACCATCACAACAATCTAGTTGCAGACAATTTTTATCTCCCCAGAAGGAAGCCCCCCATACCCAATAAGCAGTCACTCCCCATTTCATCTTTCCCCACAGTCACTAATCAGCATTCTGTCTTTATGATTTGCCTGTTCTGGACAAGTTGCATAAATGGAATTATAAAATATGAGGTCTTGGTGTCTGGCTTCTTTTACTCAGTATAATGTTTTCAAGTTTCATCCATGTATTAGCATGTTTTATACTTCATTCCTTTTTATAGCTGAGTAATATTCCAAAGTATGGATTTGCCACATCTTATTCATCCATTTGTCAGTTGATGGCCATTTGTGTTATTTCTACTTTGGATCTATTGTGAATAGTGCTGCTGTGAATATCCTTACAAACATTTTTTGAACACCTATTTTCAATTATCTGGAATATATATGTAGGAGTGGAATTGCTGGTTCCTATGGTAATTCTATTTAACTTATTAAGGAACCATCAAATTTTTTTCCCATTGTGGCTGCACCATTTTACATTCCCACCAGCAATATATGAAAGTTCTGATTTCTTCACACCTTTGTCAACCCCTGTTACTTTCTGTTGCTTTTAATTAGAGCCATCCTAGTGACTATGAAGTGGTAATTCATTATGCTTTTGATTAAATTTTCTCAAATAACTAATGACATTGAGCATCTTCCCATGTGCTTGTTGACCATTTATATAGATCTTCTTGGATAAATGCCTATTTAAGTCTTTCACCCACTTTTTAACTGAACTGTTTGTCATTTTGTTGTTGAGTTATAAGGATTCTTTACATATTATGGATACCAGACACTTATCAGGTGTATGATTTGCCAATATCTTTCTTCATGCTGTCTTTTCACTTTTTCAGCGGTATCCTTTGATGAAATAAGGTTTTTGATTTTGATGAAGTCCAGTCTCTTTATTTTTCTTTTGTTGCTTATGATTTTGCAGTCATGTCTAAGAAACTATTGCCAAAGCCAAAGTCATGAAGATTAGGCCTATGTTTTCTTTTCATTGTTTTATAGTTTTAAATCTTATATTTAGGTCTTTGATCTATTTTGCGTGGATCTTGTAAGGTAAGGGTCCAACTTCATTCTTTTGTATATATGTATCCAGTTGTTTGCACCATTTGATTCTTTCCCCATTAAATGTAAAGGCACCTTAGTCAAAAATCAACTCATCACATGTGTATTGGTTTATATCTAGACTCTGCATCCTATTCTATTCTCTATGTTTATCCTTACCCCACTACCATGCTGTTCTGATTACCAAAACTCACAACTTTTTAAGGCATCCTATTCAGCCTTCAGAAAACCACTCTCTCATTAGAAAATTATTTACTTTGTGCTGAAATATACCACATGTTGCTGCTAACTTTTGGTCCCAGTTCTGCCCTCTGGAATCTTACCATTACAACAACATTATCACTAATCTTAATCTCACTAATCACTAATCTAAATTCTCATTATTTTTAAGGTTATTTTAGGTGCTTTGCTTCTACTATTTAATCACCCTATGTCCTCAAACACCGTAGCTACAATTATTGTTCTCAGTTTATAGACGAGGAAACTGTGGCATTAAGAGGCTAAATGACTAAACTATTCACAAGTATATAGTCAGTGGCAGATGTAAGATGCAAACACAGACAGTTCAACACTCCAACTTACTCTCTTAACCTTCAGAGCAGATGCACAATGATTCATCAAGTGCCTCTGGATCAAGTACTGTGATGAAGGCTAGAAGTACAAAGGTAAATAGGCCACTGTTCCCACCTTCACAGAGTTCTCAAATTAGTAGAGAAGACACAGGTCAATATAAAATTTTCTGTGGATAGTGTTATAATGCAAGAACACCAAAGATAGTGTTCTCTCTTGAAAGTAGAAGAAAACTTCACAAAATTCACAAAATCCTGGACCCTTGCCTCTCACCACTTCTCACCTTCCTCCAATCCAATCTAATCCATGTCCATGGTATCACTGCTAATATAAGCACCCCAATCCCTCAACAGAGATGTTGACCATCTCCTAAACTTCACATGACCCCACATTGACCTGGAGCATTAAAATGAATTATTGTCCAATATAGAATCTTGACCTCAGACAAGAGTGCTCCTATTATCATTCCCAAATGATTTCCCCACCCATTTCCCACAGTGCCTGAAATCTTCCATTGATACAAATTCTTTCCATTGACAAAGATGCTTACTCTTCCAAAGATCCAAGGCCTATGGCTCTAAGAAGTAAGTAAGTAGAAAATTTTATTAATTGAGGACCTATCATATGGTAGGCATTTTACATAGACCATCTCAATTTATCTCCAGAAAAATACAGTGGGTAAGCATTATTAGCCCCATTTTACATATGAGAAAACTGAGACTCAGAGTTTAGAGAATAGAGTGGCATAATTAATATTCAAACCCAGGACTGTCTAATCTTCATGCAGGAATCTCTTTGATAGCTTCCCTGAAAAGGTAACATTCAGTTTATGTTTAACCACTTCCTTGGACTAAAAACCCATCATCCAAATTTGACCCAACCCTTCATGGAACTTCTCTGATGTTAGAAAGTGTTTGCTTACAACAATGAGAGCATTTCAGAAATGCTCAGGACTTTCCCAGCTGCCAAAGGGCCCTTAGTTTACTTTGGGTGGAGAGTCTCAGTTCCTACGAAACCATCCTATTCCCACATCCAACAAGCTGAAGATGACATTCCACCACCAGGGCCGATCGGTATCCCTAAATCATTCCCTAAAAGCAGGAAGGACAAACTTAAAAAAAAAAAAAAGACTATGTTTATTCTGCCTCTTTTCCAAAGGCAAGGGCACTGCAGGCAGTGGAGAGTAAGAGGGAAATTAAACTATAAAGAAATACTTGACAGTGTTGCCTTAATCGTGGTCTAATCTGCTGATCCAGCCAAAAGCAAGGGGGCAGAGGTGATCTTTGCTATGCCACAGTGAATAATGCAATCATATTTTTGATACCAAACTACGTTTAACTGCCATATAAATCCTGCTTGCTTCCATCCCACACCTCATTATCTCACAGGAAATGTACAAGTTCTGGAAAGTCAGATGTGGTCAGATTTGTGCTCTGAAGCTAGGATGGAGACATAAAGCTGAGGGTCAAGCGTCTGCTACAGGAGCAGGCCAGCTTCCAAGGGCATGCCTGTATACCTTTGGCACTAACTTGCTGTGGGACATTCCTCAAGCCTGCCTACTCTCTGGGATTCATCTTTGAAACGGGAGCCGGGGTATCATTATTCTCACTTTGCAAATGAGGATAGTCAGGCACAGAGAAGTCAGGAAGCTTCTCAAGGTCTACTTGACGGAAACTGAATGTCAAACCCAGGCCTGTCCCTTTTCATTCACGAGCGTGTTTCTCCAAAGATAAAAAAGCTCTACCACTGTGACTCTGTGATACTTGGCAGGAACTATTGGGTTCAAAACTCTTTAGCAATAGCTTCCATCGCTGGTTGTATCCTACTGTCAATATGCTCAACTGCCCAGATTCCCAAAGGGGGGAAAATGTGTGAAATAAGCATGATTATAAACATTCAAGCTTGATTTCAGGGAGTGTGGTGTAGTGGAAATGACTGGTACAGAAAAGGGTAGATAGTGCCCTGTCAGCCTCTTTGGAAGGCAAGAAGAGGGTGCAACTCTGCCTGACTTGGGAAGGAGAAAAAGTAAGAGATTGGGTCATTTTTGCCCTGTTTCCAGCTACATGAATTGAAAAGCTGAGTCCAGGTTCAATGAATCATTCTTGAGCCAGTGAACAAAATCCCTCTTTGTTCCCCAGTGAAACTTATCTCTGAAGAGCTCCACTACTTCCTGTGAGATACAGCCCTGCAGATGTGCCATGGGAGCCCCGCCCAGCTGCGCTGCCTTTGCTCAAAGTGCAAGAATGGGCATTTTGTGCTGCAGGGCTGAAAATGACACTTGCTCCTCTGATCCCTGCTGGGGTTACCAAGTGGGCAAAACTTCCTGCTTAGAAGAGGAGCTGTGGGCAGTGAATGTATGTGTGATTTTGTTTTGTTCCTTGTGAATTTGCTTAGCTATTTATAGAGCTAAGTCAAGAAGCAAGGGGGCAGAGAGTAGCACAGTGTTTTTCAAACTGTACTCTGCGGAACCCTTCCAATGACTAGAGGTAGAGGCTGGGGTGGGTGAGAGCAGCAGGCACAGTGCCAAGTCTTCTATCTGCTCCCCACCCCCCCACCCCAGCCAATACCACCAACGATAACAGTCAAAGCAATTCTACTTCTAACATTCTGATGTAGTGGGCTGAATCCCATTTTATTTCAACAAAGACTTTTATAGCTAAAAAGGTGTTTGAAAACCACAGTTGCTGTAGAAAGGCCCTACAGACAAGAAAGGGTCCATCCTAACTTCTGCTCCCAGTTCTGCGAAAATACAGCTCTGTGATTTTGAGTAGCTCATTTTGACTGCCGTCTCAGTGCCTTCATCTCTAGAATATGGAGGTTCTAACAGTGTATGACTCCTGGGAGTGAGTACACCACCATGTTAATTCTATTTACCAGACCTTGACTCCAACTGATTGTGACCTTTATGGCTATTCACATTGATAAATACTTATGAACACACACTTGGGATCAGGTGTTGTCTTAATTCTGGCACAGCAAAGATGGAAAACAGAATCTCTGCCTTAAAGGTGTTCATAGTCTGAGCTATGGACCGGGAACTAATTGAGTCATTATGATAAAAGATAAGATGTGCTATGTTCACAAAAAGCATAGTAATTTCAAACTGGAATTTTCAAATTCCAACAAAAGTTTTCTGCTGGAATTGCTAAACTAGAATCAAAATGGCTTCAGAAAGATGTGAAATAAGCAACGTACTCTAATAAAGGCAGAAAAACGTATGTAGGGGTAAGGATACCGTCAAATATATTCAAAGGACAGCTAGATCAGCAGGACCATAGGTGACAATAACTCAGTGGCCAGGATGGGATTCACATCAGCCATTATATGGTTAACTATTCAGAAGCTGCTAAGAAGAGAAAGAACAGTAACAGGGAAGAAAGTGATCACTCCCAAACCACTCATCTTTACTCTTGCCCACCTCCCCCACCCCCCATCTCTGGGGTTCTTGGACTGATCCTTTACACTGCCCAAAATACAACTCCTGCATGTCAGGAGTTGAAATGATGTCCCCGGGGTTCCACTGAAATGTTTTAGTTAAAAGACCACTTGAACCAGACACATACGGGCTTCAGCCCAGCCCCACCACCAACTGGCTATGTGGTTTAGGGCAGTTTGTTTAACTTTTGTGATCCTGTCATTTCTCATTTGTAAAATGGGATGGTAATACCTATTTTACAGGGTTACCGTGTTACTCTGATCTGCAGTTTCCTTATCTATAAATTCCCAGGATTATACTAGGTGCTCTCTGAGGCTCTCTCAAGGCTTAGGATTCTTAGTAATTGCTCCAGGAGTTGGGGCACGTGAACTACACTAAATTGATATGTGGATACTTAAAAAAGAGAAAGGGATTACACAGTTGGAAAAAATAAATTAAATGGCTAAAATTTTTTGAAATTCCTATATCAAGGCAGAGTCTATTTTCATACACACACACACACACACACACACGTACATATTCACATATGTACATGCATACAAGAAAATTATCCAACCTTAGAAAAGAAGAAAATCCCATCCTTTATGACAACATGGATGAATGTAGAGAGTACTATGGTAAATGAAATAAGCCCAACAGAGAAAGACAAATGCTGTATAGTATTGCTTATGTGTGGAATGTTCTTTTTAAAACATTTTTAAAAATTCATAGAATCAGAGAGTGGAAAAGTGACTATGATGAAGGAGCTGATGGGTAGGGAAAATAGTTTCATAAGAGGGTACAAACCTCCACTTATAAAATAAGGTCTGAGGATCTAGTTATTAACCTGATTATACCTGATAACACCGTATTACATAGTTGCATCATTGAAATTTGCTGAGAGTAGAACGTAAATTTTCTCACCAAACACAGAATAAAAAAAGGTTTAATATGTGAGGCGATGGATATGCTAATTAACTCAGTGGAGAGGGAAATCCTTTTACAAAGTAAATATATATCAAATCATTACACTGCATATTTGAAATATCTTACAATTTAATTTGTCTATTATGCCTCAACAAAGGTGGGGGAAAAAACCCTGAGGAGATTCTCCCAGAAAAGAAAAAACTTCATTTTCTCTGCTTAGTTTCTCTACTTATATGGGATCTCTTCCAATTTGCCCCTTTCTATCTATTCGCCACCCTTATCCACCCTGCTCTGTGCCCTGGAAGGCTGCCATGTATGGATGACATCGAAAGATTACTGTGTTTTGAGATCTGACCAATAGTAAATGATGGCAAGAGGAGAGAGGAAAGAGAATGAGGGCAAGGTGTTCATTCAGCTGGCTCTCTTCCTAAAAGGTCAGGTTGGATTGTCTATATCTCATGACCAAAGTGATCTATTCTACATGACTATTCCTGTTTGATTACTTACAACTACTCTTCCCATCATGCCTTTGCCTGAGGTAGACATCTCTTCTGCTCTTACTAGCCTCAGGATACCTACATCTCTCTCCTAGCACTCTTGTTGAAGTCCCTTTGAGAATAGACCTTCCTTGAATCATCTCATTTGAATATGTCATTTATTTCTTTGGGGGGCACTAATTTAGGCTATTGAGAGGAGAATGCCTCTTACTCAATAGTTGTTGCAAAAGTCATGGGGAGAATGCTCCTTGGCTTCCATGTCATAGCTGTAGTCATATGATCACCAATAACTATGGGCCAGAGAAATGAAGTGTTTTGATTAGCCAGACCTGGTTCATGTATCTATCCCTGGAAGTAGGATTAGTCCCTACTGCAATCACATGGATTGAGAGTTTGGGAGAGATAGTTCCCCAAAGGAAAATCTGAATGGGCATGGATTTTAAATGGGCATCTGATATCTACAAAACCAGGCAAGTCTCAAATGTTTGAAATCTAAGCTCACCTATAAGATAGTGATAGTACATTATCTAAACTGGATAAATGGACCCAGGCTCTCCTTTAAGTTTTCTTATATCTTATAGAATCTATGGATCTAACTGCAACAATGTACACTGGTACAACTGAGCAAATTTAATTCCATTTCCTGCTCTGCCACCAAATATCTGTATGACCTTGGACAAGTCAGCTATCCTTTCTGGGCTTCTATTTCTTTATTTGTAAAATGAGATGGTTGGACTAAATGATCCCTTTGGGGGTACTCTAGATATAAAATCTCTATTAATCTATGATTATCTCAGAAATTCCAAGTTTTCTTGGGGTTCTTGGATTGCAAACGTCACAGACAAACTCAGTATAACATAAGACTTCACTCCTTGGAGAAAAGGGATGTATTGAAAGGATATAAAAAGTTATCCAGTCTAAGGAACACATTAAGAAAAAATCTTTAGAAACATCAGTAACCATAACCTCTTTGTGATTGTAAGCAGTAAGTTCATCTCTACACAATGCTTCAGCCCCACTTTTCATCTGCTCCCCCATAATCCCACTCAGTATTCAAACTCCCAGGTGTTAACACTGGGATTGGTTAGCATGACCAGCCTTTTCTTCTGGCTGGAGGTGGCAGAGCACCTTGTCAGCATCTCTACCAGGACACTACACCAGGAAAGAAGATTGGTTCCCCAAAGGTAGAAAGGGTAATGATCAAGCAGAAGCTCCTGATATGATAACCTTTATACAAGCCAGTGATAGCATCAAAGCTGGGTGCCATTTTGCTTTGCTTATTTTTCCAGTAGAGCTCCATGTAAATTCCTTTTAAAGTTATATGCATGCATATATATAATTTAAAGAATTATACATGCAGTGACTAAGTCACAGTCCCAGAATCTTTAAACAAACAAACAAACAAACAAAAAAAAACAGTCTTGATTTCCAAAATTCAAATGAATTGATTAGTTCACCAAAAGATCTAGAGATTAGAAACCACAATTTTAAAATAAGATTCACTTCTCAGAAACACCATAAAGCAAAGACCAATGCCTTGGTTTTGTTTTCATTACACTATTATTTTTCAGCCATGAGCAAATGCTCATAAAATGATTTATTACTTGAATATATGAATGCAAATTCAAGAACTCCAGCAGAACAGGTTAATAATTTATAAATACACAAAATGAACCAAGACCTTCTTCAGCCACAATAAGTGTGTATGGATACCAAAACCATGTAATTACAGAGTAATTATCCAATTCCTTACTTGGGGCTTCAATATCAGCACTGAAAATTATGAGCCAGTTATACTTGGAACTGTTGTAAGATTTCCGAGTGGAATGAAATCATCATGAATTGGCAACTTGTTGGTACCTTTAAGGAGAATTTAAATATTTAGTGTTGAAATGGACATGTTACAAGCATCTGCATAAGCATTAGCAAAACATATCATATATGCATGTGCCTTATATTTATAGCTCTGTGTTTGCGTGAATATGGATCTATTTACGTTGCATTCATAAACATTCGCAAAGATTACATTTTTTTAATTTCAGGTAAAAGGTGCATTTTTCTAGACGTGTTTAGCCTGCATGATTTAGCTACAGTGTTTCACTAACAAATTACAATGAGTTTAAAATAAAATGAGGGAAAAAATAAAATAAAATGAGTAGGGGAAATCTTCATAAGCAACTGCTATTCAGTTACTCTTTCAACCCCAGCTCTGAAAGTTGTAGGCGCTTAGCTAGCAGGCCTACAGAGCTTTCATAGGGCCTGTTGCAGGGCTTGGACACAATGTGCTCGACAAATGAGTTATGAAGAAGTGAATGAATGAAGATCAAAATGGTTCACATGAGCTTGGGGATAGAGTTAATATTCCTGTTCCAAGGAGGAGAACACCAAGGTACGTTTAGAAGATGCCAAAGGAGATCTAAGATCAAGAGGTGTATTTCCAAACTGTGGTCTAATTCCAAACCCCCACTAGGGCAGTGATTTCTGGCTTAAGCTACTTGTCATTATGATGAACACAGCACCTGACCTAACATCTTCTCACCATGGCATGGAAGTGGAATAAGGATGGTAAAATAGAAAACCCTGCAAAAAAGGATCCATCTCCACTAGCCTGGACTCATACCTTCACTCTAAAGATGATTGAAATGGAAAGAGAGAAAATAGAGATGGAGAGTTTGAGTCCCTTCAGTTGCCGTCTGCCTCCACTTTCCCTGAGGGAAGTACAGTCAGCCACAGCAAGTATTTCGTAAACTCTGCTGTGAATAGACACTGTGCTGGGACACAGAGATGGGCCCAGCATTGTTCTTGCTCTCACTGATAGCTGTAGTTTAAAATCAGAGGAAATCACAGAAGAAGCAGTCACTGGAAGCTAGGGCAGTAAAGGGAGGGTCTGCAGGCAAAGTGAGTCATTAGCTGGATGAGAAAAGTTGAGATGGTTTATGAAAGAAGGAAGAATGGGTAATCGTTTAGTTGATGAGAATCACAGAGTTAGGAATGGGTACAGACACCAGACACTAAGTAGAACAGTGTGACTTGAGAAACATAAGCAGGGAAGTAATTGGAAATCAAATCCTGTATTTTGCCTTTAAACCAATTGTTTTCAATTTTGGCTATTCATTAAAATAATCTGAGAAGCTTAACCAAAAAAGGGGGGGCAGTATATAGGCCCAATCCCTGGAGGTTCTCATTTAATTTGGTCTGGGGTAAGGTCCAGTCATGCTTATTTTATCCATTTTTCTTTTTTTAATGTTTTATTTATTTTTGAGAGAGACTGAAAGAGACAGACAGAGAGTGGTGGAGGGGCAGAGAGAGAGGGAGACACAGAATCTGAAGCAGGCTCCAGGTTCCAATCTGTCAGCACAGAGCTTGACACAGGGCTCGAACTCGTGAACCATGAGATCATGACCTGAGCCAAAGTCAGACATTTAATGAACTGAGCCACCCAGGCGCCCCCTTTTTCTTCTTCTTTTTTAAGCATTCTAGGTGATTCTAATGTACAACCAGGGTTGAAAAGCACTCTTTGGACCCCAGTATTATGTACCTGACATCTCTAAAAAGAGGGCTTTCAATACCAATACTTGTTTTGCAACCCAAGTCCCAGGTCATCAGATGTAATGCAGATAATATTTTGCAAACCTTCAAATAATGTCATTCAATTCCTAACTTCACAGTCTTCTACTGGGAGGCTGAGCAAGGAGTCTTGTTGCCAGATGGAAGGAGAGACCAGGATACCACCTCAAACATTTGAAAAAATATGGTATCCTGATCTCATGGTCCAGATAGTCTGACTCAGTGGTCTGAAGTAAAGCTCAAACATCTGTATTTTCTATGTTCTGCTGGCCACTCTAACATTCAGACCTACTCCCAGAACAAACAGAACAAACAGAACACTGAGTTTCTGACTCCCACTCTAACATGCAGACCTACTCCCAGAACAAACAGAACACTGAGTTTCTGACTCCCACTCAGACCAACTGAGTCAGAATTTCATGGTTGGACTGAGTTCTGGCTGAGTACTTTATAAAGCTGATCCGGTCACCTCAAAGTACAGACAAGATTGTTTATCAGATAAAGCATGGATTCCAAGGGGCACCTGGGTGGCTCAGTCTGTTAAGCATCCAACTCCAGCTCAGGTCATGATCTCGTGGTCTGTGAGTTCAAGCCCTGCATTGGGCTCTGTGCTGACAGCTCAGAGCCTGGAGGCTGCTTAGGATTCTGTGTCTCCCTCTCTCTCTGTCCCTCCCCTGCTCATGCTCTGTCTCTCAACAATAAATAAACAATTTTTTAAAAATCCAAATTTTAAAACTGTTCACAAATGTGCAACAGTTAAAATCATACAGATTCTGAGAGCTCTCTGTCATCAACAAAAATGGTGTTGAAACTTATTTTGAAAATGTAAATTGATATAGATACCAATCAAACCTTCTCAAACCTGGTATTTTAAAACTTTCATTTTTTTAAATTTTTTAATGTTTACTTACTTGTTTTGAGAGACAGAGAGAAAGAGAGAGAAAGTGGGTGAGGGACAGAGGTAGAGGGAGAGAGAAATTCCCAAGCAGGATCTGTGCTGTCAGTGCAAAGTCTATCTCAAGAATCGTGAGATCATTACCTGAGCCAAAAATTAAGAGTAGGACGCTTAACTGACTAGCCATCCAGACACCCCTAAACCCAGTATTTTAACCAGTGATGAACCTATAAATGGGCTTGCGTGATGAGTCATTCTGCAGTTGCTTGACCAAAGAGCAATAGTCATGAGAAGACAAAAAGATCTTCATGTAACTAAAGATAAACACTCTGCAACCTGAAGATAACATGCCAGAAAATTTCACATTCCCAGAGCACCTGGATGGCTCAGTCAGTTAAGTGCTGACTTTGGCTCAGATCCTGATTGGTGAGTTTTAGCCCCACATTGGGCTCTATGTTGACAGCTGGATACTCAGAGCCTGCTTTGGATTCTATGTCTTCCTCTCTCTCTGCTCCTTCCCTACTCTCTCTCTCTCTCTCCCTCTCTCTGTCTCTCTCTCTCTCAAAAATAAATAAAACAGTAAAAAAAGAAAGAAAAGGATAATACAAGTATGATTGGGTCTTATCCCAGACCAAATTAAATCAGAATCAAATCAGAATCTCCAGGGATTGGGTCTATATGTAGATAGAAGATATACAGATACAAATAGAGAGAGAGAGAGAGAGAGAGAGGCACTATGGAATATTATTGAGACATAAAAAGGAAGGAAATCCTGACATTTCTAACAACATGGATGGAAACTGAGGGCATTATGCTAAATGAAATAAGTCAGATAGAAAGACAAACACTGTATGATCCCACTTAGATGTGGAATGTAAAACACAAACAAAAACACCTCATAGAAACAGAGAGCAGATCTGTGTTTCCAGATGCAGATGGTGGTGGAGGAAAAAATCGGTGACTATGGTCAAAAAAATACAAATGACCAGTTATAAGATGGATAAGCTCTGGGAATATAATGTACAGCAGAATGACTATTGTTAACAATTTTTTATTGCATATTTGAAAGTTGGTAAGACACTAGACCTTAAAACTTCTTACCACAAGGGAAAAAAAAGTATTATGTGAAGGGATGGTTGTTAACTGAACTTATTGTACTAATCATTTCCCAATATATACATATATCAAATAATTATGTTGCACACCTTAAACTTAACAAGTCAAAGGTAAATTATATATCAGTAAAACTGGGAAAAATAAATACTCCCCACATTCTCACATGGAGATTATCTGAGATATTGCAATGGCACAAACCATAAGTCTTTATAGAGGACATACAACAAGAGATGTTAAGGAGTTTTTCCTTGAGGTCTGAAAGGTGTTAGTCATGATAGCAGATATATAGAATTAAAGTGAGTTGTGTGTATCAGTCCTCAACAACAGATCCTGAGCTACAGAGGTGTTCTTGAATATATCCATTTGTTGTGTTTGTCATATGTGCAGCACTCCAGAGCAAAGCTCAGTGAGGGGATCCTTGTGACTCAGGTCTACAGGTAGTAGTAAATCTAATCATTAACCCTCAGAGGTGACTAGCTAGACAATATTGGGGGAGAGGGTACTTTAGTGGAAGGATTGTAGAAATGAGAAGGGGGCCAGAGTTAGGAGAATCAGGGGGATGGGAGGTGTATGTCTTTGCACAGATGAGTATACTATGAGCAAGCTTTATTTCTCACATGAGAAAGCAACGTCAGCAAGATGGCAGAATAGAAAGTGCCAGGTTTCATTTCTTGACTTAACAACAACATATATGATCCAAAAAGCTTCACAAGAGCTCCAGATATCAGTTAGGAAGTCACAATAACCCCCAGGCTATCTCAAAGCTGAGAACAGTTACATTGAAGTGGGTATGTAAAGTCATTTCATTGCAACCACATTTGCCTCTCCCAGGCCAGCACAGTTTGCAATTAAGATGAAAAGTCCAACTCACAGTTTTTCTCTTAGGAAGGAAAAAGAAGAGTGGAATGTATGTCCAATGTTTCAGCTTTTCACAGGGCTTGCCTGATGTGGAAAGCTGATGGAGAACCAGCATATCTTGGATACCTGGGGGCCACAGTGAACAAAAAGAGTTTGGCAGTTTATGAAACTCCACAGAATTTGTAATACCACAGAAAGAAACCAGCACAGCTCACCATGATCAGAAGTAGGCACTCTTGCAGCACCTCCCTTGAGAAAGAAAGAGAAGAGTGAAATGTGTATCCAATGTTCCAGTTTTTCAGGGGGGTATTGGAAGGATTGATTTCTGTTTTGTCTGACTTAGAGTGCCTATGGAGCTGGCATACTTTGGATACCTGGGGACCACAGAGAGCATTCAAAAAAGAATTAGTACCAATCCTCCTCAAACCCTTCCAAAAAATTGAAGAAGAGAGAACACTTCCAAACTCATTTTATGAGGCCAGTATTATTTTGATACTGAAGACAGAGACATCATAAGAAAACTATAGGACGATATCCCTGTTGAGTATAGATGCAAAACTCCTCTCTAAAACACTAGCAATCCAAATTCAACAGTATCTTAAAAGGATGATGCGCCAGGACCAAATGGGACTTATTCCTGGCATACAAGGATGATTCAACATACAAAAGTCAATCAGCATGACACAACACATTAATATAACAAGGATAAAAATCACATGGTCATCTCAATCAGAAGAAAAAGCATTTGACAAAATTTAACATCCTTTCATGATAGAAACACTCCATAACTAAAATTGGAAACAAATTATCTCAGCATAAAAAAGGTCATATGCGCAAAGCCTAGAGTGAAAAACTCAACAGTGGAAAACAAAAAACTTTTCATCTAAGATGACTAACAAGACAAGAATATCCAATTTCACCATTTCTATTTGACATGGTACTGGAAATCCTAGCCAGAGCAATTAGACAAGAAAAAGAAATAAAACTCATCCAAATTAGGAAGGAAGAAGTAAGATTATCTCTGTTTGCAGATGAGATACTCTTATATGTAGAAAACCTTAAATTTTACACATACAAAAAAAACCCTGTTAAGCTAATAAACAAGTTCATCAAAGTTGCAGGATACAAAATCAACAACAACACAACAATTAGTTGTGTGTTTATATACTAACAACAACCTGAAAATGAAATTAAGAAAACAATCCCATTTATAATAGCATTAGTAAGAATAAAATACTTAGTAATAAACTTAACTAAGGAGGTAAAAAATTTATACACTGAAAACTATGAAGTATTGCTGAAAGAAATTAAAGGAGACATAAATAAATGGAAAGAGATCCCAAGTTCATAAACTGGAGGTTTTAAGTTGTTAAAATACCCATACCCAAAGCAATCTATAGAGTCAATGCAAGCCCTATAAAAATCCCAATGGTATTTTTTTTTACAAAACTAGGAAAAAAAATGCTAGATTTCATATGAAACCACAAAAGATCCCAAATAGCCAAAATATTCTTGAGAAAGCAGAACAAAGCTTGAGGCTTCATATGTTTTCACTTCCAAACATATTACAAAGCTACAGTTATCAAAACAGTATGGTCCTGGCATAAGGACAGACATGTAGACCAATGGAACAGAACAGAGATCCAGGAAATAAACCCTTGTCTATATGGTCAAATTGTCTTTGACAAAGATGCCAAAACTACATAATGTGAAAAGAATAGTCTCTTCAAGAAATGGTGCAGGGATAATTGGACATCTACATGCCAAAAAAAAAAAAAAGGACCTGGACTCTTACCTTACACCGCATGGAAAAAATCAATTGAAAATGTATTGAAGACTCAAATGTTTGACCTGACACTATAAAACTCCTAAAAGAAAACATGGGGGGATAACAGTGGTCTTGGCAATGATTTTTTAGATATGACACCAAAGCACAGGCAACAAAAGCTGAAATAGACAAGTGGGACGACAGCAAACCCAAAAGCTTTTTGTGCAGCAAAGAAAACAATCAACAGAGTGAAAAGACAGTTTACAGAATAGGAGAAATTATTTGCAAGCCATACATCTTATAAGAGATTGCTATCCAAAATAGATCTAATTATATCAGACAACTTAATAACAAAAAACAAATAACCTTATTAAAAAATGGGCAAACAACTTGAATCGACAAAGACATATATAAATGACAGACAGGCATACGAAAAGATGCTCGAAATCACTAATCATCAGGGAAATGAAAATCAAAACCACATCAAAATATCACTTCACATTTGTTAGGATGGCCATTATTAAGAAAAAAAAAAAAGGGGGGGGGGAAACAGAAAATAACAAGTGCTGGTGCAGATGTGGAGAAAATGGAACACTTGTGCCCTGTTGGTAGGAATTTACAGTGACACAGCTGCCATAGAAAACAGAATAGAGTTGCCCCCCAAAACTAAACATATGACCCAGCAATCCTACTTCTGAATATTTATCCAACAAAAGAATTGAAGTCAGGATCTTGAAGAGATATTTGCACTCCCAAGTTCATTGCAGCAATATTCATAATAGCCAAGAAGTGTAAACAACCTAAAAGCCCATCAACAGATGAAAGGATAAAGAAAGTAGAATACATACATGAAATGAAATATTACTCAACCCTTAAAAAGAAAGAAATCTCATCATATGCTACCACATGGATGAAACTTGGAGGCATCACGCTAAGTGAAATAAGCCAGTCACAGAAAGATAAATACTGCATGATCCCATTATGTGAAAGATCTAAAGTCATCTGACTCTTAGAAGAGGAAAGTAGACTGGTGGTTGTCAAGGGCTGTGGGGAAGGAGAAATGGGAAGTTGTGGTTCAATGAGGATAGAGTTTCAGTCATGGAAAATGAAAAAGTTCTAGAGATCTGTTATACAGCAATGCGCATATCGTTCACAATACCGTACGCTTAAAAACTGTTGAGAATATAGAGCTCATGTCATAGGTTTTCTTACCACAATAAAAAAACTTTTAATTAAAGAGACATGAACAACAGCTACACTCTGTAAGTAGTCAATGATCTAGATATAAATAATATAGGTTGTCCAGTACAGTGGTTTTGAAACTTTAGTTAACATTGGAATCATTCTTTACTTAAATTTTTCCAGTAAATTCGATAAAGAAACTATAAAAGCAGAACTACTTGTCTGGAGTTGGGTTGGAGGAGAAGGATCCAGATTTCAGACAGCACACACTGTCAGTGAGACCCCTTACTCTCAGCCCAGTCGTCAAGAACCCCTGATGTAATCTAAGTTCTCCTCATTTTATAGATAAAGAGTCTGTGGCCCCAAGAGGAAAAAGGACTCACCTCAGAGTATTAAGTGAGTTAGTGGCATGGTCCTGGCTAGAATCCACATCTCTCAGTTCCTCACTTGGTGTTCTTTGTGTTCTCCTTAAGCTTCTGGAGACTAAGCTAGAAAACATCCAGCTAACCATAAGAGACAACAGAGATAAAGGGTCAAGCAGTGGGACATTTTTAAGACTAAGCACCAGTCAATGGATTTCCAATTTCAACAGTTTTTATTACCGCCTATTTGTTTTCATTATAGAAATAATATCCATTGATTAAAGAAGATTTTGAAGTTGCAGAGAAGCAGAAAAAGGAGAAAATGTATAATCCAACCAATTATATACACAGCCGTTAACACCTGGATGTGTTTACTTTCTGTCTTTTAATAAATAGGTCATTGAGCTTTCCCTGAACTTTGTTCATACTGTATGTTCAATTTCATACCCTGCTTTATAATGTAACAGCATAAGCATTTTCCATTTGAAAATATTTTCTTCCATGGCTACATAATATGCTTTGAAGTGGTTGTGCTATTCAGACCATTTTTAAAAATATTTTCACTATTTCCAATAATGCTAAAATGAACATAGGTCTGTAAATATAACAGTCAATCCATGCTTACGGCAGCATACCATAGTAAAATTATGGCATTAAAGAATTTGAAGATTTTTAAGTTTTTTTGTAAATTGTTCCCTATCATTTATAATACATATCTTCTTATTTATGTACAATTACACATTGTTTTTAGAATTCCAGAAATAGAAAGTATGGATTAATAATAATAAAATAATAATAATAATATTCACTATCATTCCCTCAGCCCACAGGGGGAAACTACTCATTACCCTGGCATATTTCTTCCCTATCTTTTTAGAAAAATAAATACATATACGTATGTTCTTACCAAACTGAAACAATTGCATGGCTTTAATTTTTGGGAGAAGAGTTTGTGAGCATATTTTCATGTCAATAAATAATACCTGAAAACCAAATAATTTTTCTGTCTTAATCATAACATTTAATCCCCATCACACAGCCAAACTCTGTCTCATTTGTCATACCCATATCCCCATACCCATGTAACAGAGAGATTACATCCAGAATTGCCCTTAATAGGACAATCCTCAGGGAGCGATCTTGGTTGCAATTCTCATGAGAAGTCTGAGAAATTGACCCTAGAATATACCCAAGGAAATAGCAATAGCAATTGACAATTCTGCAGAGCTCAGCTCAGAATGATGCTCCAATGTGCCAGCCACAGGAACAGTTGTGAGCCCTGACATCTAGGTCCCTGGTTTTCACAGAAGATTTTTCTGAACACACAGTGGTAAAGATAGAAACTTTGGCAGCAGACCACTCCAGGTTCCGGTTAGGACTCTACCTCCTACTGGCTGTGTGGTTTGGATTAACTTAACTGCTCTAAACCTCAGTCTCCTCATCTGAAAAGTTGAGTGATGAGAGTTGCTACCTCATACGTCCGAAATGGTGATCAGATGAGACAATGCACACGAAGTACTTAGCAACACATCATAGCAGGCTCTCAATCAGTTTTAGCTTTAATTATTTGAGGAGTTCTGGCAACTCACAGCTCTCTCTTCTCACTCACAAGTCTGACTTTCTCT
Source organism: Hyaena hyaena (assembly GCF_003009895.1). Classification (NCBI taxonomy): domain Eukaryota; kingdom Metazoa; phylum Chordata; class Mammalia; order Carnivora; family Hyaenidae; genus Hyaena; species Hyaena hyaena. Next base: position 599,842 of record NW_024080637.1, on the reverse strand, counting down.
TTCCCCATTTATCTATTAACAGAAAATATTTTTTAACTGATAATCCCCAAAGCAGTAGTTCGGTGATGAATATGCCAGTTCACAATGTTTCATATTTATCTTATCACAAATGCTATTAATATCTTAAAATGGTTGAAACTGTCATACACTATTTTTAATAAATAATTTTCTTCCAGCATTTCCAAGTCTCAGGAGGTTTACACAGCAATATCGCCTTCAGCTTTCACAAGCCTGTGAAGTATTTTTATTACCATTTTTCAAGTAAGCAGACTGGCATATAGACAGTTCAAGAAATTCGCTAAAGGTCGCGTCACTAGAAGTTGAAGACTCAGGTTTGAATCTAAGTCTGCTGGACTACAAGCCCTAAGCCTCAACCACTAGTCCAGGGGTCAGGAAATCTTTGTCTGGAAAGGGCCAGATAGTAAATATTTTAGGTCTTTCCGGCTTTATGGTCTGCATCGTAACTACTTCACTCTGCAACTGTAGTGTGAAACCAGCCGTAAGCAACATGCAACCAAATGTGCATGCCCTATGTACAAGAAAACTTGATTATGGACACTGCAATTTGAATTTCATATCATTTTTATATGTCACACTATATTATTCTTCTTTTCACTTTTTTCCCAAACATTTAAAAGGTAAGAGGTATTCTTAGCTTGGGGCCCATAGAAAAACAGATGGTGAAGTGTAGATCCATGTACGGAGAATGTGAAGATCGGGTAACGTGAGACTCTGGGAACACTAGGCTATTTTCTTTTTTTTAATTTTTTTTTTATTTTTACAAATAATTTATTGTCAAGTTGGTTTCCATATAACACCCAGTGCTCATCCCCAGAAGTGCCCCCCTCCATGCCCATCTCCCCCCACCCCCCCACATCCATCAGTCCTCAGTTTGTTTCTCAGCATTCAAGAGTCTCTCATGGTTTGCCTCCCTCCCTTTCCCCCACCATTTCCCCCCTTCTTCTCCCCCATGGTCCTCCGTTAAGTTCCTCCTAATCCTCCTATACGTGCAAACATATGATATTTGTCCTTCTCTGCCTGACTTATTTCGCTCAGCATCACACCCTCAAGGTCCATCCACGTTGCTACCCATGGCCAGATGTCACTGTTCCTCATTGCACTAGGCTATTTTCTGCTTTCCAGGCTCCCCTCGGTTTTGGCTGTGTCATTCTTTTGAACTACGAAACTCCTACCCCCATCCTCCTTCTCAACATCCACATTGTCTGCCATGCTTTTTTCTGTTCTCCCTTAGCACCCCATAGGTTCCCATCATCATGACTATCATGCTGGATTGGGATGGCTTGCTTGCCTGCTCTGAGGGTAAGGGCCGGGAAAGCAGGTTCCTGTCTTGACTATAACTGAATCTGCTTAGTAATTAGCATGGTCCTTGGAATATAAGAGGAGTTCAATAAATGTTGGAGGGAAGGACAAGGAGGGAGAAGGAAAGGAAGGAGGGGAGAGAGACAAATGAACGAAGTTCTCTACTACAAATATAGGTTCTGTACTGAGATGTGGAAAGGTGGGAAATTAGGGAAAGGGCCTAAGAAAAGTGAAGGAAAATTGCCCAAAGTACATGTGGAAATCCTATTTCTGCTTCTCATGAGGGGCAGTCCATGATCCCCTGTAGAAGCATTTGCTCATTGTGTTGGGACAGTGAAGAACAAGGCAGAAATAAGTCTCTTGGATTTGTCCCATCAGGGTCCAGGGAAAAGGTACCAACTTAGAGATTCTGGGTGCCCCATGGATTCCTGAGTCATTTACATCATGTTCTCTGCCAGTAGAAGGTAGAAATGATAATGTCTCAAAACGCAAGATGGCTTCTTCTAAATATCTTATATTCTTATATATGTTTAAATGATATAGCAAACAAAAGAATCCAATTGAAGATATAAAGGAAAAAGAAATTAAAGAGTCAGGATTAGATGGGGACATAGATAGCTAAAAGCCTTCTTGCAGCTCTAAACAAGTTTTTTCTTTTTATGAGATCACGGGAGCTCGGATTTGTTCTCCAAAGCTCTCTTTTGAAGCAAAGCATTTCATCATCACATACCATTAATGCTTCAGATTTTTTTTTTCTTAACAGGTACTCTATGGGAGAGCTTCTTTGGGATGAAAATTTAGGGACTTAGAAACACCAATTTTTCACTCTGCTACTGCCTTTTGCTTCCCCTCTTCTCTCACCAAAATGCTCTTCTCCACTGAAACAGTACTCCAGGGAGATGCCAACACATGCTTCTACTAAGACACTCTTTGGTGGTTAAAACAGAGACCTGACTGTATGGGTTCCGAGTCACACTCCAAACCTCTCTTTTATTCATTCCACTGAACTCTTGTATATGCAGAGGAAGGTACCTGCCACTGGACAACTGGAGAAAAAGCCAAGAAGTGCCCAACATTGTCCTCGTTGCCTTGGCTTTCTTTCCCTGCCTCCTATTGTTTTTCAGTGAGAAGGGGTGCTCCTAGATGTACTGTGTAGATTCTGTTCAAATAGGAAATGAAGCTTTCTCTTGGCCATCTGGGAAATTTATATAGCTATGGACTGGGACCCATGAATTCCAGGCCCAATTCTGCCACTAACTTGGCAGGTGTCTTTAAGCAAGCCACTTGATTTCTCTGAGTACCAATGGATCCTCTGACATAAATCTAGATGCCCTCCAGCTATCGGGAACATTGGAGCCTGACAGCTATCAGCTGAGAAGCCTCTGGAATTTGTCTTTGGCGGAAAGAGCCATCTAATCCAAAGTCTTTTCTTTTTGCCTGAGATGGCTTATGTTCAATAACTGGTCAGTTATTGAAAGACTGCAGATGCTAGGGTGCAGACAAAGGAGAACCCTTTTGCACTGTTGGTGGGAATGCAAACTGGTGCAGCCACTCTGGAAAACAGTGTGGAGTTTCCTCAAAAAAATTAAAAATAGGGGTGCCCGGGTGGCTCAGTCGGTTAAGTATCTGACTTCGGCTCAGGTCATGATCTCATGGTTCGTGGGTTTGAACCCTGCATCGGGCTCTGTGCTGACTGCCAGCTCAGAGCCTGGAGCCTGTCTCAGATTCTGTGTCTCCCTCTCTCTCTGACCCTCCCCTGCTCACGCTGCCTCTCTCTCTCTCTCTCTCTCTCAGAAATAAATTTTTAAAAAACATTAAAAAATAAATTAATTAAAATTTAAAAATTAAAAATAGAACTACCGTACAACCCAGTAATTGCCCTACTAGGTATTTATCCAAAAGATACAAAAATGCTGATTTGAAAAGGCACGTGCACCCCCAATCTTTATAGTAACTCTATCAACAATAGCCACATTATGGAAAGAGTCCAAATGTCCATCGACTGATGAATGGATAAAGAAGATGTGGCATATATACAATGGACTACTACTCAGTGATGAAAAAGAATGAAATCTTGCCATTTGCAACAACATAGCTAGAACTAGAGTGTATTATGCTAAGCAAAATAAGTCAGGCAGAGAAAGAGAAATATATGATATCACTCATATGAAGAAACACAACAGATGAATGTAAGGGAAGGGAAGGAAAAATAAGATAAAAACAGAGAGGGAGGCAAACCATAAGAGACTCTTAAATACAGAGGAAAAAACTGAAGATTGCTGGGGGGAGGTAGGGGGGGACAGGCTAAATGGGTGTTGGGCATTAAGAAGGGCACTTGCTGGGATGAGCATGGGGTGTCATATGTAAGTGATGCATCCCTGGGTACTACTCCTGAAGCCAATACTACACTGTATGTTAACGAACTTGAATTTAAATAAATAAATTTAAAATAAAAACAATAAACTTTCAAAAATAAACCTTATATCCCAAAGGCTGAGCCCCATGCCCAGTTTGGAGCAGTTCTACAGGGCTACATTCCAGCGTCAGGGCTCCCTGTAGAATTACCTAGACCACTGTTGGGACTGCATGGATTTTTAGCTCCTCCTTCTTTTACTTCCATGTAGGTATAGATACTGACTGCTACCGCAGTAAAATCCTTGCATACACAGCTCCACAAGTCTCACGCAAGACTCAAAGTGGGAACCTATCTGGGACACTGGTTCCTAGCTTTCCCATTGATCCAGGAAGGGGGCTTTGCTAGATGCTTCCATTTCTGTCTGTAAACATAAGTAAAGCACAAAATTCAACTGCCAGGTGTATAATATAATCAGCAGAGGCAGCTGCAGCTGGGTCTCATGTATATCTGAATCAACTGATTACAGAATTCAGGACATTGGCTCTTCAAACATTATGAAACTAGTGATATGGTGGCAAACAGAGACACTGAATATTTGGATCTGTGGGTTGGAGATCTCAGAACTAGCAGGGTAATTCCAGGTAATTCTCTCAGTTAGGCCTCATTGTCTTAATCTACAAAATAAGAAGCTGTGTCATGGTCTCTCTGTCTCCTCATGTTAAATGAATTTATGTGATCTTTGTTTTGAAAAGGAAAAAAAAGTTCATTTTTGGAGAAATCAGTCTCAATCAGTCTTTCATTCAGCGTGAGCCAAAAGTGTGTATTAGGTGCCTAATTAGTCATGGCTCTGTACCATGCCCTCTGAACACCCCGCCCTCTGAAATCTGTGGTCTGGGGCTGGCTGATGTGGCCAGCGAGCCACAACCCAAGCAGCCTCCCTGAATCCGCTACACTACTCATCCACAAATGAGAAATCTGCTGGAAGATCACTCTGCAATTTATAAGGCTCTCGAGTACTCCCAGAATACCTACAGGGAAATAGAAACTAACATATATTGAGCACCTGCTAAGTTTCTATCACTGACTTTGGCCCTTTTACATAGGTTGGTTCATTTAATTCTGACAACACTGCCTGGATGATGGCCATTGCCACTGCCATCTCCATTTTACGGACAAGCCTCCAGAGGGCATGTGGCAACGCAGAGTCATGCATCGAATGTGGAAGAAGTAAGGCCAGACTACCACCGTGGTTCCATCACACTGTAATGGAAATGCCCAAGGACTCCTTGAGTGCAGGTCCCCTGTCTTTCTTACTTGTATTACTACTTACTTGTATTACGATTCTTACGTGTTTCACCGAGCACAGTGGCAAGCATGAGTTACGAGATGGCGCGTTTACCACATTAATTGATTAAAACCTCCTGACTTCTCTCCTTGCTATTTCTCACACACTATCACACAACCAGCCTTGCTAATTCACCTCCAAATTTTTCTAAAAAGGATCAGCCTTGGGAAAGATCAACACCAAATAACAATGATGTAACTGATTATAGTCTCCCGACTTACACGGTGACACCAGTCGCTTGGCCCCTTCGGGATTTAATAGCTGGCTAACTAGCCTCAGCGCTGTCTACTTGCGTGAGGTTGGCTCACTTGGGTCCACCAGGCAAGGGTTCCCATTGATTATTCCTAAAAACCCATTACACTTCTGAAAGCGTTACATTTTCAGATGTCTTAAATACATCTGCTTCGTCATGTTCAACCATGCCCACAAAAAGCATCCTAAAGATATTCGATCATTCAATTAGACTAAATGAGGCCAATGTATAAGCTGCTGCCTCAGAGGTTATCATGCTTAATAAAACATACTTTATAAACCCCATGGAGGCTGTAATTAAATTTACAAGCAGCCTGACACACAACTTGAACAAAAGACGCCTGAATGTTGTGCGTGCGTGCGTACGTGGGTGTGTTTTCCGAGTGCGTGTGTGCGTTTAAAGGTCCTGTTCCATAAGGATTATAGCTCCCCTGCTGTTTGGAAAAGATAATTTCACTTGTAACACTAATAACTTGAGCAGGGGAGAAGCTGGCCTGGTGAATGGAATGCACTTCGCTGCACATCTTGGCTCGGCTAGAAATCGGAAACAGATGGTCCTTGCGGCTGGTTTCCCACTCGAGCCCGCTCACTGCCAGCCCGTGGTCTTCAGTGGGCTGCTGCTGGCAGTCTGTGACTTGAACGTAGTAGGACAGTGGCAAAAGAAATCAAATCTTTTTCAATGAGCAGCAAGTTATAATGAAATTTGACAGATCTGACATTCTATACCCAACATCTAGTTGGAATATATTAACCTTTTAGTTTTCTTAAGCGCCTTGCATGGAAGTTGTGAATATACTTATTAGAGGGTTGTGTTGTATGCAGTTTTCCCTGTTTTTTTTTTTCCTTTTTTTAACAGGGGGCAGAGGGTTTAGTCCAATCTTGGGTGGCAGCTGGTTAACAGAAAACGCAGAGAAAGGAAAAGTCAAAGAATTTCTAAATGGAAATGAAGTGCAAGGGCTACCACTAGAAGAAAATTCATGCTTTTCAGGGCACGGAGGGTGAGTTTCTGCTTTAAAAATTATCAGTATTTTTTGAGGGGAAAAAATGTACCCTAGTTCAAAAATTTGGGCCATCTCTAGGCATATCATGAAAACGGATGGGGCTGTCTGGACCCCCTGGCATTTTCTCCAATTCTGCTCTTTTCAGCTTTGTAGCATTTGCTTTTGCCATACGGTGAGAAAATCATGCCAGGTGACTTGGGACACCAGTTTCTTAAAGTCACCACGCTCGTGCCCAATAATGATGTGTACCTGTTCTGAAGACTTTGCTACTGTCATCACAAAGGATAAATCTGCCACCAAAGACCTTGGCATTTTTCTGGGCTTCGGAGGAACTAGACTCTCCATCCTTTTGTGCACATGCTTCTTCTTATTCCAAAGGTTACATCTGAGTACATACTCATTTTTGGGGTTAGACGCTGATGTCCTGAACACCATTTTAGGATTTTCCACCTGATTACGGTTAGAGAAAAGACTGAGGTATTAATAGTAGATAATCCTTCTTCAATACAGGCTTAAAAAAAAAAAAAAAAAAAAGGTCTCAAATGCCTATTGCCCTAAACCAAACTTCTCTACAGTTTCAGCAAAACTGTACATTTCTAATTTCATGATTTCCAAGAACCTGGAGGTTCAAGGCCATACATATTACGTAGTTAAGCCCAGTATCCTATTTTACAAAAGAAACTTTTAAAAATCTTCTGAGAGCTACCTAATTGGAGTAGAAAAGCCCTTTTAGACATATAGACATAGCAGTAAATCTTGGCTTTTCCTGCTCAGTATGTGTCATTAGGGCAAGACTCTTACCTTTTGACCCTGACCTACAAATTGGAAATAATAATATGAATCTCCTAGGGTTGTTGTGAGGTTAAATGACATATCATACCTAAAAGTACCTTAAAAAGTACCTGGCACATAGCAGGTGCTAAGTCCTATTATTTCCCCTCTTTCATGGTTTAAGAGGTAATACCAGGGGCTCTGTCGGTTGAGCGTCTGACTTCAGTTCAGGTCATGATCCCGTGGTTCATGAATTCGAGCCCACATTGGGCTCGCTGCTGTCAGCCTGTCAGTGTGGAGCCCACTTTGGATCTTCTGTCTCCCTGTCTCTGCCCCTCCCCAACTTGCACTCTCACAAAAATAAATAAATATTTTAAAAAAGAAAAGAAGCAATACCAGAGTGGTAAAGTTCCAGAGTCATAATCGCTAGGCTTGAATCCTTCCATCTGTAACTCCAGGCCCCCAAACAAGTTGCTTCAACTCTTGGAGACTGTGTTTTTTATTTTCAAAATGGGGTTAATAATAGATCTTACATCATAAGGACCTATCTGAAAATAAAAAGATCTTAGAACAGCACCTGGCTTTAAGAGGAAGCACTCAATACATGTTAGCTGTTATTATACGGTGCATTCAAAATCAAGTTACTCTTCTCCTAGAATTTTAATTTTCCAATGGCTCTAGAAATGAAGTTTGAGAAAAAGGAGAAAAAATAATTTCAGCTGCCTGCATTGCAGAAGTTGCTGTTACATGAGTTAACTAATGAGCGAACAAATGACATATGTTCATTAAAGATAAATAATAATGTAGTGAATTTATATGAAGTACCAATGAATGATACAGAGAAAGAAGCCAATGGTAATTCAAAGGTGCTAGAGATCACTGTGGACTGGGGTCTCAGAGAGGAAAGTTAACGTGGAGGGGCCATCGTTTGAGCCAAGGTGCTTGAAAATATGAGAAGAATTGCCTAGAGGGTGTTGAGGGCTGCAATGGAGCAAGGCACAGATTATTAGATCATTATTAGACTATTGGACTATTATTAGATTCTTAAATCAAAGGGAAGGGACCTAACCCAGCCTCACCAGATGGGATCAGAAGAGGAAAGATGGGATTGAGCTCAACAGAGGACATGTATTAACAAAACATCAATAACAGAACAATACCTTGCCTGAGCACTCATTATATATCAGGAATTATTGTTTTTATGCATATTTTTGCTAAATAACTGTGTATATATATATATACACACACACATTTAATATATATATACATATTTAATTATCTTCACTTTCCTGTTTAGGACACAGAGAATCAGAGAGGTTAAGTAAGCTGGGAGTGGTCACACAGTAACCCCCTAAGCCAGGATATGGGCAACTGAACTTCAGAAGGTGTTCTCGACCACTCTACTCTCCAGCGTCTGAAAAACATTAATATTCCATTTCATGTTACCTTTTAGCACCATCTGACAGGCTTGGTGTTGTACACCTGTTAGCAGAGAAGTCTTTGAGGTCTTTACCCAAGGGCACTGCAGCAAAGATAGAGATGGGAATCCCCTATCCCCTCAGTTCTCAGGTTCTTCCCACTCATCAAAAGGGGGTAGCTGATTTGGGGAGCTTTGGCCACAGGAGCCAGAAAGAGTCTGGAAAGTAACTTGCTCTTTGCCAGGGGCCTCGTGCTATTAGAAAGCAATTCCCTTTCTAATGCTCCCCCGCAGTCACCGGACCGACCGTATTCCTCACACTATGCTCCTGCCACGCGGAATGCCCAGCCGTTAACCCACCCCTTGGCTTCCTAGCTGGAGAATTCCCACTTCTAAAACATGTTCAAAGGAAGTAAGAAAGTCCAAATCCTGATGGGGACATTTCTTGGTGAGGGTCCTGTTTTTTGCCTCAGATTCATTCACGTGCAGTGGGAAGAAGTATTCAAATGACAAGAGTTAAATTCAAAACATGTAGCCACTTTCTGTTATATTTTTTTTTTCTGACTGAAAGCAAACCATTTAGATGTTTGTTTCCAAAAAGGCATCTGTCAGCAATCAAAGGGGAAAAATGCATAAAGCAAATGCAATTGTTTGGAGTAGCATTTCCTGGATCATGTTAAATGCTTGAATTGCTCCCCATTATGCTCACCAAATAATTTTATTTCCCACAATAATTGCAATATTTAACATGTTTTATTTAATCTTGTTTTAAGGCTATTAACAACGGGCCACGCTGTGAAAAGGCTGATTGCTGTATGAGAAAGGACGGCTTCCACCAGCCTCTTAGAGAACAATGATAAAGTTAAATGCACCTAATTGTTCTGGATTTAAAACACTATTATCCAATAATATTTCTCATTTCTTTGTTCAAAACTACTGTGCCATCTCCTGTAAAACCTTCCTGGGTATTCCATCATTCACAAAGTAAAATCTGGACTCCAGTCTACCTTATGCCCCATTCATTCATAAATAATGGGCGTGCACAGGGTGTTCTGAGTCTCAGAAATGCAGCCGCTCAGATAAGAGACACCTCTAACTTCAGAGGCTGCTGCGTGACGGACTTAGAAATTGTAAGGCTGTGGGCCCGCAAATCCAAAATGCCCCTGTGCCTTAATGCCCACCCCCCCCAGGAGAATGCGGAGACGACCCTAAAGCAAAGAAACTTTGGCTTGTCTGCTTTCCAGAGGCAAATAGGAAAGGATGAAATGAAACAGGAGGCTGATTCAAATGCGGAAAACTGCTCCATTTCTTTTCTCATTCCCTTTACCCTTTTGTTTTTGTTTTGTTTTGTTTTCTGGTTTATGCTGTTTTCCATTTTATGTAGAATTTCCAGCATTTCTCCTGCTCTCTCTCTAAATGACACACCGGCAGAAAGACCAGGTAGTTTTAATGATACTGCGGCTACACGGGGCGACAAAGATTGTGGCTTGGCGAGCTCAGGGCAAGATCCTGGCGGAAGGTCCATTGGCTTGTGGACCCTGAAGGTAACTTAACATTACCTGTGCTGCTGCAGACTCTTTTTCTGAAAAGGGAGGTCATCCCAGAGTAATAGAGAATAGAATATAAAGATGCTTCTAAGAGTGATGGCAATATCCACATTTGATAGTAATGCCCCATACCCCCCTCTACCCTGCTACGGTTAGAAAAATAAATCCCATTACAATGAGGGATGAGAAAGAAAAAAAGGTCATATCTCTTGTGGCTTATTCTGTAAAAGCAGTCCGTGCATCGTGTTTCAAATTCTAAAACATTTCAGATGCAACTGGATAAAATTTACTTTACTGAAATTATTTTTGTCAAAGCAGCTATTTACCTGATGCTAAAGAGCTAACCTAACACTTAACACAGGAAGAAGTTACAACTAGGAAAGCAAATACCACCAAAGTTAACCTTTGGGAACTTAAAATGTGTCCTGAATAAGTTCGTCTAAATATTATTCAGTTGGAAATGTGGCTAGAAAAAACTCCACTGGGTAGTTGGGCTCTAAATGCACAACTTTTTAAATAATCACAGTTCAATCGCCCTGAAAAATGCTGGAGAGAAATTCCCTCAGGCTCAGGAGTGCCTATATAGAAGACACAGACTACTATCACCGCTAAATTCTCGGGGATTGAGGAACCGCTTATATCAAGAAAGAAAGAAAGAGAGAGAGAGAGAGAGAGGGAAAGAAAGAAAGAAAGAAAGAAAGAAAGAAAGAAAGAAAGAAAGAAAGAAAGAAAGAAAGGGAAGAGAAAAGAAAAAATAGGTACGGTACACTGCTCTTATAAAGGTATTCTTCAGCTCCTAATTTCACCCAGTTTGGAAGAATAAAATATAACAAGTACAAGGTATTCTGTCTACTTCTTCTCCCCTCTTACTCCTTGAGTAAAATGACTTGAAATTCAGTCGTTGCCTGGACTTCTCACTTTAAAAAAAAAATCTTTTTATAGTCACTCTTATTGGTAGATCCATGCTGTGGTTTATTTTTTCCTCTACAGAAGAGGATGTGTGGTCAAAAACTCCTGTGAAGAGGATGGCTTGGTTACAGTAAGGAAATCAGATGTAATTTTTCCTGAATAAGGAAGTACTCACGTCAAGTTTAGCCTGAATTGTGTTAAACTGAATTGATAATGACTGATCACTTTATTTACAGAGAATTGAAGAGCTCAGAATTCATTAAAAAAAAAAAAAAAAAAAAAAAANAGATGTAATTTTTCCTGAATAAGGAAGTACTCACGTCAAGTTTAGCCTGAATTGTGTTAAACTGAATTGATAATGACTGATCACTTTATTTACAGAGAATTGAAGTCAGAATTCATTAAAAAAAAAAAAAAAAAAAAAAAAACAGAACACCAAAAAGTAGAGATGGCGCATAGCCTAGCCTAGGTTAGAACTTGTGAAATATCAGTAATGTATTTCCTCACATAAAAACGCACATCTAAATACAATGCCAGCCGAATACAAAATGACGGGACACTGTCATCTCTTGTTTATGTTCCTTCACGACCAAATTAACTAATGAATTAATTTTTTAAAAACTAAGGTAAGGAAGGAGAAATATTTTTCCCCAGATTTTTTTTTTTCACTCCTTGGAAAACCTGTTCAGCTCTTCCCAGATTTCCTTTTAGACTTCTCACTTTGCTTCCAATGAGATGTGTAAGACAGGAAAACTGAACTAAACATTTTTTTTTAAATGCACAGCTCACGTTCTCGAGAAAAGTGGCTGTGAAAAACAGATACTGAATCAGACTTAAAGTCGAAGAAGGGGGGCAGGAAAAAAAAAAGCCCAAAACATCGCATGATAGTCTCTAAGCAGTTCCATCTGTCAAGCAGAAATTTTAGGCTAATAGCCTGTGGCGATCTCCCTCCGCAGTCCACTACCTGCCTTTGTCCTATTAAATCTCTTTATTCTCCTTAAAAAAAAAAGAAAGAAAGAAAGAAAGAAGGAAAAAAAAAAAAAGAGGGGGGATTGGTTGTTGGAAGGAAAGGAAAAACCTTGCAGACCAAAATCATCTGAGTGATGAAGCCCTAATTTTAACCGCCTCTCTTTGATGTGTAGCAGTGGGTCCTTGTTTTTTTAAAAAGGAGAGAGAAGACAGTGCTAGGAGCAGAAGACTTTTCATCTCCACTTCACCTTGCCACTGGGTCTGTGAGAGATTGGTTCATTGTCAAGGAGATTTTTTTTTTTACCCATGATTCCATATGGTATGGACCGGACTACATGTTGCCCCACATGCCACTGCAAATGTTTTCTCAATTAGGTGTCTTATCTCCCGTGAGTTAGCATCAGATGAAGCTTGCTGACAGCGTAATGGCAGGGAAAGCTTCCGACGGCTCCATCAAATGGCAGCTCTGCTACGACATCTCGGCCAGAACTTGGTGGATGGTGAGTTGGCAGCCGGGGCTGCTTTTTTTTTTTTTTTTTTTTTTTTCCCTTTTCTACTTTCCCTCCCTCTTTGACAAAATGTCCCAGACCTCACATTCATCAAATTCACATTTGATTTTTTTCACACTCTTCAGTGAGGCAGCCTCACGCTGCTTCCTCCTGCCATGCTCTCTCTGCCACTCTGTGACTCGAGTTCCCAGCGATGCTTGCCCTGGTTTTCCATGGGACAGTGTCTGAGAGTTGTTGGGGCTTTTTGCTTTGCTTTGCTTTGCTTTATTTTTAAAGTAGCAGAAGTTTTAAGGTGGAGGTGGACGTTTTCGCCAAGTCGGACTTGGGGGTTAAAAAAAAAACCAAAACAACTGAAACGCTTGTGCTGGCCCTCAGGTTTTGCTCCCTCTCTCCAGCCTCACGTCCCCTTTACTTTTGTTTTCAGGGAACGTGGGGTGCTTGGTTTTTCCTCGGCTCTGGTATTTTCTGTGTTGGACGCTAGGGAGAAGCAGCCCTGGGCGAATTCCTGTCCTGCCCCATTAATTGGATCCCGTGGAGTCACCTGTGAGAGAACTCTGGGTCCCCACTCCCTGTTTTCCATCTGGAGACCTACAGCTCTCAGCTCACTTTCCCCCATTTATTTCTCTCAGAGCAGGACTTAAGTCTCCCAGGACTCTAGCTCTGAGTGGAAAAGACCCCCACACGCTGTCTTTGGGTGATTCTGGGTGCAAATAAAGTTTTCCTAAAGTTCTACCACGCGGCCGCAGAATGAGTTAACTCACATGTCATGGTCAACCAGGCCAGACAACCTTTGACATCTTGGATCTATAAGAGGTAGAGCGACTTGGGAGGGTGCACAATAGCTTATTGTCGCGGGGGCTGCAAGTCCTCTGAGGAAGAGAGTCCTCAAATCATCACTGCCCTCGTTAGGGTGGTGTCCGTTAAGGATTACTTCGTTAGCAGAGCATTTCTAGTTTTCCGTAATTATTATTCTTGCGGCAAGCGTGAATTCTTCCAGGGAGTGAAAAAAAGTTTGCTGCCAGGACAATGAGTGTATTATCCGTTCCTAACTGGACCGTGAACTTCAGCTCATTTCACATAGATATCAGTTTAAGAAAAAGAGAGAGAGAGAAAGAGAGAGAGAGAGAGAGAGAGAGAGAGTGATGTTGAAGGGGGAGACTGGCGAATGGAATTACAAGACAGGACATGGTCGGTTTCGTTGCATGATCTGCGGAAAGAGTCCTCCTTTCCCCTTCCTGGACCAATGGTGGTATCATTTGGGCGAGTTTTAGGAATTCTGAGGACTGAGACACTATTAAGAGTGAGCTACCGCAGGATTCTATTCGGCTGCTCATGAGGTGCTGTGTGCCCATCCTCAGGACCCTTGAGTAAAGGTGGTTGTGGGTATGTGTGTACATGTGTATTTTAACTTGTGATTTCTTAACTAGACAACAGAAACTTTACCAGTGATTTCAGGACAATGTTACTTGCACTTTTTGATTAATTAGACTAGCTGTAGATCTACCCCCTTAGATCCCGAACTATTCAGGGCACTTATTTTCCCTTTAGAGTTTCTGCCAGCAAGAACAAGGTTTACTTGTATGCCATGATGTTGCCTATTGCTTCGCCTTGTACAGCCTGTTAAACATCAAAAATGAATATACTGATTGGTTTAGCTATTATTTTCTAAGCTAAGTTGTAAGCCTTAAAAAAAAAAAAAAAAAAAAAAACCTGCGCGCTGATGTCATATTCTGGGTGACATTCTACTTCCTTGTATTTCAAGAGCTCATAGATTTTATAGACTGTTACTTTTTATAGCAAATTGTGTTATCTTTTTTTTTCCTTGCAAAGATCACCAAATGCTCCTCTTTTTTTTAACTTGGAAAACTGTCATTTATTTTTTGCAAAGTTTACTTGGAAGTTGCCTTTCATTTAAAATTGTTTTACAGATGTTTTACCGCCGGGAATATAAAATATAAAAGTGGTGGAAACATTTAGCAATGCAGTTGACTAAAAATAAACAATGCTGTAAGCTCACATGCTGCTGTTTAGGCTGCATACTACAGGAAGTTTCTCTCAACTTCAATGCTTCTAGATCTTTGCTTTGAAAAGGGGTGAGGAATCAGAGTGCTCTTTAAAGAAGTTGTAGAAGTTACCATACAGAATAAATTGATTTTTCATCTCCCTCAAAGGTAACCACATACCGCAGCATTTGAAATCTGCAAGTTACAAATAATTCTAATGTAAATTTCCCACTATTTATGGGAAATTGAGGACTTTGATGAAGGGGGAGGGTGGGGGAAGGATTAATTAAAATAAGACACATTTCACATTTTCTCTTAGCTCTTCTCTCTCCTTGAGTAGAATTCACTCCCTCTCCCTCCACACCCTCACTTCACTACCCCAAACAATTTTCCCCAACTACAAAAAAAAAATAATTTTTTTTAGACTTGCCCCTGGCTGATATGGCCCTTTAACCAAAGGACAGTACAAGATCCGAGTTTCACACTAAAGGCAAATAAAGCTTTAAAATTACCTCATGCGTCATCTGGCTGCACAGGCTCCCGGCTGCATAGTGGGAACCTCCGCCGGTCCTCCCTGCATACAAAGGCAACTCAGTGAATGCCCCCTCCGCCCGTGGAGGCTCGGCCTCAGCTGCCAGCACCGGGATATGCAATTTTGCTTTTTAATGAATCGTAAACAATTTGTATGGCAAATGAGTTTGTTTGTTTTAGTTTGGGGGCATATGTTGGACCCGTTGTAGACAGCCATTACCTACTCCAAAATTTTAGGTGAGGAATGGATAGACCCCCAGATCATTTTTATTTTTCCAAATAATAAAGACCCACTAGAATGAAAGAAACTGGTTAATAAAAGGCTGAGAATAGCAACCCCTCTCCTCTTTCCCTCTCTGTCCCCACCCCCTATCATAATGCACCCAGCTTACAGTAGGGTTTTAACAGCACTTTTTGATAAGGAACTGGGGGCTGGTTGACTAATTTAATCAGGTTGGTTTTGTTTTTTTTTAAGTATAAATTTTAGCTTTGTCGTCAAAAGGCTACTTTTGTTCAAGAAACAATTACTTTAAAGTATGAAATAGTAAGAAGGGCCTTCTTTACCTTGTGTTGCTTTTTTGAGTTGAAGCTAATTGTCGTCTTGATAGACCTAGGATATAAGAAATGCTAAATACACTGTCGATATCAAAACGGACTGAGAAAGGGGTCCTGACATCCAAAACTCGCATGAAAACTTTTACTCTCACCCAAAGAGTTGTAAACACAACTTAGAAGTTAACAAGCGCCCAGGGTTCGAGCATGTACATTTTAACAGTAATTACCTTTGGCGCTACCACTTATGAGAAATCTTTTGATACCTGAGTCCCTTCTCTAATGCTTTAATCATGCAAATCAAGAGCTAGATATTACATATCAACTTAATCTAACTACGCTGTGACATCTCTATTCGAAACCTTGGACATACAACTAAAGAAAACCCTCGTGACGTTTTTCTCCACTCCAAATGAAATGGAGGGACCCTGGAAGCATGCATATACTTCAAAATATCATTCTGTCCAAGGGAATCACCTCCATTCTGCCCACATGGCATTAACATGAAAGCAGAATAGTGTCCTTTTCCTCATGATTTACTAATAAGTATTAGGGGACGATTTTTACCTGAATTACAAAATACACTGGTCTTGCTTCTTCAATCCAATTTAAAAATTCATAGTGACTATGAATTTAAGGCTAGGAAATCATCCTGCTACCCCCTCACCCCCTGCAAGGTTCCCACGCACCTATTTTAGAAACATTCTTTTTAGAAAGTGCCATACGATTTTTCAATCGAGAATTATCCATCACTTAATTCAAATGTTTACAACTCAGACTTTGTGTACCAGGAAAATACATGGGTTGGAAGGATAGCTTATGCCTTATAATGTAAATGCCATATTTTAAGTAAGTAAATATATATGTGCATATATATTCACCAAACAAGGTATGCCTGTGAAATACTTTTACTGTGTTCAACAATTCCAAAAACTCTCAACTCCAGCCTATTTCTCAAATGACTGACAGCCCTCAGCGCTGCAGACACAAAACTAAGAACTCATATTTCATGCAACCTTTTGTTGTTGTTATTTGCTTCGATTCACAACTGAAGTTATGTTTATCATTTCCTTTTTTAAAATGTTAATTCTGAGCTGAGCCACTTTTGTTAGTGATTGTCTTCTATATTCCTTTGAAGACATTGCTTAATGAAGATTTTTCTCTGCTTTTGCCCTAGCTCTTTCGTGATGATGATTAAAATAACTGGGAAGTCGCTACAATGGCTATAAATGAAAAGAATCAAAATGAGGGGATTCAGTAAATAATAAACCATATCATATTCTTGGTACTCAGTATATTTTCAAAAGGAAGTGTCCATGATAAACATAATTATATACATTCTATTTCAAGCATTTGCACACGCCGCCTGTGCTTATTTTTAAATGCACACTTGTCTTATTTTTATCTCCCGTTGCAAATATGTGCGACTGTATTAATTTCCAAGAATATGCATTCACTTCAAAGATTTCCATGCAGTATTATTTTCTCACAGTATTAGAAATGATCGATTGCAAGCAAAATCTGAATCTCAAGTGTTTTATTTCTTTTCTCCCACAAATATTAAGAAACTGTCCTTCCCGCTTTCTTTAGGTTAGCCTTAACATCTTTTAAAGTACCATTTACTATGCTTAGGGAGAAGCAAATACATTAAACTATGTTCTTATGTTTTTCTCTAAATCAAATTATGATCCAAATGTACTTCATTCAGAAATGTGATTGGTTACTTAAGCTAGCCCATGTACTTGTACTATCTTCTTAAAAATCTTGATTTCCTGTTATTACGCTCATATTTCTCCTGTGAACTTTAGACTGTAAAATAAATGCTTTGTCCTTACTTATTTTCTAGCTGATTTTCCTTCACCTGTCCTGAATATTGTCAGGAATGTTTCTAATTTAAAACCAAAAGAATCAGGGGCTGATTAGAAGACAGGAAATTGGAGGATTAAACTGTCTGGTTGAACTTCCTTTACTTATCAGCACTCAGTAACTCACACTGGATTACAAACTCAACAGGACAATTTTTACAATGCATTGTTCCTTCTGGACGTTTACATGTATACACTGCATGTGAGGGACTGTGTGCGTGTACACGTTTGTGTGTGTATACATATGCAGACTATATGTGTCCGTGTACGCATGCATGAGTATGAAGAGGAAAGAACCAGCAGCTGGTAGTTATAAGTACATGCTTTTAAAGTAGAATCGTTTTAAACTAAAGGGGCTTATCCTATGAGCATGAAAGTTCATTCCGAGACTATAATCCCAGGATATTCTCAAAACTTGCTTATTAAAACATTTCTGGGAAATCAAGCAAATCAGGAAATACTCTCAGAGAGAAAGCAAGACGTACTAGTTTGGAAATAAAAAATAGATGGCCGTGGCCCTTATGCAGTCCATCTCTCCTCAGTTCTGCTCGGAATTCCGAACACCCATATTACTCAGTGAGAAGGTGTCCCATAAGGAGTGAAGGAGTTAATCTAAGAAGCTTCCAAAGCCATGTCGGGCTCTCCTTGGCACCTACGGAGAAAGGAAATCTTGCTTTACTGTGACAACAGGTCTGAGTGTTCCAGGTGAGCATATATTGTGAAATGGGTGCTTGGCAGGGAATGAAATGACAAATCAGGAGCAGCAGGTAAAGACCCCCCTTACTACATTAGCTCATGTCAGACTGAAAAGGAAGAATAAAGACAAACCACTGTCCTAGATTTTTTACCTTGTCGTATATATTTGCAGAGCGATGTTCTAGAAACTATGCTGAGAATTATTTTTCCTGACCTCATTCTGCTCACCTGTCTTGTCCTCAATAAGTATTTGTTAACTGGGCTTAAGAAAGCTCCAGAATAATGTGTGATGGTTTTTCCTGCTTTTAACGGAAATAGTGGGTTCTGCTGAGAAAAATGGAAGGTGAGGAAAAGTGGAGTGTATGATCTGGCAAAATGAGTTGGACAAGTGAGACTGGTTGATCTGGGAGGGAAAACTTGGGAGATTGCTCAGGCAGTCTTTCATTTATTCATCAAATGTGCATTGAGCCCCTACGAATGGCCAGGGGGCAGAGAATCAGATGCAGCTTCTGCCTGCTGTCACCATTCAAGCTTCAAAGGTACTAGGGAGCCAAGCTCTCCATACCTGAATATTTCATATTAAGAGATAACATTGAACACGATCTGTTAGAACCTGTTTTAGATATTTTGCATATGCTTTAAATTAATCCTAACCATAAGCCTATAAAGAAAGCATGATTGGGGTGCTTGGGTGGCTCAGTCGGTGAAGCCTTCCGACCTAGGCTCAGGTCATGATCTCGCAGTTCATGGGTTCGAGCCCCGCACTGGGCTCTGTGCTGACAGCTCAGAGCCTGGAGCCTGCTTCGGATTCTGTGTCTCCCTCTCTCTCTGTCCCTCCCCTGCTCACACTCTGTCTCTCAAAATTAAATAAACATTAAAAAAATTTTTTAATAAAATAAACTAAAGGAAGCATGATTGATCCACCTTACAGACAAGGGGACCAAGACTCTAAAAGGTTGCACACTGCCCAAGAATGTGCACACCTAGAATGAGCTGCTCACACTGCAGGAGTCCACTGGCTTCATCTGGGACCAAACTTATTACAAGTGAATTGATTCTTTTAGTGCTACAATGTAACAGTGTTCAGAACTTTACAGGATTAGCACCATCCATTCACATGATGGTATTGTGGGGGCACAAGTCTATTGGCTAAGAAAATGGAGGCAGGGAAATGACAATGTGTCAAAAGCAAGACAGGACCCAGGCCCTGTTCTGGAAGAGTTGTGGGAAACAAGTTCCTATTTTGTAATAGAAGCATTCTGCGCCTTCACCAACCATAGAACCTCCTAAAGACGAGGAAGTCCGATGCATGTGGTCGTATTAAAATATACCTTTTCATCAGAAGATGAATGGTTCAGGGAAAATCAGTGTGTTGGGGTTCTTGCTGAATATTAGGGACTTTTTTCTGTAGGTAATTTAATTTTTATTTAGCAGATATTTCACTTGCTGTTTGAAATGGAATATGCCAGTTTTAAAAGGCCATCCTTCCAAGGAAAGGTACCTGGTGTTTCAATCTCTCCCTCTCTCTCTTTCTAACAAGCAGAAATGCCAATATAGAATATTACTGCTGCTTAATATTTTTTATTGCCACGGGAATTGCTAACTGAAAGTTTACTCCAACTTAGTTTTCTGTAAGAGAAGATACAATGCAGGATATCTATATTGCCTAATGGCAAAGATCTTAATACACCCGCTACAAGTAAACATCTATTTTCCAGACAACTGCTATGTATAAACAATATGTCTCACTCAGCCGGAGCTCTTTAATGGTGCCACATGTTAGACAGATTTTTTATTCCTCATAATCCAAACTCCTTTTGTGATCCTTGATGCACACATGCTATTGCCCTGCTGACTGTTTGAAATGGATGATAATTGGAAATAATGACCAGGTCAGAGGTGGGGATGCATCATCCTGGGCAGGGCAAGCCCTCCACCCAATCAGAGTGCATGGCAGGCTCGTAGGGGTGGGCTGGTGCCCCTAAGCTGAATCAGACATTCAGCAAATGTGGCTGACCCTTCTCACCTCAGTAGATACTATGTTATCTGCATCATCTCCCCATAAGACCCAGGTGTAGACAGACTCTATAGCCATCTAAGCTATACTCCGTGTTCCCAGGATGGCCTCGCCTGCCTCCCTGCAGCCCCGAATATTCCTCTTTCACCCCGTGCCTCACAGATGTTCGTTCGGCTTTTAGTCCTGCTGATGAAATGTCTCAGCAGCTGGATTTGATAAGCTCCCTTCAAACGTTGAAAAGATAAACATTGTGGGCTAAATAATTTATGTCATCTATTCATTTGTGAATCAATTAAAATCATCATTAATTGCTTTGCTGCATTTTATGTTAAGAAAAACAGCAACTTCAATTCTTATTTTTGTAAACATGCGAGAAACAACCTGGTAACAGGTGCGAAGGTCGGGACTCAAGGAGGGAGTTCTTGAACACTTGTCATACATTGCCCAACACTGAGCACACGGTACTGTTACTAGGACTGCATGAAACAGGGACAAACGCAGAAGTCCGGGGGGAGGAGGAGATTACCATAGCAGGGACTGGTACAAATTCTCGACCGAAAAGTCAAGAAACAACAAAGCCTAACACAGGGGGCCACATACGCTAATATCTTCAGCCCAAGCAGGGGAGCTAAGTGTAGGACAGTGAGGATATAATCGATCTAGTGGGGCATGGTGAGGTTGGTGGCAAACTGGAAAGTGATACGTTATTACCACTAACCAACAGTAAAAACAAAACCGTAATAACCAAACAAAACACACCTGCTACCCAGGGCCCAAAGCTAGTGAGAGTACACCGCGGATCTGAAGATATCATGGAATTCCAGCATCCAAGTATTGCATTCTACCAAAATCAGGGAACTGACGTGCAAGTATCCCTGAGAGAGCAACAATAGCCACGCAAACTACACTGCAGTTTCACCCATGCGCATCCGACCCCTTTCTCCCAGCAGGCTTTTGTAGGTGGGAGAAGGGAGACAGACGACCATGTTAAGTTCCTAAAACAGGGAGAGGAGCCCTCAAGCAGGAACATGGTCAGCCAGAAGGGAAGCTGGGTGAAATTGGAGGACGCGGACAGAACGCAGAGCAGGGTGCTTGGTGGTGGCAGAGACCAGCCGTGCCGAGCCTTACCTACCCACCCTGATTCCCTCTACTTTGGCACCAGATTTCTCAAAGTGCCTTTGGCATCTCAAGGGTAACCTGGGCCATGAGTTTCAGAAGAGGATTCTTCACTAGCACACAGGCTGATGCCCATGCCCATTTTTTCCACCTGGCACACTCCACCCTCCTGCCGGGCTCAGGCCTTCTCCAGGAAGCCCTCCCAGGTTCTACCTCACCACCACCATCCTCCCCAGTCCTTTGCTCAAAGTATTTCAACACTGATTAAAATAATTTGGAGGGTTTTTTTTTTCTTGTTTTCTATTTGCTATCCAGCCCCTCAGTGTTGCTTCTTCCTGAAGAATGAGGTCTAGCGGCACCTGGGTGGCCCAGTTACTTAAGCATCTGACTCTTGACTTTCACACAGGTCAGGATTTCAAGGTTCATGGGTTCGAGCCCCACTTTGGGCTCTGCACTGACAGTGCTAAACCTGCTTGGGATTCTCTCTCTTTCTCCTTCTCTCTGTTCCCCACCACCACCCCACTGCTCACTCGCTCTTTTTCTCAGAATAATAAATAAACATAAAAATAAATGAAATAAATGAAAGAATAAGACCTAAATCATATACTTCTTTATATGTCTAGCCAATGTCTAGCCCACAGCAAGTATCTCCCCCCCCCCAAAAAAAAAAATCGTGGTTTCATGCAGTTCAGCAGAAGTTGGAGAAGTGAAAGCAATGAAAGCTAGTGGGCCCTCTGTGACTCTGCTTCCCCCCAGCATGAGCCTTGCAGCTCCTGAAGCTCATTCAGCAAACTGCTGCCCTGCTGGGTGCTTGGGTGTTTGTGGAGATTCCTGACTACCGTATGCTGGCGGCTCTCTCTGTGTAGGCATTGAGCCCACCAGCCATTCTGCACACATGTGAACTAATCCTTAAAACATCCCTGTGAGATCGGTATCACTATCTCCACTTCCTTGATGAGGAAACCAAGGAGAGGTGAAGAAGCCAGACAGTATTTTGAGAAACTCTAAAGCTGTACTTTTCACTCCTACACTACCAACATGATGACACCAACATGCCCAGCACTGTCACACTCTGACTCAGGCTCCAAAAAGGGCTAAGATAATGGGAGCCAAATTTCACTCTATTTTAAAGAGGAGAAGGCTAGTGCGCTGGCGGCTAACTGTCCCTCAAAGTCAAAATTGTGAAGTCTGGGTCAAGAACTGGAATCTTTAGTGATCTTTCTACTAAATACCCATGGTGGTAAATCATAGTGTATGGCACTGTTTAATTAAAAGCAAGCAATTATTTTCCCCTCTGAGGATTACAGGAGATTTCCATTGTTTTTCTTTCTGCTTTTCTGCATTTGTTCATATTTGTGCAATGAACACGTGTTATTGATTTATAAAAGTGACATTTAGCAAAGTCATACTCATGGAAGATATTGGTCTTATTCTCATTGAGCTCATAAAAATAGCAGTAGCGCCAGATGCAAACACGCCTGGATGTCATGAGAGCGTGGGCATTGAGGATGTACATATTTTCAAAGTTGAGTGATGCCTATTTCCTTCATTAAATTCTACACTTAACTGCTGTTGTCAATACTCCCTTTCTTACAACGGGTCATGTCCTTTCTTCTCATTCCCCGGTGGAATAGCAGTCAAAAGCAGAGATTTTAGATTCAGAGAGACTAAAGTGAATCCTGGCTCTGCCATAGATAAGCTGTATGACCATGGACAGTGACTGGAAACATTCTGAATGGGTTTCCTGAAACTTGGAAGTATAATCATCTTAGCGCTATTGTGAGGATCAAATGAAACAATGCACATCGTACAAGTCAGATATTCGGGAGACAATTCAATGTGCTCTTGCTTACTCTGCGTATCTAATTCAAAATAAACGCTGTTGAAATTACCTCCTAAAGACTTCCTAACTCCATCCACTTTTCTCTATCTCCACCACCAGTCCAAGCTGCCATCTTGGTCAACCCACATTAAAACAGTAGCCCCCTAACTGGCCTCATTGCATCTATCTTTTCCCCCTGCAATTTATTCTTTCATACTTAAGGCTAAAGGATCTTTTCAAACACAAGTAATCTGTCATTTCAATGAATTACCCTGTCTCTTAAAGAGAAAATCTTTAACAAGACCTGCATGGCTTTGCCTCTCCAAGCCTGTCTGGGGCCATTCTTATTCCCAACCATACTCCAGCTGGTTAGTTAACCTAAAAGTTGCTCAAAATTCCCCAAGTCCCAGATCCTGTGTATGTTCTACGCCTTTCCCCAGACCACAGTCTTCTTCTATAATTAACATTTCCCCACCTTCCCTTCTCAATACAAATGTGGCTTTGTCAGGAAACAAGACTGTGTCAGAGAACTCTACTGACAAACTCTGAGAGCACTCCAAACTTCCCTGCAGGGCACTTAGCACAGTTTATAGTTATTAAGGTATGTGATCATTTGGTAACTATCTTTTTCTCCCAAAAGACTGTAAGTTCCATGACAGATAATGTTTTGCTCATGTGTGTTTTCTTGCTCCCAGAATAGTGCCTGGTACATAGTGGGTGGGAAGTCAATACTTAGTAATTCAGTAAGCGAATGGATGGTATGGTGCCTGCCGTTGCAAACACTAGGTAGTATAGATTATTATTATCGTAATGAATATTTTCCACATACAGAAAGGTATTTAACAGTAGATTAAGTCTCCTTCATAAGAAGTCCTTTAAAGAAAACTCATTTCTCCTTAGTAAAATAATTAGAGAAATAGACACTTAAACAAAGAGCCAATGGCTCCAAAACTGGGTTGAGCCCTGGCTTTGTCATGTACTAGGAATGAACTTTGGCCATTTCCTTTCATGTCTTTTATTGTTGAGAGTCCAATGAGTTAATTTCATTAATGTGATTAGTATGGTGTCTGGCAAACAGTAAATATTTAGTAAATGGTTTATTGTTACCCTCATTATTATAGATTATCCCAAATCTATCTCCAATTAATCTGTATGGCCTTTAAAAAGCCCCTTACCCTCTCAGATTGTCAGCTTCATATCTTTAAAATAATAATGTCATCCTCACATGGTTCCCAGGGTGGTTTTGAGGATCGAATTAATAAGTAGGTGAAAAAGATTCTCTGAAGTTATAAAGTGTGGTAGAGATGTAAGACACTGCCCTTGTCAACCCTAAGAAACACAGGCTCCAAATAAACACAGTCCATCAAAAATTCTCATGACCTTTCCTTTCCCTTCTCCTCACAATAGACCATATGTGAGAAAAGAGAGTGTACTTCAACACACCTACTCAACAATAACTTCAAGCAGCTACTAACTGAAATTACATGCATGAGTGTAAGTGGAGAGAGAGGGAGAAGTTCATATCGTTTAAAAACACATTTTAGAATGAGACCAGCAAGGTGACTGCAGGCAAATTGCTTACTCTGTTCATCTGTAAACTGGGACAAATGATATTACCTGCCTCACAAATTGTTGTAAGAATTAAATTATGTGATCTGCAAAAATCATTAAGGAGAATGCATGACACGTGATAAACACATAAGGACCAACCATTATTAGTAAGATTATCGTTTTTTTTCCTCTTCCTCCTCCTCCTCCTTATCATCATGTTGGTTATTACTTTTTAGGATATCAATGTTCAGATGCCTAGGAAGATAGCAAGGCAGTTAAAGAATATCTAACAGATTCATTCTTCCAAGAAGGTATATCTGGATTTTAAGACAATAAAATTGTTCCCGTAATGTGTTAGGTTAACTTGCTGTGTCAACTCAGCCTGGACAACAACAAGGCCCCATGAAATATTCCCATTTTATAGATTAGAAGCTGTACTGTTAAGTAAGTTACCTAAGGTTGGTTCAAAATGCCAATGAGTGAATAGTCCCTAATTTGAACCCTGTCCCAAAACTCATGTTTTCAATGACCTGACTATGTTGCCTAATTCAATGTGCTGCTTTATTACTCGTTTAGAATTTATTTTAGCAGTTAATCATATCATTAGTATTTTTCCACGCTGGGAATGGTAATCACAAAGCTATCATTAGGACCCATGGGTCAAGGCGGCACCACTAAAGACCCGGAAAGTGTAATAATTAAGCCTGGGCACCCTCTCAGTGCTGAGTCAATGGCAAGAATTGTAGACCTCTGGTTCAAAAGGGCTTCTAACTAGAAATCACTTTCTAGGGTTTCAATCCTTAAGCTACCAACGAAGACAAGACTTCTTAAAAATACTGACAACTGGTACCAAGAATTGACCCACCAACAATTCTGGTGGAAAGTTCTACTAACCACACACCTATGGTATTGAATAAAATTGTACAGTTAATGCTCCATGACTGCTATGCTCCAAAAATCAAAGGCCCACAAGCACATGACGAGAAGTAGAAGATCTTTTGTCACTTCCATGCTTTCTGCTACTTTAAAAACACAAGTCTACCACACATGGACAGAGCCATTCCTTTTTTGCCACTAATATTTTTTTACTCATTTAGATAATGCAACTGCCACAAAACAACCGAGTGGTGGCGGCAGGGATGCTGATGGTAACACTATGCATCCTCTGAAGTATGTTTCCATTAGTAGAATGCAAAAAGCAGGGGGAAACAGTGGAGAAAGCCAAAGTGTCCTCACAGTCTGGGGATTGTAGTTTTATATATTCCATCTGCTCTGAATATTAAAGTGTCAAGCCTTGGGATAAGAAGATATTCTTATCATAGACTAGCAGAATAGCAGGAGGATGTTGATATACTGGAAGTCAGGCAAGAACATCAATCTGATATACTATTATAGATTTGGAAAGAAGATTTTACCAGAACCTAGTTGGAGAGCCAGGGAGGCCAGGAGCAATCCACATACCTTATATACAAGTAAAAAAAATAGATCCATGTCATTCTCTCCCTCATTTGAAGATGGGTACATAAGAAGAACATACACAAATAGAAAGCATTAAATGCTTATGAACAAGAGTAAAGACAGACTTGGAGGAAAAAATCTTCTGAAAATCGTTAAGCATGGAAACACTAAGGAGAAAAATGGAAAATTTTCTATTCTGAAACAATAGGAGAATGCCATTGGAAAGAAAATATATGATGAAATAAAAACTAGAGCATAAAATTTTAAATGAGATTGACTAAAGCAGCAGTTCCAGAAAATTAACAGTCTTAAGTTTACTCTAGAGCAGAATAAACACTTTGCAAATTGACCCAGTAATTTCAAAGTCATGTTTTCTTTCTTTCTTTTTTTTTTCCAAGTAATCTCTACACCTGCCCAACATGTGGTTCAAACTCACAACCCTGAGATCAAGAGTTGCATGCTCTACCAACTGAGCCAGCCAGGCTCCCCTGAAGTCATACTTTCAGTAGCTTTCCCAGATACACACAAATTACCCCAAGTGTGAAACTCATATGACATAGAATGACACCTATCCCAGAAACTGAAGCTCCAACTCAAGGATTACAAAGGTGTTTCCAAAGAAAATAGAACGAGTGGACAGGACGCAAGAGTCAAAGAAGTAACAAAAACAAAACAAAACAAAACTTTCTGATCTCGAAGGGGAAAGAAATGTCATAAGACATTTATAGACTGAGCCAAGTTTACTGTGTTCCCGGAAAAGTCCAATGAGAGATCCATACCTAATTCAGCTAGTCTTTGGGTGGGGGGAAAGGAGTCTACAAAATTGGATGGGAGAGGAGTACAAATTCATCAAATGCCTTACCTCACATAGAAGAGATTCTAAAATCCCATGTAATTGTTGACTCTCCTAATTAGAAAAATATAAACCAAAGTCTGAATTTTGGAAAAAGAATATACACCTTCTCAATTACTAAGGAAACAAAAAACGTACACAATATTCCATATATGCAAACCCCTAAAAGAAACAGCAAAAAAATAAAAAAGGAAAGAAGTCATGTAGAGCAGAATGACAGAAGTTAACAAAGCCATCTATATGTCAACAAACCTAAGTGGTTAAATCCCAATATTAGGAAACAATTCTCAAGTTGTAGTAAAAAATTAAATCCACATATCTGCTTCCTCCATGAGGCATACCTAAAATGAAAGTGTCCATATTAAAAATAAATGGAAAAGAATTTTAAATAGAAAAAAATTAAAAATAGGAAAGGCAACATTAATTTCTAGCAAAGTAGGCTTCAAGGCAAAAGTAAATAGAGAAAAATAGATTACCTATGTTATTTATGTTTATAAAGTGAAGAAGAGCATAATGAAGCTAGAGTAGTAATTAATGCCTTTATGCAGCAATAAACCTAATATCAAATAGGTTTATATCAGATGATACAAAGCAAAAATGCTTAGAAAAAGTGAAGAGAACCTGACAAGAACACAACTTGAACATATAATTTTAACCACAGATTTATCCACTTTTTCTAGTTGAATTAAACCAGCCAGAAAAGGACATGGAGAATTTAAATAAATATAATTAATAATATTAAGGCTGATAGATGACACTGAACCTCTACACACATAGAATGTGCCATCTTTAAAAGCATTCATGAGGGGCACCTGGGTAGCACAGTCGGTTAAGCATCTGACTTCGGCTCAGGTCATGATCTCATGTTACGTGGGTTCGAGCCCCGCATCGGGCTCTGTGCTGACAGCCAGCTCAGAGCCTGGAGCCTGCTTTGGATTCTGTGTCTCCTTCTCTCTCTGACCCTCCCCTGCTCACGCTGTCTCTATCTTTCTCTCTCTCAAAAAGAAATAAAACATTAAAAAAATAAAAGTAAAATAAAATAAAAGCATTCATGAAAACTCTACAAAATTTATTATGTCATATATAGACGTGCACATACACACATGGACACAATACACCAGTAAATCCCCAAAGTGAAAATTGCACAGGCTTTCTTGTCTAGCCAAATGCACTGAAGCTAGAATATAAGGGCTAAAAATAGTCAACATCATACTTAATGGGAAAACAAGAAGCATTCGCACTAAATCCAGTAGCAATGTAAGGATGCCTTAAATTACCATTATAACTTGATGTTATCCTGGAAGTTCTGACCAACTCAAAAGATATGACACAGAAATACAAGATACATTTTTCTTTTAAAGAGAGAGGCCAACCAAGAAACAGACTCTTTTTTTTTTTCAAATGTTCATTTACTTATTTTTGAAAGAGAGACAGAGAAAGAGCATGCTCACCTGAGTATGGGAGGAGCAGAGAGAGAGATAGAGAGAATCCCAAGCAGGCTCTGTGCTGTCAGCATGCCAGATGCAGATCTTGATCTCACGAACCGTGATATCAGGACCTGAGCCTAAATCAAGAGTCAGATGCTTACTAACTGAGTCACCCAAGGGCCTTTCAAGATAAAATTATTGAAGGAAGACAAAAGTATTGTCATTTTCCAGTGACTAGATTAAATACTTAGAAAATCCAAAAGAGGCAAATGAAAAACTGTTGCAATTAGTAAAAATAGATTACTGAAACTAATATAATGTTATGTATCAACTATCTTTCAATTTAAAGAAAAAGATGAGTCAACTCATGGCCACCACATAATTATATACAACAATGGTCAATAAAAGGCATAATGAGAAATGATTCTATTCCCCAACAGTAACAAAAACACAATCATAAAGCACCTAGAAAAAACTCCAACAAGTAGTGTAGACAATCTATATGAGTAGACCAGAAATCATTACTGAGGAGACTTTAATGAGTCTGTCCCCAGTGTAAGGCTTTAACATGCTATGTCACGGACATTATGAATACAACAGTTTTCTCCCAAATTAATTCATAGGTTCGGTGGCATTCAGGTCAAAATCCTAATGTACTGCTGTCGTTTGTTTGCTTGTTTGTTTGTTCCTTTGTTAAAGCTTATTGAAATTTAAATAGCAGAGAATAAAGATTTTTATTTCAAAATTCTGCATAAATATGAGATGAAGCCTACTATCCTCCTAGAATAAAGTGTTATCATACCACGTCTCAAGAGTAATTTTACCAAATAAGATGCATTCAGTTTCTAATACGGAAAATACTTTGCTCACTGAGAGAAGGAACCCTTCAGAGGTATAGGAAAAGCCCAACACATCCTAGAGGCCCGGGACCATAGTGGGGGCCCAACTCAGCTAACCTTCCAACAGCCTACTGTGTCCTTTGGTATTGGAGTATGTTGGATTCATTGGAAATCTATGACATAAATTTAATTTGCTTCATTTTACGAATGAGTGGGTGGCTCAATCAGTTAAGCGTTCAACTTCTGATCTCAGCTCAAGTCATGATCTCACAGTTAGTCACTTCGAGCCCCACCTCGGGCTCCATGCTGTCAATGTGGAGCCTGCTTGGGATTCTCTCTCTCTCTCCCCCTCTCTGTCCCTCTCCAGATCATGTTCTCTCCCTCAAAATAAACAAATAAACTTAAAAAGAAGAAGAAGAAGCAGCAGCAGCAGCAGCTAGTGCATACAGCCTGTGTAACCACACTTCCTCTCTGGCAGGAAGCTCAGTACTGGAATGATAGACTTCACACTGCCTTCATGAGAACCATACATATCATAGTACATGGATCCTAGGCTAGCTAACGTAGAGTCCGGGTTGACATTGGGGTGAACTCTGGGCTGGAGTTCAGACTAGGTTAAAGATTAAGTTGAAGTTAGGATTACAGGTTAACATCGCAGTTGGAGCTGGATTAGGTTGGATTTGGGGTTGGTTTAGCTCCAACTTAGTTTTAAGCTTAGGTTTAGGGCTAAGTATAAGGACGGGCAGAGAGCTCAAAGAAAGTTTGCTGTCCAAAAACATTTTTCAGAACAAGTGACAATTATTGCTAAAATTTGAAGGTTGATTGAGTTATGTGAAGATTTGCCTTGGGGCAGAGAGGCAACTACTCGGAGGAAAAGCGTCACACAGAATTCAGATGAGGGGAAACGAATCGGTGTACCGGAAGAGCTATTCCTTCTCCCAGAGCCGGTGTCCTGCCCCAGGGAGGAGCATGCTGAGGGCAGGACACTCCGGGGAGAAGGGCATCAGCAGCCATCTGAAATTGGTTCTGGAAGTGCCGAGGAATCATGTTAGAATTTTAAGCAGGAACGCAATATGATGGGATCGTATTTTGAACAATTGCTCCAGCAGCTGTGTGGAGGATGGATGGAAAGAACCGGTATTGTGGGCACGAACCCACCCGGGCATGTCACGTACCCTTTCTGACCTACCTCATGTCTGTGATTTCTCAATCGCTCCTCTGCCTAGTCATACCAGTTTCCTTGCCGTTCTGCCATCAGGACAAGTACACAATTGTCTCAGGGCCTTTGCACTCGCATTTCCTTCAGCCTAAAATATTTTTCCTTCAGATATCCAGAGTGTGCTCCCTTTATTCTCTGAGATCTCTGCTCACACACCGTCTGATGAGTGCCTCCCCCGACCACCCCAGCTAGATTCAGTACCACATGTACACTAACACCCTTCCTTTCCTTCTTACCAGTTTCGTTTTTTTCTCCCTTGTGTTTTTCACCATTTATTTATTCTCTGTCTATCCCTATTGAAACAGAAGCTTTAGGAAGTCAAGGACCCACCTGACTTCACTGCTGTGTCTCCTATATTTACAAAAGCATCCGGCACATAGTACGCGTTTCATGCACATTAGTCAAATAGATAAATTTCGTAACTATTTATTGGATGGCCGTGGTATGCCAGGTATCTTGTAGTAAGAGACGTGGACAAGGGAAAGGGGAATCACAGCTCGGTGTGATTACTGGGGTGATAGAGGTTTGCACAGAATGCTGAAAAAGAAGGGCGCCTCGGTGGCTCGGTAGGTTAAGCGGCCGACTTTGGCTCAGGTCATGATCTCAAGGTATGTGAGTTCAAGCCCCTCATTGGGCTCTGGGCTGACAGCTTGGAGCCTGGAGCCTGCTTCAGATTCTGTGTCTCCCTCTCTCTGCCATTCTCTGCTCACGCTCTTTCTCTGTCTCTCTTTAAAACATAAATAAATGTTTAAAAAAAAAAAAGAATGCTAAAAAAGAAACCAAAAACCCAGTCCAGGAACTAACATAGAACACTCTAAGACGAGAGGACTCTGAGCTGAGGCCTGAAGTCCAAATAGAAAATCACCAGACAGAAGTGGGAATGTCTGAGAGAAGTAAACAGAATCTGCACAAGCATCAAGATGAAGCAGGAATGGGAAGAGCATCCAATGTGATCCGTCCAGTGAGAACAGAGCAAGAGCTCAAGGGCTAGGCAAGATAGTCTTCGGTAGGCAGAGCATAAAGAATATTAAGAAATCGCTCTTAGTAGTAGCTTTATTGTGAGATTTCATGTTCACCCACTGGTACCACTCCAAGTCTTTTAACCAACCAGCCAATTATAAGGTCTGCTGTGAAAAGACACAGACTTGGATTTTTTTAAGTGAACATCTTTTCCCACCCACCCACCCTTCCCATCCAGAAATTGCTTTTCTTTAAAAGTTCAGTTCTTAAAATGTTGACTTTTCTAAAAGGGAGACGCGCTCTATACTTGGAAAGGGTCAAAATCTGGAGAAACTTTAATATTATTTATAGACCACTTGCCTTTCCTGAGCAAAATTGTTTCTTTTGTTGATCCTCTGGGCACTTGTCAATAGCTACAAAAGCATCTCAATCAGTATTTTTGGAGAAGAGTTGGTCTACTTGATTTCACTTTCAAGGTAGCCGAGAGCTAACTGGATTTTGACTTCCACTCTAGAAGCTGAGATTCCTTGTGAAACAGAATAGCTTACTTTTCTGCCTCAACAGGGCTGAAACTTTATTTAATGCCTAAGGATTTGCAGAGCTCACAGTCATTTTTCTGAGCATAAGGTGGTGGCCTTAAGTTTAAAAACAGAAAGAATTTATCATTTATTAAGCACCATACTGTGTGCCAGCCACCGACCTGACATTTTTAAACACATTGGATCTGCGCGCTTTCAAATATAGGTACTGTTGTCCCCATTTTCCAGACAAAAGAACTGAGGCTTCAAAGAGTTAATAAATTCCCTCATGTCATAAAACTACCCAAATCCCACGGTCTTTCCTTTGAACCTAAACGGAGACAAACCCCCAAAAGCGGTTCTAAAATAAGGCACTGTCACCACACCTGGGGGTTGAGGCTTTCCCTCAGCACGAGCCTTGAAGCTCCAGATTCAGAGTGGGGAGCAAGCAGGCATGCTTTGAAGTGTCTTCCTAGGTAATTTTAATATACTGGGGAACAATTCTGAGAAAACTTCTGATTTCAATTTCTGACCTTGTGGTTGCCTCTTATCCTATTATAAGAATTAGAAAGCAAAAGAAGACTCATTTCCACTCAATTTAGTTCAGAATAATCTGTTCCTTCCTTTTAGCCTTGTTTGTAGGGACCTGAGAATTATGCCACACCTCTCCTCTCCGGTGCATCCGAGTTCAGAGGAGATAAAAATACCCCAAACTTTCCCTCCCAAAAATGGAGACAATTGCTCTACTTGCCTGCCCAGCTCTTTCCCTTTGAGTCCATGGCCGTGGAAGCTAAATAATCCACCTTTTTGCGTTGTCCGTGTTCTTTTTTCAATCATCACACATAGGTGTGGTAGGCAGTCACCTACACACTATAATCTGAGATGCAGATTCCGAATTCTTTCTGTTGCAAGCTGTCACATGACTGAAATGCCACCTGTGGGCATAGCACATCCCTCACTTTATGAGTGAATTAGTTTACCAGATCATCAGCCTTCTTTTTGGGTCCTCGTGGAGTCCAAATGCTGACTGAGCACATGCGTGTGGGTTCATTCACTCACCTGCACATACTCACCTGGACAGGAGAGAGAAGGTTAAAAGAAAAAGAAAGAAGTTATTGGAGAACAGAGGCATAAGTCTCTAAATCAACCACTTCACTTTTCAAAGACCTACCCATTGACTCCATTCTCTTACCCCCAAAGCACTTACTTAAATTATCTTTTAAATTAAAGTATAATTAACATAAAGTGTTATGTTAGTTTCAGGTGTACAATATAATGATTCAACGATTCTATACATTTCCCAGTGCTCATCAACATAATTGTACTCTGAATCCCTTTAATCGATTTCACTCACTCCCCCCACCCCCACCCCCATCCACCTCTTCTCTGTCAATCACAGGTTTGTTCCGGTGTTCTGATATTTAAGAGTCTGTTTTTTTGTTTGTCTCTCTTTTTTTCTCTGCTCATTTGTTTTGTTTCTTAAATTCCACATATAAGTGAAATCTTATGGTATTTGTCTTTCCCTGTCTGATGTACTTCACTTAGCAGCTTCTAAAGCACTTTTAATATCACAGAATACTGTTCTTGACCCCGAGTCCCTGGTATGTGTGCATAGACAACCAGCCAGAACCCTTCAGACTTGGTGCTTGCTAAGTCCGGTGTTTTTCATTTCCCCTAATTGTCATTCGAGTTGTTTTCTCCGGGGCTCCCACTCTAACCCTGGAAGGCAGCTTTGGATGTGCCACAATAGGAAGCGATTTCTCCCTTTCAGATGAAATCCACATAGGTCACCCAGTGTGAGTGTTTCGTGTCTCCAGCAACCATCTCCAAAGAGCATAGACAGATGGTACGTTCTCTACAAGCCCCCAGACATCATTTCAAGAATAATTCCAGTTATTAAAGAAGCATCTCTGTTTGGGTGCAAATATCCCATTTAAGACCAGAGATAGTGCTGGCCTTTCTTATATCAAGCCAGGTTTTGTGAAAGTATATTCTGTAGAGCACTAATTCCTCACTACCAAGAGAGAATAAAACAAAAAACAAAAAACGTGTGATTCAATAGGAGTATGCCTGATGAGAGAGAGTTAAACTTATTTATTAACTGCTGCATCTCCGGGTCTTGAGTGTGCTATTGTGTTTGTGATTCTCCAAGAACAATTTTATAACAAGCAACAGTGCTCAAGCTTGCTGTGTGAACTTGGGCAACTTTCTTTATTTTTGATGAAGTTCCAAAATTGGGAGGTTAAACTAGATCACTTCAGTGGTACCTTCCATCTTCCATCCCTAGGAGGCTATGACACCTTTTCGTTGAAACAAAAGTTTCAGCTGGAATTATTACTTGTCATTTTTCACCACTGTCCGGTAAAAATCCCTTCTTAGCTACCTGTGTTACTACAGCGCAGCAGGGCAGGACAGAGGCCGTGTATCTGAAAAAAACTTTATAATCACTTCCAACTGGCTGAAAGAAAGCGAGAGCAAGAGGAGAGGAGAGAGACAGAGACAGAGCGAGACAGGAAGAGACTGCTTGGGACTATTAGCAATTGTGATAACAATAAAAACCGTAGCTCTTTTTTGTTCCTTACCCTCCTTACCACTTTCGGGTTGATCTTTATCTGAAATTACAAACATTCTCTATGACAATTTGCTTCCACCCAGCACATCTGGTATCTGGCCAGAAACTGTAAATTGATGCCCCCCACTCTAGTGTCTGTCTTGGGAAGGGGGCTGGGGGGGATGGGGACGCAGAGGAGCTGTGGCTGCGGAGACAGACACTGCTGAGACATTTAAAATGCACGCTCCCCTAATGGGAAACAGAGCAGACTGTGAGAGAGAAGGGGAATGAGAGAAGCAGCTCTCGCAGGGCAGGGAGGGGAGGAGGAGGGACGGGGCGGGGAGTGCGCAGCTACCAAAGGCTGAGAACCCAGCAGGGAGGCCTGGAAGGATGGAACAGGAGTGGGGTTGCCTGATAAGATAGCGATAGAAAGCCACGCGATAAAGGGAGTCTGGAGGCAGGCAAGGAATCCCTGATGGGGAAAGTGAAGGGTGACAGAAGCCCGGCAACCAGAGAGCTCGGTGCAGGGGGAGGGGCTGTGAGGTGCAGGGTGGCATGGAGGGATCCGATAGGAGCACTGTTACCTTGCCAGCTTCCAATCGAGACGTACATCTTTTACTTAAGGGGAAACCACTGAGGCATTCAGCCCACCAAGCTAGGGGCTGGTTGGCTAAGATGTATTTAACCTTGCTGGTGGACAGATTCTCCAGAAGAAATTTGGCTCAGGAAAAATCGCTGTTTATATCAAGGTGTTGCTACAGGAAAAGAAATCGGAAAGCCCTCCAGCCCCAGCCCTCCTTACTAAAGAGCCTTAAGCAACTAACTGAAAGTTTTACACACAGTCTCCTAGTGGGTCAGCAACAATTTAGGGAAAACCTAAACTTAGGCCGGGTAAAAGGGCCACGCACTGAGGCTCCCATGGGAAACCAGACCCAGGCTCTGGCTTAGGCAACTTTTAGCCATTTCCTCCTGTGCAGACTGAACAAAAGTTCTGCCTTGCCTCCTTCGCAGGTTTATTGTAAGGATCTTCGTGTCAGTAGCAGATACGAAAGCAATGCTATAAAATATTGCAAACGATACAAACAAAGAAAAAATTTCTGTCATCATCCGTGTCATTTAAAGCCCTAATATGTTAGGTATGAAGTAACCAAAATTCAGTTCTGCACCTTTGTTCCAAACTCCTAAATGTTCTCGATTCCTAAACAATCATACCGAGTACCACTTACCATGAAAGGAATTAGCCTACACCTTCCAAAAATCATGAGCCATCTGATTCTGATGTCCCTTATTAATGTCCTCGTTGTAACTAGGGAGGAACTATCCTCAGGGCAATGTCCTTTAAGTCAAACCGGAACAAAAAAGTATTGCTCTGTCTGGCGTGGCAATCATGTTAAAAGCCAACGGCAATGTTGAAAGGGAAGCAGCCCCCTAACCCAAAGACTTTATGCTCGACATCCTCAGACCCACTCAAATTCAAAAGGTGTTCAAAGCAGAGATTGGGAGCTCTCAGCCCTGTGTGCCAGATGGTGGAACCTACCAACAGGCTCAGGAAACACCACACCCTTGGGGCTGTGCACCTGCCATCCACTTCCCCGTCCCTGGGAGTTTGCCAAGAGGCCATCAGCACCCTCACCAAGCATGCTTTTACTATGATGGTGGGCCCTGGGGATTTGTTAAAGTGTCATTAAAGATTAGGCCTGTCCCAAGTTTACAATCATTTACACACTTCAGGCCCATTGCCTGCTGACCGTGAGGATAGGTTTTTTAAATGAAAAATTCATATCATAAAACTGGTAAAATATACATAACATAGAATTGATCATCTTTTAAGTTTTTCTAAGTGTTCGGTCCAGTGACATTAAATATATTCACAACGCTGTGCAACTATCCCCACCGTCCGTCTCCAAAACTTTTTCATCTAAAACTCCATTCCCATTAAGCAATAACCGCCCATTCCTCCCTCTCGCCATGCCCTGGTAACCACTGGCCCTTCCATCTTTATGAATCTGACTATTCATGTGCCTCGTGCTGGTGGAATCGTACAATATTTTTCCTTTTGTTTCTTGCTTATCTCACTTAGCATAATGTCATCAAGACTCACCCATGCTGTAGCCTATGTCAGAATTTTCTTTCTCTTTGAGGCTGAATAATATTCCGTCATATGTATTTACTGCATTTGTTCTACCCGTTTATCCGTTCATGGACACTGGGCGTTTGCCCCTTTTGGCTATTGTGAACAACGCTGCTGTGAACACAGGGGTATAAATATCTTCAAGTCCCTGCTTTCAGTGCTTTAGGGTATGTATATACCTGGAAGTGGAATTTCTGGATCACATGGAGATTCTATTTTTCACTTCTTGATAAACCACCATCCTGTCTTCCACGGGGGCTACACCATTTTACATTCTCAGCAGCTCTAGGTGTCCATTTTCTCCACACCCTCGCCAACACTTATTATTGTCCGGATTTGGTTTGCTTTGGTTAGGTTTCTGCATCTGGGGACAAGCTGAATCTTTGAAGCTACTTGGATAATGCAATGTGGTATTGCCTTGTGGCTTGATTTGCATGTTCCTGATGACTTGTGATTGAGTATCTTTTCTTATGTTTATGGAATAGATCTTGAATAAGAACTGTTGCCTCTTCTCCAGAATTTATGTCACTCAATGCCACCTCTTTTGAAAGAGTAGCAAGTCTCTTAGGAGTTCTTCCTCTAGTTGCTCCCAGTGTGCCCTCTCACCATCGTCCCTGGACATAATCGTAGTTTACAATGTATTTGTATTATGTTCCACACAGACCAGAGAGGAAGGGGAGCCTGGCTCAATGCTTGGGAAAACGCCACTATTTTAAAAGTTGCCACCGATAATCCATTGAAAGGTCAATATGTTTTCAGAGAACCTAGAATCATTTCGTTTATTCATTCATTCATTCAACAGACTTTTGTTGAGCATGCGCCTATGACCAGCACTGTCCTAGCTACTGGGAAGACAAAGGCACTTACTTATGATAGAGTCCCTTAGCCTTTAGGAAGGCTTGGTGACAGCTGGGTGAAATGAGATCAATCCAGAGGAACAAAGGCAACCTAGGACTGCTGTGTGTGGTGCATTATTTCCCAGCACAGCAGGTCTCTGTAAAGAAGGAATTTTACAAGGAACTCTTTGATTCGCTACCTCATTCTCTTCTTATTTGAATTAGGCCATGGTCATCCATATAAATAATATTTTGTCCTTGGGCAGTATAAGCAATGATAAAGAGCATGGGCTCTGGGGACAAACAGACCTAGCATCCAAGAGCATTTCCTGTGTGACTGTGAAGAAGTTACTCAAACTCTCTTAGCTTCCTGTTTCCTCAGAAATTTTTTAATGTCCTTTTTTTTTTTTTTTTTTTGAGAAAGAGAGAGAGAGAGAGCAAGCAGGAGAGGAGCAGAGAGAGGGGAGACAGAGAATCTGAAGTAGGGTCCATGCTGACAGCAGAGAGCCTGATGCAGGACTTGAACTTACAAACAATTAGATCATGACCTGAGCCAAAGTCAGATGCTTAACCGACCCAGCCACCCAGGTGCATCTATTTTCTCAGAATTTTTAAAAGGGGTGTGAGCTTATTAAATGCTTAGCACAGTGCCTGGCACATAATAAAAACTCAAAAGTGTTAAGTATTATTATTTTTAGCTATTATTATTATTATTAGATAAATATACTCTCTCTATTTTAAGGGTTTTTTGTTTTTGTTTTTGGCAGGGGAAATGAGGAGGGAGTTCCAATTCGTAGGGTTTTTTTTCCCTCCTATGGCTATATGTGATCCTCCTAAAAATAAAAACAAAGGGCTTCCTGAGCCCCATCCAGTGTTTCTATGTATTTCACACGGTGCTGAGTCTCATCAAGAATGTAAGAATGGTCTGTCCCATAGACATATATTTGTATATAGGTGATTTTGACAAAATGAGTATTTCTCCTTTAGACACTTGGACCTGATAAGCAAAATAATGTTTATAATTTCTCAAAAACATATTTTCCCAAGAATCCATTAGGTCAAATACACAAAGGTTATCACTTACACAAGACAAGCTATAGCAAATTGAAGCCCTACTTCAGAGAACATGAACCTGACAGGAAGTTAATGATTCTTAAGGAAATCCCCAATCTGGGACAAGCTCATGGATTGTGAAGGTCTGTTTTCACTAGGAATCAGCGTTGTGGACCCCTCGGTGTGCATGCTGACTTAGACCTCAGGTCCCCAAACAATTTTCCTTGGGTTAAAATTTAGCAGCTGAGAACTTAAAATGAAAACTTAAAATGTAAAATGGGTAACTCTTCTATGAAGCCCACCTACCCGCGTTGGATTTGCATTCGGGCTGCTTTCCGAAAGCTGTCCAAACCGGCTTCCCCGGCTACAGCCCAGGAGTTTGGATCTCAGAGGGTGCGATGCATCAGTTTCAATTCTAAGCTGCCCAGGCTTCATCCCCTGGTAATAAAAACGTCCAATTCGAGAACTCACTTCCCTGTGTTGTGACTTTCATTCGTTAGTGTTCCAAACTTTATCCAACAGAGATACCTAGAAGAAAGTTTGAGATCATTTTTCTTAGTGACAGTGATATTAGGCAGTTCCAGGGATGAAGAAAAGTCAATGGCAGGGAAACAAATCCTTTTAAAATGCCATCAGTGATCTGTTAGCGCATTTAAGTGCTACAATTCACTTGTACTGACACTAAAATAAAATTTTTAAAATAGAGAGACAGAGAACAAACTTCCCCCCACCCCACACCCCGTGCCACAGACGCACACACCCAGAGAGCACCAGTGCCTTGAGTTCAATCAACTAGAAGTCGTGAACACTAAGTGTCTCCATTTGTAAAATGGTAATATTAATACTCACCACCTGCTTCCCAGGGCTGGTGTACGGGTTTGTGTTCATTTCTGAGAGGGGCTTGAGATCCTTGAGTGAAAGGTGTGATGTACAGTATTATAATCTCCACCACAGGGTAACATATGGAGAGGGAAAGAAAGTGTATAGATACGTATGTTTCTGTTTAAACTCTGTGTGCAATGCTGACTTTTATCTTATTTTGCCTTTAAGCTAAACTGCATGGGTCACATTTAGAGCATATGTTGTTATCATTCGCCTTTTTTAGCTCAAGAAAATTGAGTGAATAACGGGTATTGTTTTCCTATTTGCCGTGGTTAGAGTGCTTGCGTGTTTCAAAATCTCTGACACACAAAATAGCAGATTCTCTTGTTATTCTGCTGAGGCTGAGGGTTTCAGCGTGTGCCTCCCTCTGTTCTATCATCCATGGATCTTGCACGTCTGATTTCTAGTATTTTGAAATTGGCCAAGTCTTACTTTACAAGTGGAAAATTCTTTTCACCCTCCTTGATAAAAAGCGGACAATGAATCCATGGCACTATTGGATACCCATATGCCTCTCCCGCACAGCCTCTTAATTGGGTCTAATGTGCTTTTCAGTTTTTGCTTTTTTTTTCCCCTATAATGAGCTTCCACGTTAGTGACCTTATATTTTAAAGCCTTGCTGAGGACCCAGAAGTGTGCTGAGAGAGAAGCTCCACTTCTGCAGAAGGCCTCTTTCTCCATTTGACTTTAATTAGAAACCAGGTGGTACAAACCAGGAAGGTTGGTGGTGTTCCTGGGATGTAAGATGTGCAATGGGTTTAAGTAACACTGTATTAGTCATGAGGCGGCAATGGAGTAATGTTGACATGACTTGAAAGTAGCATTGTTGAGTAAATGAATATGTGAGAAGCACTTGCTAAACTAAATGAGTTTTGCAGTTGTATGCACATTTGTGTAATCCTGTTTATTGATGCCTGAAACAATTTGCAAAATAGAAACAAATCCACGAAGAAGAAATATGTTTGGAATTATTTGTTTATATGACAATTTAAAAAAAAAACACACACACACGCAGGAATCCAACTGCCACATTTCATGCACTAAATATACCATATGTGGAAGCTTCCCCTCTGAAAATTCAGCAGCAACCTTTACTGTCTGATGCAGACCAATAAGAAACAATCCTATACCTTTTTTTAAAATTGTAACCCCACCTCTTTTGGTTCCTCTCTCGACTGTCTTAAACACGAGAGTTAGTTTTGTAAATTTTTTTAACCAAACAGAATATCAGCATACCCTACACTCTTGTCTTTTGTGTTCAGAAGCTGATGACGTAACATTGAATTCCTCTTGGTGCTTTATGAATTAAAGTAATGATTCTGATAGAAAAAAATATAGGTTTGCACATTTTTCGGGGGGTAAAAATCCATTTTTGCACATTTTCCTGGAAAAAAATCCACGTACCTTTACATATAAGCTTACGATAGGCCGGGCACAGTTCTTTAATACTTTACAAACATGACCTCATTTAGTCTTTATTACAATTCCTTCATGACTAGGATGATTCGAGTTGACAGATGAGGAGACCGAGGCAGAGAGAAGTTCAGCAACTTGCTCAAAGTCAAACAGCCAGTAAGTAGGGGAGATAGGATTCGAAGGCAAGCAATGTAGCTCTGGGTGTCCATGCTTCAACTACCGCTCTGCTGCGTTTCCACAGAGTAGAGCCTCCACGTGTTAGGGACTTCGTTTTAAAGAAATTCAGGTTCCTGGTTTCATTTGTCATTTGGGCACCAGCGCTTTATTTTTGGAGCCCAGACACTAAGCACATTCTGCCTCCGTGCCCGTTGACTGTTCCATGCCCCGAGGGACACTCCCTCTCATGCCCATTTCTCTGGGCCCCTACTTTTGTGGGAGAAAACACTTGTTGCTGTCCGAGTCGCTTAAGAAGTACAAGTAGGCTTCGCCCTGCCAGCTGCAATCCTAGACTGGATCACTTCTCCAGATTTGAGGTTAATCAACTGCAAATTCCATTAGCTTCATACGGAGTGAAAATAAAGAACAGACGGCTTCACATGGGAGCCCGAAGTCAGGTGCGGCTCCTCAGGCTGGCCTGCAGGTACTGGGATGTTCCGCGGCCTCAGAGGAACAATGCCTTCCACAGGGAGACAGATCAAACAGGGGCTGTTCCAGACGATCCTCTGCCGCCGGAAACGCTCTCGGAGTGTACCCCCAAACCTACACCTAGGCTTCTTTTTTTTTTCCTGGAAAGATGTAGAATTTGAAACTGTGGTTCATTAGGTTCCAGCTGCTGTGAGAGGTTTCCTAGGTGCACTTGGGTGTGCGGCCGTGGTGGCAGCTCTGTCGTGCCTATAGCTGATTTCCCTGCCTACTGGACAAAATGGCCAAGAGGTCGTTTCAGAAAGGCTGCCTTGACTCGGCGGTGGTCCTTACTTGAGGCTTTAGGCTTCTTTTCAGAAGTCCTGATGCAGAATGGCTTTAAAACACAAAATAAAAGCCATTTCCCAAAGATCACTGGTGTTTTTCAAAGAAGAACAAAAGTGGACTTGCTAGGACATATTCACATACAAGCTGTTAGTTTCTCATTAATCTAAGTTGACCCAACAGAAGCTTGGCTGGTGGCATGAAAGAAGTATTATATAGCAGTGTCAAGTAAGTTAGCAATTTCCTTAAAAATGCACGGTTCTAGCGGTCCGCTTGTGGGAAGCCTCCCCGTGACCAGGTGAGGGTTCAATTTCCGTTTGACTTTTTAAATGCCATATGGTCATTGTCTACACGCTTTGCACTTTCTTTGAATCCCTGCCCCACACCATTGGCTGGGTTACTGTTTTGCTTTTGTAATTTCCCCTTGTTTAATTGCTCATCTCCTCCTACCCCGTTTTAAGGAAAATATTGTCACCATTAAAACAGAAGAAAAAAAAGCAATAACCCCATTGCTGGGAACTTATAAGCTAACCAACCCCCCTTCACCCCCCCCACCCCCAATCACGAATGGCCCCTTTCTAATCATAGTTTGTGGTGGAATGAAAGATGCAATTGTCTGGAAGGGATGAATATGGGATCCATGCTGGCTTGCGGGTCAAAGGTCATTGCATGCAAAGGTCTCTTTCTCTCTGGCACGGCTCCCTTTGTATAGCATAGTTTGGCAGCTATCTCCTTGCACTTCGGCTACCTGCCAATGCAGCTGGTACTGTGTCTGGTGCAGACAACAAAGCGTCACTCAGCAACCAGCAGCTCTGCATGGGGCCGCTTTTCTCAGATGACAAAGAAAGATGGGCTATACATTCTACCATCGCTGCCCATTCAAAGGACTCTTAAATTGCATTACTACAAGTTATTGTTAATTATGTAGTAGTCACTGGAGCCGTAGGAGCCTTCCAGGGAGGGAGGATGGTTGGGCTATAGGCTGGGGGCAGAAGGACGTGGGGGAGGGGGTGGGTGACTGCTGCAGGGAGGGTAGCATTGAGCAGGGACCCGTAGGGAAAAACAGCTCCTTTGCTACAGAAGACCCCAGCGAGCAGCATGAATACGGCAAGCCCTTGGTTCTGACCACGGGCTCTGAAGGTTAGTAGCGCAGCCGTAGTAGCCGGTGAAGAAGGAATCCATCGACTGCAAGAATCTGTGATCCGGGCAGTTTTGGAAATTGTCCTGCCCGCTCCCCATTCAAAACACCGCATCGGAGGTTTCCAGCGTTTTCATTTAAGGATAATTTTAAGCAATTTATCACTTGGCTGTAATGCGTTCGCTCTGGGCTGAAATCAATAAGTCCTGCATTGTGGAGATAAGGCCTGTCTGAAGGTTGGGGAAAGAGGACCAGAGGTTGCCTATTGTCAAATAGCCAGAAAATTAAAATTAAAGTGATATGTTTACCCCATTCGGCCATCTGGGGTAGCAATACGGCTCCGTTGGCGTTACCCATGTGTTTCAAGGGCGGATTCTTTGAGAGATTGTTATTGCTGCGGTCCAGTTCTATCCACTGTTTTAGAAATCACATCAACATGTCTGTGTGCCCCCAAACTAGGAAAAGCCTCTCCACTCTTTCTGTTGAATTCCTTCGTACCGATTTGAGTCCACGTTTCTTCCCTCTCTCACTGTCCTTCTCATGGAGCCGAAGGCAGTGACTGAGGTTTTAGGATCTGGTAATTCATTTGCCTGTCCCTCCCAGCAGAATAAACACACACACAGTTTCCAAAGGGGTTGAGCAGGGGGTTTTATCAGTCTTCTTCGGCTTATTTTGAGGTTTTTGGCCATTGAAATGAGATGGCGCTGCTCTCGAAACGTCTGGCAAGTTTTTTGTGATGTGTACCAAACTCTAGCAGCGAGAGGATCCCAATTTGATGTAATTTCACTGCAACAACACAGCGGCACTACTTTTTGCTCCTCCCCATCCCCCATGCTTCTCCAGCCCCCCTCACCACCCCCGAAACCCAGTCTCCGCCTGCCAATCCTCTTCAGATTAAAAGAAAATCCAAGGGAAACAGGACACAATGGGGGCAGATGAAAGTCCACAGTCTTTAGTTTCTATCTTTCCTTCTTGTGTCTAATTTTCCGCTTCTTGGTTGTTCTGATCTCAGCTATTTGCAATAGTTATATATAATTTAACATTATACAAAAGTATTGTCATATCAAACATAGTGAAATGGATTCCAAAAACACCATCTGGTATTTGGGAATGCACTGTGAGTTGGGAACGTGAGAAGAGATATTCTTTGCCACTTTGCTTGGGACCCAGCCATTAGCAGTGTAATTGCCAAGAAAAGGTGACAGGCTCCAGGCTTAAAACAAGTGGGTTCCTCCCCCCACCCTCGCCTATTAACTCTTGTGAGTCCTAAACAATATTAAAAAGGACTCTGAGGACAGAGCAATTTAAAACAAAACAAAAAAGAAGAAGAAGAAGAAGAAGAAAAAGGACCGTGGAATCTGATGACAGAGAAAAATACCCACTGCACTGCTGTTATTATTGTTTTATGAAGAAAGTAGATTAAGAGGAAATACAATGAGTCAGATACAGGAACGTCGGGCACAGGGGATCGGGTTAATTGTGCTTTCAAGTTGTGGGGTTTTTCCGTGGATTTGCATGATGAGCGTTTTAGTCCAAAGCTTGTTTCAAAATCCTCATTAGTTTCCTCTAATCTACCTAAAATTATAAAGACCTAGATTGTGAAGGTCATCTGGGATGATTCAAACCTATTTAATATCATGGAGGTTTGCACCCACTTCTCCATACGAAAAAGGGAATTAATAACGTTGAATTGTCTTCTGTATCTGTTGTAGTTGCAGGGACTGCCATGTAAGAGAAACAAAGAAATTCAGGCTGCACTGTTACAGACCTGCACTTTGTTTAACCCACGTGAGGTGAGAACAGCTAAATAAAAATAAATAAATAATAAATAAACAAACCCTGTGTAACAAGCAAGAGGAGCTATCCATCCTACTAGACAGGAATTAGAGAGGGGACTTCTTAGCAGGAGATAAAAATAAGGGAACAGCAGGAAACATACACACACACACTCAC
The DNA here is from genome assembly GCF_003009895.1 of Hyaena hyaena. Lineage (NCBI taxonomy): Eukaryota > Metazoa > Chordata > Mammalia > Carnivora > Hyaenidae > Hyaena > Hyaena hyaena. Next base: position 555,093 of record NW_024080637.1, on the reverse strand, counting down.
ACACACACACACACACCCCCACCCCCACTTAAACCGCTCATAGCTATGTTCAATCTGGCATTCGCAACCTGGGTCTGTATCTGTTTCCAACGACAAAAATAGTTTACAAGGGTCACAGTCACTTTTTTCCACGCGGTGTGTCAGAAGTTGGGATGTGCGACCCAGAACTGCCATTCCATTACACAGAATAAAATGCTATCTGGTGGGTGGATCGAACGCTTGCCAAAGAAGACACGGTGAAAGCTAACCCTCTCAGTCTAGCTCCTGTTTTTAAATATTTATATCTCTGGCAGACTTTTTTGGGGGAGAGGAAACTGAAAGCTCTTTCGCTATCTGTCATTTCAGCCAGGCAGAGGAGAGAGTCTCACGACTTGATTTTCCTCGAGTTTGGCACCGGGAGCAGGCGATAGCATTTCTTGGGGGCGGTGAATTTCTCTTTGTGGAAAAACCAGCCGGGACCAAGGATTTTTACAAGAGCCAACAGCCGCTTTCCATACCCGCCTGGGGCAGGGCCAAGTTCCCATTAGCACTGCTGTTACCACGCGGGCCTGCCTTGCAACGGGCCACGCTGACCTTGATCGGGGCCTGTCAGGAAATCTCTGAGGGAAGCCGGCAGGGACCTGGGTGGAGGCACATGCACTGTGCAGAGAAACAGGGCAGCCTGGCTCCCTAGCTGGCCTCTGTCAGCGATTCTCTGTGATCCTCAGCGTTCCTGTGCCCATCCCACCCCCCTCAGGTCCCTCTCTGAGGATTCGGTCACCAATGGGCTGCTGCTTCTTTCTGTCTTCCATCACCTCTGCCACCTCCTTAGCTCAGGGCCTAGAATATTCCATGGGCTTTCTAACATTCTGGGGCAGCCTTGCAGTGTGCCTGGCAAAGGGAAAGACAGTGGTCTTTAGAATCAGATCGATCTGCTTCTTCGTCATGGCTGCACCACCAACTCGCTGTGCAGACACGGGCAAGTTCCGTGACCTCGGCCACAAAACAGTGGAGTAGCTCATTCCAGCAGGGGTGTTGTGTGGAGTGCATGAGACAGCGTGTAAAGGATCTGGGATACCACCTATCACCTAGTGAACACACTACACCAAAGTTAACAATATCCACAGATGCAGATTGTTCCATCAGAAAGCTTTTTAAATGTTTTTTTAAATGTTTTTAAATGTTTACTTATCTATCTTGAGAGAGAGAGAGAGCCTATGCACGCAGGGGAGGGGCAGAGAGAGAAAAGGAGACAGAATGGCCTGCCCACCCACCCTATGCTGTTAGCCCAGAGCCCTTTACAGGGCTCCGTCTCATTTCTCAGAACCGAGATCATGACCTGAGCCAAAATCAAGCTTCGGACGCTTAACCAACTGAGCCACCCGGAAAGCTTTTAATGCATCCCTGTTTGTACTAGGTGCTATGTGAAGGGCTAGGAATGCAGCATCCAAAAAGACAGAGAACAGCAGTTCATCAGCTACGAAACAGCTTCAGCCTTCTTCCTCTATGCACATGCCTTTTAATTTCCAATTTTTACCAAATTTTCTACAGTATCTTCTGGCAATAATAATAACCTCTATGATAATAATAGAGACTATCCACTCAGCCTTTGCCATGTGCCAGACCCTTTACATACCTTAGCTCATTTCACTCTTTAGGTACATATACACTCTCAGCCATGATTATGAAAGAAGAGCCGGACAATTGGAAAAACTAAGGGGCCTGCATAGGAACATGCAGCTTGTAATACGTTAAGAATCAACGAAAAGCAGGAATAAGTTCCTTTCCTTTTCTTGGCGGGAACGGGTGAGCTTGATTCAAGATTCCAGGGTTCTATTCCAATTCTGACAGTAACTATCTTATCAGTTGCTTCGGACAGCAGCACAAGGAACCATAGGGACCATACGAATTATTCTCTCGCCAAATGTTTTTCCAGTCTCTGCTATACGCTTTGGGTATTCTGATAGACACAAAAATGATTTGGTGCAGAGTCTTCTCTCATGGAAACAAAATCCAGAAGGGTCAGGAACCCTGTTTACCACTGTGACACACAGTCAAAGAGTGCTATGTTCCATTAGAGAGTTTCAGGAAATGGCATATCTGAACTCCATTACCTCCAGCTAGGGCTGGGCCAGAAGAGACTACGAGAGAGGATTTGAGCACAGGTGATAAAGAACATGCAGAAATGATGAGGAGAGGTGTTCCAGGTGGAAAGAAACACATGTGCTGAGGTCCAGAGGTAGGGATGGGTCAGATGTGTACTCATAAGAGTTCAGGGAAAAAGACCCAGGAAAGCTTTGGAGAACATGAACTTGGATAGTCAAGACTGAGAGGATAGGAGGGATGTCAGACCAAGTGGTACCTTGCCAAATTTCATGCGCAAATTTGTTACTTAATAAATACTCCTTCATGAGGACAACATATGCCGTTGCTTAATAAATATTCCTGATGGGGAAGACATGTGCTGAGCTAATGGTTGGGGGGAGGGGCCATAATCATACAGGGCTTAGTTTTTCTATCAGATCCCACACAACCATTCATTCATTTAAGTGTCTGAATGTTTATTAAGCAGGTACTCCACGTGAGACTGACTAGGCACTGAAAATAAAAAGACAAGCAAAATAAGGTGTGTTCCTTTGAGACAGTAACAATCCAGGAGTAGAGGCAAGCCGGCACAGTAACAGCTCCCAAACGGTGTGTTGTGGGGCAGCTCAGAGTGGTCTGGGAGCCACGGGGGAAAGCTGCACAGGAAAAGTAAGATTTAAGGTTCCAGACTGAGATTTCACACTCTTCCCTCAAAGGAAAGCACTTTGTACCTCTGAAAAACACTACACAAATGTTACCTGTTGCTTTCTTATTCTTTTTCAAAACCACAGCTTTGAGGTTCATCAGCCCAAGAGGAAATAAGGACTTTATTTTCTGAGCTGGAGGAACACCTGAAAGATCGTATGGCTTTCAGAATAAATGAATGTGTGTATGTGGACATATATGTGTATATGTGTGTATGGACATATATATCGACATCGTAGTGACAAAATGCTGTTTTGTAATTTCAAACTGATCACATTTACTTCTCCAAGTTCCACCATAAAGAGCAATGGGTTTATTCAGATTCATCCCCGACATTTGATACTAGAGTGATAGGTGACATTTGTAATCATAGCCTCAGTATCATCTTTTTTTCGGTATTTTGCTTTTGCCTATATGGCCTTACAAAAATTCTGATTGCACTTTCTCTACTGATAAGTAGAGAAAGTGGTAACATCTGTGGGCTTTTTGTTTGTTTGTTTTTTGTTAACAGCTTGACTCACAATCTCAAGATACTCTTCATTTAATCTGGGCCAGAAGCTTGAAGGCAGGATAGCGAGACATTTCAGTTTCAAAGTTGAATCTGTAACAACACTTACTATGGTTCTCTATATTCTTTGACATAAATATGGAAATCAGACAGGAGGAGCCCAAAATTTACACTAACACTAAAGTTGTCTATAATGTGATTCATGAAGATCAGCATGTCTCAAGTTCACAAGTTTCTGCATTAGAATGTTACAGTTTGATAAAAGGATTGGCCAAAGCAACTGATATGTTAACTTGACATTTATTTGGGGTACCTGTGACTCACTCATACAATTTTAGGTTAAAAATCTGCATTCCAGAAACACCACTGCGGAGCTACAATGGTCCCAATCAGTGACATGTTTGTAAGACATTAGAATGTAGGTACAGACATGTATTATTTTTTTAACATCAAAGGGATTCTGTGGGTGTTGAGATAGTTGCCCGTTTGTAATTTGTCTTCTGTATTAAGATTTTGATGAGACTTACATTTGAAATAAAATTAAATATACCCATAGGGATTGTTGCAAGTTTTCTTCTGAGCTCATACAAAAATTAGTAACCTATCAGCACAAATAATTATGATGGTGGTCTCTAATAGAAATATAATATATATACACACAGACTTAAATATACTCACGGAATTTTATTTCAATTTTCAAAATAGTTAAAAATGTGTTACAAAATTATAGTTGCATATAACACTGCAAGTAATTTAAATTTAAATAATTTAGCTTTCACATTTCACAGTTTTAAAGCTATTGATCAACTCCTAGACTTTCCCAGTGGATCATATGCAAGGTAATTTTAGGTGCTACACAAGCATTTTCATGTTAATAACAAGGTGCTTATTTTCATGTGTGTTAAACATTGGCTTTTCCATTTTCTATCATAACATACATTTTATTTTATTCCTAAATGATTTATAAAATTAGGGAAGGTGGGCTAATTTTAAGAACAATATTAAATAACTAATAACACAAGTGACTATAGAAAAAAAATTGTAACAATAACAGATAAATGACTGAAGTTTGGCGAACGCTAGTGTAATACGACCCACTTTTCAATCCAAGTGGATAAATGGAGGACTTGCCCCCATTTATCCTCATTCTCAATCCAAGAAGACTCTCTTATTCATGCTATAAGAGCATGATCTCCATACTCGCCCCCAGTTCTAATGGTTTTGTCATGTAACATGCGACAAACCAAAAAGACTTTAAGTCTTAACTGACAATCTAAAGATAAGCCAAGGCCACATGTCTGTAACTTCTGAGGGCTTTCAGAGCACATTTGGATATTTTCAGTTGCTAAATGTGGAAAACATAGCTCAAATAAGCTTAAAATATAAATATAATATGCATATCATTCATATAAATAAAATATATATACATTATAAAATACAAAAAGTCCAAAGGTAGTATCGTCTTCAGTCACAGCCTGATCCAGCAACTCACAGTCACCTACTTTCTCCATTTGGCCCTCCTTGGAGTCCTAAGGCAGGAATCTTTCTGAGATACTTCCCCATTCATACCTAACAAGAAAGTGTTCCAGCATGCCCAACGGCAACATCAAAACAAAGAGTCACTCTGGATCCGTGTAGGTCCCATGGCCCATCCTTAAACCAAAATACCCACTCATACCTTCCACGTCTAGAGTGGAACCTGGAACTACTGGTATGTCTAATTAGGTAATTAGAAATTGTTGGGATAGGGGACAGGTGAGAAGAAAGACTGGTAAGGCAGCCACGAATATCCCCCGTGGTGAAGAAAGAGTCATGAGGTTACTGTACTGGAAAGTCTTTAGATATGATCGGGGAGGGATTTTGGATGCTTCCAAGGATATGTCACATTCGTCAGAGGTATTTACGAAGTGTTCTTACGCAAGGTGGGAACAGTGGTATACCTCCAGTCACCTCAGGTGTGCGTGCAGGGCCAACGTCCACGAGGATTTCTGTGTGAATTTCTCCTTGTTTGATGCCACTTTGGGAGCATATTTTCCCCTACTACCCCCACTACATTCCAGACTGGGCTGTTGCCCTCCTTAAGAATTTACTTCCCGGTGGCTTTTTTTTTTTAATGGGAGGGTAGCGGTGCAAAGATAATCCAGTAGTGTTATCTGGAAGCCAAAAGGAAAAAAAGAAAACCATAATTTCGATTTTGAAGTTGAGGTTTGAGGTGGAGGGAAGTTAAATGGCTCTGAGAGGCTAAGGGCTGCTTCCCAATGAAGATGTTGGCTCCCTTCCCAGTTTTCCTAGTTTTTAAGGCTTCCCACAAAGCATGCACTGCAACTCACGACTGCCTTTAAAGAAGAACTAACCTACAAGTAAACCTGCAGTTCACATTTTTATCCATGGAAGTGAGGCTGCACTATAACAGTACTCAAATAGTAGTCAAAGGGATGAGGTTCTCTCTAGCTCTAGGCAGGTGGAGAAGGATTTGGGAAAGTATTAGATCTTTTCTGAAGCCTCTTGAAAACACAGCATGGTCAGTGGCTGCTTTTGACCTTTGTAATTGGAAGATGGAGAAACATTCAACTAAAACACACTGAACAGGGGCCATTCCCTTAAATTATTTCATCTAATCCTCACATCAAGCCTGGAAGGTATATGTCTACCCCATTTCACAGATAAAGAAACAGAGGCTCAGAGAAACGAAATGAATTGTGGCTCACAGACAGGTCTGACAGTAGGGCCATCACATAACCTTGAGCCGCTCCCTCCTTTCTCAGAATTCCGGCTGCTCTGTGAAATGAGGCCCTTGGCGCCAGAAACGCCTTCCCAGCTGCCTCCACCCTCTCAAGCCTCAGAGTGCCTGCGTTGAGACCTCCTCTTCCAGCCTGTGAGGTCCAAATCCTGGGCAGATGTCTCTCACCATATGCTGGGGGTGATTTAACAAGGCCAAACGGGCAGCCCCGCGGTTAGAGGCGCTCTCCATTACATCCTCCCGGGTTGCAGCCCGCCAGTCCGAGCCCTGGCCGGCTCCTTCTTTCTCCCAGGCAGCGGCGTGCAACTGCAGATGCAAAAGCAGCTGAAGATATTTTTAAAGCTACAGCATCTGGCTCCTTGGCCGCCTCCACCCGCTGGTGGGCTGGGTGTTTTGGACTTGCCTCTGGGCACTTCACATGGTTTGGCATCTGATCCATTGTCTGAGCTGCCTTTTAGAGCAAAGCTTTTATTGTAGGGGGGGGCGGGGGTGGGAAGGGCTCCCTGAAACCAACTTTTGATTGTGACCTAGGTCTCTCCTCTCGGTGACATCAGTGTGTCTCTGGATTTTTCATGGAATGTTTTTTTTCTTTTAAAAGCAAGTGATGAAAGAAAACAGAAAGGACATTTCCCCTCTGCCAGAGTGGGTTTGAATAGAAAGCTTCTCAGTAGTTGTGCAGCTGCCCAAATCTTGCCCACCGTGCCCACATTCTGACTAGCTCAGAACACGGCTTTCTTGGCATTCAAACTTCCCTCAGGCTTGACTGTTCCTCAGATGTCCCCCCAGGGAGGTAGGAGATTTTTTTTTTTCATCTTTTCTCTCCTGTTTTTTGCAAAAGACTCTGAAGCTTCCTGTCTACATCCAAATAGCCAATTCCAAAAAAAAAAAAAAAAAAAGACACTGACACTTAATTCTCTCTGGCAAGCTGTATAGCTGTATTAAGTGTGTTTTTTTTTTTCTTTGAAAGGTACATTTTAGGGAACACCAGCTCCCCAGCCCGGAAACGCAAGCTTGGGGACTTGGCCCTGTTTCAGAACACCAGTTTGAAGATGACTTCGAGTGAGGATTTCAGGCCTTGTGACAAGAAAATTATCTCAGTTGGGGCAACAGGCCCCTGTGTCGTGGGGCTGGGCCAGGCACCAGCCTGCCTCTTACCCGTGACTTGGCAAGAGCTCTGAGTGCGGTCTTTCATCCAGGCAGCAGGCATAGGCAGTGTACAGGCGGTGGCCACCAGGAGGTAGGGATGCGGGCGGGCAGGGATGGCCGCTGGGGGCCCAGCCAGGCTGGCCCAAGGGTTGTTTTAAGTGACCTGCCTTAATTGGGCACGCCTGTCTCCTTGTCTCATTCTGCTATGCTGATACAAGACCCAGGAAATCATTACCCTCACCAAGCTGGGGTCTGCAGCTGGTAAGGACAGCTAAGGGGAGAAGAAGAGGGGGGTTGCATTGCCTCCACTTACACTCAACTGGAGGATGACCATATTCTCATCTGATGACTAATAGGAAGACTGCTAACACCTACTGCACACTTTTAGTTCTAAGTGCTTCACACGCATTAGCCTGGTTAATTCGCACCACGACTGCATGAAGTAGATAACTACTATCCTCCCTTCACTGACAAGGAACTGAGTACTGAAGGGAAGTAGGTTATCCAAGACCCGGCTAATATGTGATAGAACAAGGAGTTAGACCCAAATGCTCTAGCCCCATAACCCCCTCTTTTGACCATAAAGATTAATAAAAGTGAAGATTGACTTAAATTTTGACTCAACACTGAAGACCAAACTCAGCTATGAGCTGTTGGCTCTTTTTTGGTCACCCTTGTTTGGAATGAGAAAGGATTTAGGAAGAGTGTTTAAAGTAGAAAAGTATTGATTCAAAACATATAGCCATTCCTAGCAATTTCACTGCACTTGAGGAAGGCTGTCTTCTTCCTTGCCTCTGCTAGCCAGAGAGGGCTTGACCTCAAGCTGGCCAGCAGGAAGGAGCTTAATAAAAATGGGAAGTGCTTGAGCGGCAAAAGAAGTGCCAGCGAGGCACAAGCACTGCAGAATTGTGACTGGCTACCGAAAATATCATTAAGTCAGAGGCTGCTTGAATTCATTAATTTGTTCAAAACATTTATTGAGTACCTTCTTCATATCAGGCATTGTTCTGTGTACAGCAGATACAATAGGAAAGGGTGGTAAAGGAGTACTGAGTGAGGAAAGGGTCCAATTTTAAATGGGGTGGTCAGGAAATTGAGTCTAAAAAGTTGGCATTTGAATAAGATGTTGAGGGAGGTGAGTGATGGTGCACAGGTGTCTGAGGAAGCGAGGGAACAGCCAGTGTAAAGGTGAAGGTAATGCATGCCTAGCACACTCAGGGGACATCAAGGAGGCCCATATGGCTGGAACAGAGTTATGTTGGACAACATAGTACGAGATGAGGTCAGAATGATAATGGAGACGGGAGAGATTGTGAACATGATCTGTATATATAAGCTTCATTTAAAGAAACATCCCCCTAAAAATAAAATAAAACTAAAAACAATAAACATACCCAGTGTATGTGAGTCAATAAACAAAATATGAGTGATAGCATTCCCCAAGAGTCAAGGAACTCATAGCCTGAATGTCACAGGAGAATGAAGTTGGCTCCACCTTGGCTTGGTTTGGTTCTCCAAACCTTGAGATGTGCCTTTGTAAGATAAGACAAGACCACAGAAACTGGGGCTTTTACTGAATGGGAAGATGTACTTGGTAACCTCATAGGAATGCCAAAAGCTTTGCTAATAAGAAGGAAGCAGATTTAACACCCAAAACAATGCCTAGAATCCCACCATGAAACGTCTAACTCTTTGGATTCTGAAGGCAATAAGTAGAGATGAGAGGGTACCAAAAGCAAACCTTACCTATTTCATACTGCTGTCAGATATTAGAATATGTATCATTCCCTCTTGATTTTGTTCTCTTAACTCTCGGACCTCCTTTCCAGCATATTGCAGCTTCATATTCTTGGAAATGACCATCAAGAATTATAGTTGCTTTCCTGAAGTGTTCAGAGGTATTGGGCCCCAAACCCTCATATTCAAAGCCTTTTAGGAAGTTACCAAGGAACACCCCTATGCTTTATGATTATGGTCTTAGGCTAAATGTGCAATAGTCCAACAAACACAAGAATAGGTATGTTTTACATTGTCAGAGGATAAGTCCGGCTCTGTCACTCACTAACTGTGTGACTTCTCTGAGCCTCAGTCTTCTTATCCACACAGTAAGAATCATAACTCCTGGGGCATCTGGGTGGCTCAGATGATTAAATTTCCAACTTCAGCTCAGGTTGTGATCTCGCAGTTCATGAGTTCAAGCCCCACATCAGGCTCTATGCGGACATCTCAGAGCCTGGAGCCTGCTTCAGATTCTGTGTCTCCCTCTCTTTCTGCTCCTCCCCTGCTCATGCTCACTTGCTCGCTCTCTCTCTCTCTCTCAAAAATAAATAAACCTTAAAAAAAACAATTTAAAAAAGAATCTTAACTCCTGCCTCGTAGAGATTTTGTGAAATTTAGACTTAAAGTCTATAAAGTACCTGGCATGAAGCAAAGCAGAGAGATAGGAAGGAATCGGCACACTAGTGCCTGTGACCCACCTGTAAAAGGAAGGTGCTGGCTAAGCCATTAGTTCAACAAATAGTTTGTGAACACCTTCCCTATGATAGTTGCTACACTAACACCCACAACGTCAATATTTAATTCTTTGGGAAAACAAAATGTGAGCAACCAAATCTGAAGGATTCCATGAAGGGTCTACGAAGGCCTGCTAGTCAGCCTGCCATCACTCACACAAAGGTCAATTTCAAGATCTCTCTAGGGTAAGTTTTGCCTCATGTTTTTTTCCTTCCCAGTTTTCATTTATTGCTTTATTGCCATGATTCTAGCAAATATTTTAAATCAGTTATAAAATTATGACATGCTTTTATAAATGCAAAGTCCACAGTGTTTCATGTTGATGGCTACTACATGGTAAATACTCATTATTCCATTAACACCCTCCCTTTAATGCCCAGTAGGCCCTTCCCAGGACTCTCCATTGAGCTGTGGGGTCCCAGAGCTCATTAAAGGAATACAAACCATCCACATTATTAGTGTGACTTACTATTTATATAAAATGGCAGGTATGCAAATGTTGTCTGATGATTTTTTTCATAACTTCCTGGTCTGAGCATCAGTTTTTCATTTACAACGATATTGTTAGGATCTGTTTCATCAACAGCAGCCTTAACCAGTTATTCCAATGTCGTCCCTAGGAAGAAAAAGATTTTTTTACTTACTTGTGTATTTGGTATCAGAAGCAATATTTTCCAAAGGTATTGGAAGGAACACCAGTTACCTAAGAGTTAGCTACTCAGAAAAGGAGTTTCATGGTATAACAAGCCCAACATAGTGAAATAAGTAACTTGTCAATTCACAATAGAGTTTCAGTTTGCAGCATTTCCTAAAATCATAAAACCAGTGTGTTGAAAACTTACATGGAGATTACGTGGAGAATAATCCTGAAAGCACTTATGGGTGTTTGATTTCCAACAATGCCTATAAATTTGTTTGGTAGGAGTCGAAGTCATTCGCCTGCGCCTAGGGGAAAATTCAGACAATTCTATGACTTTTTTGACAATTCAGACATTGACTCAACTTTGAGATGCCAATAGATCAATCAATGCTTCAATCTTCTGCGTCTGCTGCAGCAGGCACACCTGGTTTTGTCTCTCTCCTTCCATCTATTCCCAGAGATTGCTTATCCTCACTTCTGGCCCTTCTGCGATTCGAACACAGGGCTGGAGGATTAGGGTAGAAGGAAAGTGTAGGAAAGTTCCTCCTTGATAGCCACCTTCATAAAACAGCTTTGAGATCTCTGGGTCTGCCAGATGTTGAGAGATGCCTTGCTTTATCAGGTGCACTTTTGTGGGATTTCAGAGGGTCCTCAGCTAGGCCCCCACCTACCTCTCCCTTGATCTGACCCTCAGCAGCTACAACCATGGGATTCACATCACCTTCTCCATTGCAAGCTGCCCTTTGGGGTGGGAGCCCTTCTTAAAGGAACCTACAGGAAACAGATGGAAAACTCCAATGGAGTCACTGAAGGGAGTTTAATGAAGGGGCTATTTATAATGGGGTGGACAGGAGAGGGAGACTAAGGAAAGCCCAGAAGTGACCTAACACTGGCAAGAGCAGAGCATGTTACCATCCATCCATAAGCCTAAAAGGACACGTGAAGGGAAACCCATAGGAGATGACCATCTAACCCAGAACCATGATCTTCCATAACATGTTTTGCTAGCCTACCACCCAGCCAGGAGGCAGCCCAGGAAATGAATACCTGATCTCTCTCCTCACATTCTCCAATCTCCCCTGGTGCCACCTATTGGACAAACCCAACCAGAAGTCAGAGGGCAAGGGAGCTCTGTCAAGGCAGCTTCTAGAGATCAGCCTCCTAGGAAGCACAGACCACAGTGCAGAGGGGTAGAGAGTGGATTTAGAAGGGCGTATCCACTCATGACCTCACAAAGACATTCTTAACATGGGCTCTACCATAGACTGGCACTCACCTGGCCCTCACTTCTTTGACTGCATTCTCTCTTAACTCTGCCAACCCCAGGTGTTCCAGACATCTCTAGATGGCCCTAACATATGCTAGTTCCTTCCACCTGGAATGCTCTTTCTCTTAGCTTAGCTTAGTGAAATCCTTTTCATTCTTTAGGATTCATTTTAAGCATCACTTACTTAGAGAATTTTCCATAATTTTTAAATTTAATTTAAAAAACTGTGCTTCTTTTACACATGACGTTAGCAGTTAAGGTTCATTAATTATTTTCCATTAAAGTTATTTCTCTCTTCTCCTCTGGACATAAGCTCCTTGAAGGCAGGGGCTTGGCCTAGAGAAAAGGGCTACTTTTTCCTGGAGTCTCATACACAGCAGGAGCTCAAGAAGAGTTCAACAGGTGATTAGTTTCCCCTGTTGAGGCCTCAGTTTCCTTAGTTAGAAAACGAAGGACTTAATGAGGCTGAGGACAGAAAGGCCCTTTGAGCTCTCAAATTCTCTGAAATGTAAATACTATTCCCACAGGTGAGACCTTCTTGACTTCTCTGTCAAGAAACTTCTTCCAAGTTTATACATTAACCAGAGAATACAGTAGGGGGAGAAGGTTAGGAAATCTCAGATTACTTACGAGAGGTAAAAAAAAAAAAAAAAAAAAAATAGCATTACAGTGGATGTATACAGTTTCACAAGGAAATGAGCAATCTCTTCTTTGATGGAGTATGTGAAAGCTAAACTGGAAGGAATAATTAGATTAAATGGTGATGTAAACTGGAAAGGAAGCCTTACTTCCTGCACTGCACCAAATGTCTTACAGGTGTCAGCAGGACCCACCAGCTCAGTAATTAGAGTGTTCTAACTGTCTCCACTTAACTATGTGCAAGTGATTGAAAACGGGAGTTTCATTGGGCCCCCGGCACCAGAACATTTTGGTGAAATGAGCTTTGTTCTCAGTTACAAGGGATAAAACAAAAAACAGGATTCATGGTACATGGGTGTTGTAATGGCTTCGTTCTTATCCCTCACAGCCCTGAGTTCTGCTAGTGTGTGCCCTGGGGCCTTGTAACCCCAAAGAGTGCATACCCAAGGGGTGCCCCGAGTGTGAAGCTGGAAGGCAAAGCTCTAGAATGTAAATGCTGTGTGAACCCCAGAGAATGAAAATCACTAACCCAGGTGCATCTAACCCTGGCATGCCAGCAAAGTTTTATTAAGGGCTTGCTCCTCCACTGATAAGTTCTGCAGTCTTTGGAAAGCCAACACCTGAACTGCCTGACGTCCAAAAGGGGAAGTGGTGACACTTCTGACATGCAGAGAAAGTTTCTGCATGGTCCAGTGGAAGCACCATAAAACGAAATTTAGCTTTGGAGTCGGGCAAACTCGTGTTCTAACCTAAGCATGGCCACCTGCAAGGTGGGTGACATTAGGCAAGCTACTCGTCCTCTCTGAGCCTCAGCTGCCTTGTATAAAAGCTTGACTATAGTAAGACCCAATATCACAAGCCTGCTTGAAGTGAGTTAGCGTGTTCTCTATAACACGGTAGCAATAACAAAGCTCTAATAGATAGACTTGTCAGCCCCTCTCATACCCACGAAGCCAGTCTTCTACTTTATTCATTCATATATCTATTTATTTAGCAAATGTTTACAGAGTCCCTACTGTGTGCCTAGCCCAGATTATGTGGTCGTCAGCAAGGTGGCCATGGTCCCTGTCCACATGAGCCTTGCAGACTAGGTGAGGCAGGAGAGCACAGACATCAAACAAACAGATAAGTCTATGGACAAAAATGCCTAGTCCTGTGAAAGCAATTAATGCTGAGTGTTCTTTAGATCACAGAGCTCAAGGAAGGCTGCTCTGAGGAAGTGACATTTAAGCTGAGCATTAAGGACTGGGTTGGTAGTGTACAGGTGAAATGTGGGCAAACGACTACTCCAGACTGTGAGAAGACCATGTTTGAAGCCTTGGAGGTGGGGGGATAGAAATGAGAGAAGGTCAGGATGGCTACACTTTGGTTAAGCAGTGGAAGAAAGGTGCACGCTGAGGCTGGAGAGGTGATTAAACTGGGTCTAATCCTACATGCAGAGGAATACCTCCCTCCATACTGCTTTTAGGGGGCAGAGTCCCCACCTGGGTCCCTGGCTCCATGATTACCAAGGCAACCTGGGAGAGTGAACAAGACCCCGTCTGGGTGGGAAAAGACATGTGTCCTAATCTCCAATTTGTCACCTAAACTTTGTAAAGTATGCCTTAAGCACACGGCTTCATTTCTGGATGCCTCAGTTTTCCTTTCCCCAAGCAAGATACATTTGGGTTAAATTATCCAACCTAACATTCTCAGATTCTCAATTTCTTGCTAACTTCCTTGGGTGTCATTGGGCCCTTCCAGAAACCAAGAGAAGGGAATGTGGGCTCCATTCAGTCCTGCCCCAGAAGGTCTCATGAGAGGTGCTTAAGAAGAAGGAGGAAACACCAGGGCCCAGTAACGTAAAGCTGTCAGGGCAGAAAGACACTGTTCCTTGGGGCGCCTGGGTGGCTCAGTCGGTTGGGTATCCGACTTCGGCTCAGGTCATGACCTCATGGTTTGTGGGTTCGGGCCCTGCATCGGGCTCTGTGCTGACAGCTAGCTCAGAGCCTGTTTCGGATTCTGTGTCTCCCTCTCTCTCTGACCCTCCCCTTCTCATGCTGTCTCTCTCTCAGAAATAAATAAAAAACATTAGAAAAAAGATAAAGAAAAAAAAAGAAAGACACTGTTCCAGGGCGTCTGCCAGCCTTTGGGGAGGAAAGAGAAGCATCCTGCTCCCCAGGAGCAGAGCCTGCAATGTGATCCCCCAGGGGCGGAGCTGCTCTGAGGACATCTGGAACAAAGGGGCCCTTAGATTTTCCACTCTGCTCTGGTCTGTAATCAGTTTAGCTTCCAGTCTAATGGTCCTTAGATTAGTCAAACCTCTAGTGATTTTGGCTTGGTAGGCACCCGCTAAGCCAGGTGGAAAGTTAAGACAATTATCCAGATGATTCTAGTCTTGTACAGAGAGAAACAGTACTGAATTCAGGGCCTGGCACAGCTTGGCTTCCTGTAAGCATCAGCCTGACCAGATCAGTGCTCAGCCCCCGTGTAAACTGGGTGGTCCTATTAATCCAAGGAACCCTAATGGACCATTAGAATATGAAACAAATAAATAGTATTCCCCCAGCAAGGCTTTGTGGAGGGTTACAGTGTGCTCACCCTACACTAAACCCTGGAGCGACGGTTATGATTAGCCGCTATTGCTGAGTACCAGAAACTTGTCTGACTTAGGCATGTAAGACCAATTGGCAAGTAGGACTTCATAAACTGTAAAATAGTCACCCTAATTGTTATGGGTGTAGAGAAAGAAGCTGCCAGTAGGGACGAGGTCGCTGAGGTAGAGGATGATGATTTGCAGAGGTTGCTGGGCTTAAAGAAGGAGAAACTCGCCAGCACAAAGGAAGGAAGAGAGTAATCCCAACGTCGAGTTAGATAAACAAAGCAAAGAGATAAGAAAGAACACAGAGAATTTAGAAGAAAGCAAGGAGCTACTGCTAAGAAAGTGCTGGAATTCTTAAAATTCAAAATTTAATCCTATTTGAGGTCCCAGCCAGAAGTAGGATCTTGACTAAGGTACTCTGTTATGGGTTGAATTGTGTTCCCTAAAAAGATCTGTTGAAGCCCCAATTTCCTGTACCAGTGAATGTGACTTTATATAGAAATAGGGTCTTTGCAGAAGTTAAGTCAAGTTATGATGAGGTTATTGGGGTGGACTTTAATTCGATATGACCAGAGTCCTTTGAAGAAGAGACACAGGGAGACACACTTGTAAAGGCCAAGACCAAGATGAGAGTGGTGCATTTGCAAGCCAAGACTGCCAAGGATAGCAACAGAAGCAAGGAAGAGTCAAAGAAGGATCTTCACCTAGGGGTTGCAGAGTGAGCGTGGCCCTGCCAACACCCTGAGCTTGGACTTCAAGATTCCAGAACCATGAGACGATACATTTCTATTGCTTTAAGCCACCTAGCTGTGGCACTTGTTATCGTAGCCCTAAGAGACTCATACGTTCTCCCAGACATTTGCTTAATCTTACTGAAGGTGCAACCATTCGTCACAAGGACAGTGTGAAGGGACGTGACATGACACCCTGAAAAGTGCTCCACATTCCCCAGAAGGAATCCCATTGCCAGACAAAGGGACTGTACTCCCATACCCTGAGAGGACATGGGAGTGGAAAGGAGCTAGAAACTGACAATAGAAAGAATGGACACATTGTGGTTTGTGGGAAAAGGTAAGAGCTTTAGAATCAAATGGGCCAAGACTCTGCCTCCTACAGCCTATGAAACCTTGATCAGGTTACTTCCCCCTCTGGGCCTTCATCTTCTCAGCTGGGAAATGGAGACGATAACTGAACTTAGTCCATAGAGGCAAGTGATTTTTTAAGAAATAATATATACACAGAGCTCTTGGCAGACAGCCTGGACTCCACCTCCCTAGTCCCAGGCCTTACACTGGGGACCCCCCAAAAGCATACACTGCTACCCACAGCCGTGCCTTTGTCCCTACAGAATACACAGGCTTCAGCCTCAACCCAGACACCTCCATACATCTCCCTTTACCCAAATATCTCTCAGCCTCTGGGCCCACATTTGTCCCCTTGATCAGTCCAGCCTCATGACATTGGTCTCCTCTGAAACTAGTAACACATAAGAGCCTTTGCCACCATGAGACACTAGACACCAACCTGCCTTTTTGCAATATATTCTGCCTTCCACCCCAGGTCATTCCCTTCACCAAAAGCCAAAGAAAGGAATCCAGCATCCTTCAATGCTCGCCCGAAGCCAGACCTTGTACTGCGCGCTTTACGTTCCTTATCATTTCATTTGATTTCACTTAATTCCATCCTCACGATACCTCTCTATTGTGTCTCTAACCACTTGGTCTCCTTTTGGTAGAACAGCTCCTGCCACATAAGTAAGTCCTCAATAAAAGCTGATCTACTATGCTAGTATCTTTAGTTCTTGGGCCAGGGTGAGAGAAGAGCCAAAGAGAAGGAAGAGGAACACTGTTCGGTGCTGCAGCCAGCCAAAAGGGAGGGGTTCTCCTTTTGAAATTGGCTTGAGAGCCCAGAGTTTCCACATGAGCCTCTGCCCAGCATACCTTGACCCGCTCTATTTCCACCACTGCTGACCCCTGCCAAGCTAACCGTCAAGAGAATAATCTTGTTATTGGTAACCTCTTCCCAACACAGCCTCACCACAGGACAGCCTATTAGGCCGTCGGGCCTTATTAGTGCTCGTAGCAGCACGGTCGGGTGTAACTGGATCCCGAGCCCTGTGCTAAATGCTCCATCTGGAGCTACTCTCTCTGAGCACTGATGAGGCCCTGCTCCCTCCTCATCCTTAAAGGTCTTCTGAAGAATGGCTCAGGTTTCTGAAACCTGCTAGAAGTGAGGATAGCGCCCGAAGTCCAGGGTCCTCACCCCAACATAGAAGAACGAAGCAAATAATGGCAGAGACCTGCTTTTCCCAGTCTCACTCCTAATGTGGGCTCTCAGGGAGTAAACGTATAAACATCCTGTCTTCTGATGGACTTACTCCACTGATATTTATTGAACAGCATCTATATGGTGGGCATCGTTCTGGTACTGCGGTTATATCTGTGATCGAAACAGAAAGCAAGCTCTGCCTTGTGGAGCTTGCATTCTCGCAGGGAGAGATCTAGAATATGTTTAATTTTGAGAGAGGAAATTACAGAGAATGTATATTCATTTGCCAAGGCTGCCATAACAAAGTACCACAGACCAGGTGGGTTGGACCACAGAAATGCATTGTCGCACCCAGAGGCTGAAAGTCAGCACACCTGGGTCCTTCTGAGGGCCCTGAGGGAGGGGTCTGTTCCAGGCCTCTGACCTTGGCTTCCAGATGGCCATCTTCTCTCTGCGTGTCTTCACATCATCTTCCCTCTGTGTGTGTCTCTACGCTTACTCCTTATATTTTCCCTTTTTGTAGGAACACCTGTCCCACCTCTCTTTAACTTGATGACCTCCGTAAAGACCCTACCTCCAAATAAAGTCATATTCTGAGGTACTGGGAGGTTAAGACGTCAACATACGAATGTGAGAGGAGGAGGATACAATTCAACCCAAAACAATGCTAGAGTGACGTTCTAACTTAGAATGAGAACTGAGTTACGTGACTAACATTGTGACTTGGAAATAAGTGCTCTGGAAAAATGAAACAGGTAAGGAAGATAGGAGGACCAGGGCGTGAGGGAGCACCGTTAAACAGGTCAATCAGGAGAGAACTTTCTAGGCAGAAGGAAAAGCCAGAGCAAAGGCCCTAGGACAGGGGCAGGACTGGAATGTTCTAGAAAAGCAGAGAGAGGAATGTGGCTGTTGCCGAGCAGATGAAAGGGAGAAGGTAGGAGATGAAGCTGGATAGGAGAGTGTGGAGAAGGTGGATCACATACACAAGACATGGCTTAGTGTGAGAGGGTTTGGGGAGGCATGTGCTCTGGCTCCTCAGTATTATGAACTGTCCTGTAAGTTTTGGTGTTGGGGTAAAGAAATTAGTCTTCATGGTAATGTTTCGTGTCTGTAGCTTGTATAGTGCTGGTCTCACCTTCTGCTTCAGTGACTCTGTGGCCTGAGACCATGTGCTCCAGGCACCGGTACAGGATTCTTATGAGGCTGCATCTTCCTGTGTCTACAGACCCATTTCCTCAAACTTCTTGGCTTGTGAACATCACGGGCCTTCTGCTACACATACCAGATTGGCCTCACTGGACCCGTGTGTTCTCACATTTCCTGTCATGGGGCTCTCCCTGGCCTCTCACTTCTGCATCATCCCACGGTGCAAAGAAGAGTGAGCAAGCATCTGAATAAGACCCAGAAATAATAAACACTTCAAAAATTGCCTTCCTAAGAAACTGAAGCCTATTAAAGCTCATACTAACTATACAATAAAAGGTGGAAATAGTTCTGCTCCCAGACATGGCCAAATGATGTGCCATTAGAGCAAGTGGTGTTTGTTTCTGAGATCCATCACCTACACCCAGGGCGAATCTGAAAATTCCCTCACTTCCTTCTCCTGACGGGGTCCTGATGCCCAGTGGCTTGGACCCCAACAGGTAGCTTTTTATCTTAAGAACTGCTAAGATCAACCAGGGGCCTGCCACATGCCAGGCATGTTACAAACATCTTCTTTAATCTTCACAGGTATTACTGTAGATATCACTATTCCCATTTTAAAGATGCAGAAACTGAGCCTCAGAGTCATTATTTTGGCCAAAGATCACACAAGAAAGTCGAAGAATGGTAGAACTAGGGCTTGAACCCAGGCTTCAAAGCCAGTTTCTTTTCCCCCCAACATATCTTGCTGTGGTCCAGAAACTCAGTTTGGAGAGCAGTCTCTACTTGAAATTTTCTCTCACTTAACATGCATGTGAAAAGTTTCCTTGGATGCTACTCCTCTCTCTGACTAAAAAGCTTATCTCGCTACAAAATCCCAATTTTATTTTTTTTAATTTTTTTAATGTTTTTATTTATTTCTGAGAGAGAGAGAGAGACAGCATGAGCAGGGGAGGGTCAGAGAGAGAGAGAGAGAGATACAGAATCTGAAGCAGGCTGTAGGCTAGCTGTCAGCACAGAGCTCGACACGGGGCTTGAACCCACGAACTGTGAGATCATGACCTGAGCCTAAGTCGGATGCTTAATCTACTGAGCCACCCAGGTGCCCTCAAAATCCCAATTTTCAAATATTAAAATAGTTTTCCTCTTCTTCAGTGTCCATCTCCTGTATTATTCCTTTATGAAGCCTTCACCCACAGTCCATTTCCTCAAAAAAAAAAAAAAAAAACCTGGATATATTCTCTCTGTACTTTGAAACACTAGTAAAATAAGCATGAGTTTGGGAGTCAAATGGACCTGTGGCCATACCTGAACTTTGTGACATTAAAGAAGTTATTTATATCGCCTGAACATCACCTCCTCATGAATACCTGGGAATTAAAATTTCTACCTCAGGTGGTTTTCATAAAGGATTAAAAGAAATAATGTACAGCAAGTAGCTAGCTACTAGTAGTTGCTCATTAAATGGAAGCAACTTTCTCCAGCTCTTATAACCCTCAGAAGTTTCCATGTTCTAGAAGCACTATTTATGGCTTGCCTTTGAAGCTACAGTTTCCTACTTATTTTTTTAGCTCCCGTTGGTAGTCTAGAAATGTTTATGGAATAAGTTGAAGTTGCAAGTTACCAAGCTTTCCTGAAAGGAGAAGGAAAAGAAAGGCAAGGAAGGAAAGGAAAGGAAGGGAAGGGAAGGGAAGGGAAGGGAAGGGAAGGAAAGGAAAGGAAAGGAAAGGAAAGGAAAGGAAAGGAAAGGAAAGGAAAGGAAAGGAAAGGAAAGGAAAGGAAAGGAAAGGAAAGGAAGGGAAAGGAAGGGAAAGGAAAGGAAAGGAAAGGAAGGGAAAGGAAGGGAAAGGAAAGGAAAGGGAAAGGGGGGAAGGAAGGAACGGGGAGGGGAAGGAGAGAGGGAGGGAGGCAATCCCACGGAAGCAATGGGTGACAGGAAGAGAAGTGCGCAGAAGGAGTTCCCCACAGCTGAGAAGTTTAAGGAAACACAAAGTCAAGTTGACTTGTTTTCCACAGTTGTCAGGAACTTGCCCCTTTAGGAGCTGCATCCTTTGTTATCCGCATTCATGCACACAAACGTGTACTTTTTTTTAGTTTTTTTAAATTTATTTTGAGAGAGAGAGAGAGAGCACATGAGAGGGACAGAGAGAGGGGGAGCAAAAGAATCCCAAGCTCGGAGCTCAACACAGGGCTCACACTTATGAACAATGAGATCATTGCCTAAGCCAAAATCAAGAGTCAGATTCTGAAACAACTGAGCCACCCAGGCGCCCCTGAACATGTGAACTTTTTAATTGCTAATGAGTGACAAAAGATGGGAAATACAGACAAAGCCTCCCTCCATGTGTTAAACCCAAACCAAGTTCAGAGTAACTCTGTAAGTATCACGAAGTTCCATGTTGCTCCTCACCCACACCTCACTGTGGAAGCCAAAATAGGCAAGTAATGGCGTGCAACAGGCCAGCATCAGGTCCCTCTTCCTCCCTTTGGAGAGGCAAAATCTAGCCTCAGGCGAGAGCCACAGAGCTGTTTCCTCTCCATCTGATGATAGCAAGTGAAGGAGAAGAAATGGAGCCCTCTGCCCCCACTACTTCTAAGTCAATTAGAACATGCTGATTTCCCTAACAGGATTATCTCTGTCCTTCCCCAGAGCCTTTTCCATTAATGAAGTGATCAATGATGTCTCCGTCACTCACACATCAGACCCCTTCGTAACACACAAATCATTTAGGAACCTAAACAACCAAATGCAGAGTTAATAATTCTTACTTTTAAAGTCATCTTTATGGCCACTTGCTCCCTCCAAAAAAAGTGCTTTAACACTGATGAAAATACTTCTTTTTCTGTGTGGCATTATTCCAATATGTTATTACTAGGCTCGGGGGTGAGGCACTGTGGTTCATTTCCAGCAACACCAAGGCAGGAAAAAAGAGGGACTGGAGACCTATTCTGCTCACAGGGTGACAAAGAGTGTTCTCCAACCCCAACCCCAACCCATCAGAAACTTGGAAATAATGAATGAAATAAACTAGATAATCCATAATCCATGGGGAAAATTTAATCATATGTAAGCAGAAACTGAGACATGTATCTATAAAAGTATTAGTAGTGGATACTGGAAATCCCCCAAAGCCTTCCCTACAGTCAGAGCTATCTTCCTAAACCACAAATAGGATTACTTCACAACCTGCTTAAAACTTTTCAATAGCTTCCCCTTGTTTGGAGGACAGAGTCCTCACTACTTAACTGAGGTAGAAGACCTTGCATCTCTCAACCCTTTCCTAGCCCCGTCCCCGGGACCCTCCTAATCCTGTCTCCACTGGGCCCCCCATACACACCAATACATGCACGTGCGCGTGCGCGCACACACACACACACACACACGTACACACTTTCCCCCTACTCCTATTGATCTTTCAGGCCCCAGAGCAGATGTCACTTCTTTCAGGGAGCCCTCTAGAACTGTAAATTAGATGCCTTTCCTATGACTCTCCAGTGGCTCTTCCTATTTCCCTATCTTAACTTCTATACTGTTTTGTGATTGCTAATTTACCTGCCAAGTTTCCCTAACTAGATTACAGGATAAAGACTATGTGTGTGTATATATATATACATATATATACGTGTGTGTATGTGTATGTGTATACATATATATATATATATACATGTATATACATACATACCATAAGACTATATACGTATATACCATTGCAATATATACCATTGCAGCCTTGGGATCCAGGACAGAGCCTAGCTCACTAAATACTGGTCAAATTAAACTTAATTGAAGAGACTGAATTTAATATAACCCAGAAAATCTTAAGCAGGCCTAGCACATAGTAGGAGCTCAGTAAATATTTGTCATATTGAACTGAATTAAACTGACTATGACTCGGATCATCTCAGGAAGGCAACACTGAGATTAACTGCATTTCAGGAAGCTAGTGGATGGTTAGTGGAATCAAATAGTGTTGCCATATGTGACGGCCGATGGTATTTCCCAAAGGGGAGAGGTCATAGTGTAATAGGAAAGAAACTAACACCGCTCCAGGGAAGAACTGGATGTTTCTACCTGGCCCTGCTCAAGAGAAGAAAGTCAGTGCACTAACATGGACTCCGGCTGGCCACCAGAGAGGGTGCTCAGCTGGGGCAGAGGACTCATCAAGCCTCATCATCCCCCAAGAGGCTTGGCCTCCTTTCCTCAGATTCACTCTTCACCAAATAGCCCATAAACTTTCCCTGCAGATTTTCCACAGGGAGATCACGAGCTGACCCCCAGCATGTCCTTTCGGTAGCTCTGTCTCTCACTGAAAATGAGTAAATTGGCCCTGATCGTGCACTGCCCTCTTGGAAGCCAAGCTGGTAGGAATCTGTCCTGACCACTGGTCCAAATTCTCCATTTACAGGACTGCTGAGGCTCAGCCGTCTGCGCTCCCCCCAGAAGACCTGCTGTCCCATTTCCTCTAGAGACAGTGGGGAGCAAACCTAAGACCTGAGTAATCAGCGAACACAGACGTTGAGGGAGCGGACTCTGCCCAGAAGCTGGCTACACCGGGGCACGGGCGATGAGGGCACCACCTGGGCCCAGGCAAGGGCGGGCAGGCAGACAGCAGGGCTGGGGACAGTCTTTGGTGGTGGGAACCTTGCATCTGGACGGGAGTTTCAGGCAGACTCCAGCTGTGGGGAGTGGCGCACGGAAGCATGAAGTAGGACTTTGGGGCAAGACTCGATTTGCAGGCAGAGCGAGTAAGGAGCCTGGGATAATCATAATCATATTCTAATCCTGGCTTCCATTTATTGAGGGCTATGTTCCAACCAATGTTGTTGGTGTCTTTGTAAACATTATCTAATTAAATCTTTCAACAACCCTGTGATCCAGGTACCAACACCTCAATTTATAATGAAGAAACCACTCTGGCTACAATTGTCAATATCAGGCTATTGTTTACCCACCAAAAAAAAAAAAAAAAAGGCAACTCAATGTGGTTCAATCCAGTAGTTGCTGAGTACATGAACACTGGCCCAAGAATCTAGACAACGAACACCATGCTGGAAGTGAACACAGGGGGCCGAAATGAAATAGACAAGGGGACAATATGACACAACGAGCTAGGACTTGAGGGAGTGATGGGCTCAGTGGGGACAAGTTCCCAAAGTGCTGCCATCAAGGCCCTAGCAAGTGATGGTAAGGTTTCTGGCCGAGGGGTCTGGTCCCACAGATAAGCCAGGTGTTGTTTGTTAGTCAAGTCACAAGAGAAGTCACAGAGCGAGCTGCCCCCTCTCCCAATACCCAAAGGCCCAAACAGCCGTTCACATCTCTCTCTGTCAGCCCTTGCTGAGCCCCTTTCTGTGAACAGAAAGCAGATCACATGTTGCCTCAAGTCAGATATGTGACCAGACTCAGTGCACTGTGCAAGATTTCACCAATGATGAAAATAACTTTCTCCTGCTGCATTTAACATCTGGTGTCACAGATTTTTGCTGAGAGCCATAAAATCACTAACTTGCAAAGCAAACCTCATTGTTGAAAAAATACATCCATGGAGGGGTGGGTGGCAGCCAGGGGCTGGCTGTGATCTGGGGCTGCCTCAGCATTCATGGTGGCCCTTTGTCTCCTTGGTGGACAGCAACATTCACAAGGCCTTGGGAGGAATCAGAGGCAGTAAATACAAGCCCACACTAATGATTAGCTGAGGTACCTTGGACTGGCTCCTTAACCTCTCTGATCTTCCATTTCCTTGTCAAGAAAAAAAAAAAAAAAGGAGGGATAAAAATAACCACCTGCCAGGGTATCTCTGTACATTCAATGAAATAACATATGTGACAGTGCCTGGCAGAAGAGTAAATGCTAGCTTCTTTCTCCTTTCTTTTCCTTTTCTTTTTTTTGCTCTCTGACATTTCCTTGCAGACCCAAGTCTGCTCACGCACTGTGGCATTTGTCAGAGACTTGTACGTGTAGCAAGCTTGGCCCAAGTCGCCGCTAACTGGGACCCCACACTTGGGGAGGAGGCACCGATGTTCTGGTCCTTCTCCCCCAGCGTGATGGAAGCTCTTTGGGAAAAGGGGCTGTGCCCATTCACCAGAGCCCGACCCTGGCGGCAGATGCTCGGTGTGTCCTGAACTGTATGACATCATGAAGCAGCAGGGAGGAGACGACACCACTGGGGGTTATGTCAACCTGCCCTTCTCTGAGTGCCTGCTCTGTCCAAGTCTGCTGTGAGGCCTGGACATGTAGGAATGGGGTGATATACGGGAAAGTCCCAGGGCCCCCTGAACTGACCTGATGAGGGGGGCTAGGATGGGACGGCTTGCTCCTTGTAACTGTAGTCATAGACTAGGGAGCCTGCCCGTGGCCAGCCCAGCCACATTTGAGGCGTCCTCTCTTCCACTTGTCATTCACATGGCTGCCCTCAACATTCACGTGAAATCTGATTTCCCTTGTGTCTACTTGTTGCTGTGGGCAGAGTGTGTAGAGGAAGCAACAAGATGTGGTTGACCCTGCCTGCTCTTCCCCACTGCATGACCTCGGCCTTGGAACCCACCCCAGTTGGTATAAATATACGCTCAGGGCATGTTCAATCTCCCAGGTCTCTTTGTCTCCTCGTCTCCTCGCTCTGTCTCTTTCTCCATTTCTCTCTCTCTCTCTCCCCCACCTCAGTGTGTGTGTGGGGGGGGGTTTGTCTCTGAGTGTGTGTGCACTGTCTCTCATATACTCTTATGTTTCTGTTCCCCTCTGTTTCTCTGTCCCACTGTCTCGTGGGGTGTCTCTCTGCATGTGCATGTCTCTCTCTGTCTCTCTCAGCCTGTCTCTGCCCCCCTTCCCCCTTCTCCTGCCCCTCCCAGCCGACCCCTACCTGAGCGCCCACCTCCCCCGCCAGCTGCCTGGGGTTGCACACACAGCCCAGCCACTCTGCGCATATTTTTAACTCTCACTATCTCCACCGTCTTCGCCATTTTTGGCTGCAGGCCACAGCAAACAGAATGTGAGAAAGCAAAAACTAATGAGCTTCTTCAAGAGAGGATAGGGAGCTTCTGTTATTTCATTTAGTCCTCAGAGTTTAACTTCTGGCACTTCCGTCACATCTCCAAATGGTAAGTGAAGGTTGTTACTTTTCAATTTGGTTGGGCTGTGTAGCACATTTCATCAATTAAAATGCACCCTCGGTGCAAAATCACAACAGGGCCGGCAGGAAGGGTGCTAGCGTGTGAGGGAGAGGTTTTTTTTCAAACTTACTTTTGTTCCGTGTAGCTCAGATCTGTTCAAGGCACCCTTTTGCTCCCAACAACACCACCGTTCGTGGAGAGCGATGTGTGTGCAACCAATCCGTGGCCAGTGCTGACTGGCTGAGAATGCGGCAGGCCCCGGACCCAGGGTGAGCCCAGGTCTCCGGAGTTAGCCCTGGCTCTGCTGACTGGCCTCCAACCTACGGAGTCACCTGCACAGGTTATTCAACTTGTCTGGACACTGTTCCTGACTCACCCAGCCCTCACCCTTGGCCACAAGAGAAATTCTCTAACTGGAAAGATCTCCAGAAGGGGAAATGAATGAACAAATAATAAGCTTCACCAATTTCCCTGATATTTGTTCAGGCAGCAGATACTTATTGGACATTTACTGCCTGCCAGGTACCGTGCTGACCTCAATATTTGGAAATGTTCGATTCGAAGACTTCAACTTCCTCTCCATCCTTTCCTGACAAATTGGGGTCGATTGATTTGAGTCACCATGACTCAAATTATTGTTGTTTCTTGATTATAAAGTAATACCTTGGGGCACCCGGGTGGCTCAGTCGGTTGGACGTCCCACTTCAGCTCAGGTCATGATCTTGCAATCAGTGAGTTCGAGTCCCTCTTTGGGCTCTATACTGACAGCTCAGAGCCTGGAGCCTGCTTCAGATCCTGTGTGTCCCTGTCTCTGCTCCTCCCCTGCTCATGCTCTGTCTCTGTCTCTCAAAGATGAATAAACATTAAAAAAAAAATTTAAAGTAATACCTTTATTATAACAACAAAAAAATGTTTATTGCAGATCAAAAGAAAGAACAAAATGTGAAGCAGTCACAATCCTTCCTCCAAAGATCATCACTATTTTCAAAGGAATGTTATTTTGAATGTCAACAGAAACCAGAAGGCCTACTAACAGAGGACTGAACCCCAAAGAGAAACCCTAAATTTAATTTAACACACGGACTGAGCACCTACCTTACACCAGGTGCCATTAGAGAGTTACAAAATTCATAAGGTAGGATCTTGCCTTTCCAGGGCTGGGGAACCACTGACACACTAGTTATTTTTACCCAAATTTTTAAAACCCAGATCTAACGTCTCTAAACCTAGGCATAACTAGGGAATAGACTCCATATCCAACTTTCAGTGGAGTTGTTTTTTTACCTCATTCTTCCCCATTTTACTCTCCCCACTGGTAGTACTTCCCCCTAACCATACTTCACCCCTTTCCACTTTGATTCTTTCCTCCATGTTTCTCCTTCGGAAATGTGAATGCTTGGCAGCCCTAGCTCGTGCAGGGTCTAAGAGATTAGCAGTAACGTCTCAGGCAAGCCTGTGAATGATAGAACAAAGCACTGTTCACAACAGGCAACACACTTGCAAGGCTCCGGCAGCCTGTGCCTCCTTACAGCCCAGGACTGGCTGTTCCTAAATGCTCTAAACTGGGTGGAACATGAAGAACATCCCAGGTCCGTCCGCAAAGTGCGTTGCTTAAAACTACAGTCCCCTGCAATATTGGAGGAGAGGGAAGGTGGTGGTCAAATGAATTTGGGAAGTGTTCCTGGCCACATCCCCGTCGCAAATCACAGTAACACATCAAACGCTCTCTGAGGAATCCCCTGATATCACTTGAACCTGGCAATTTGCAAAAATCTGACCATGGATGTTGGAAACATTCAGGAACACACTAGAAAATTCATTTGGTGATATAAGTGGCAGTTATTGTTACTATATAAGCTATTCATATTAATATTAATATGTTAATATAATTTTTAAAAGAACGTTGGATCCAGTGTTATTAACAACATCCTTCTATACGCTTACCACTGCCAGAGTCATTGTTATTATCTTACACAAGGTCATCATCACTGGTCTGCCTGGTTCACCAGCCTCAGCTGCCACCCATCGCACTCCCCCAAACACACATGTGCTTTTAATTGTTCCTTCACTAAAATGTTCATCTAAGTTACCTGAGCAGCTGGCTCCTACCCATGTTTAAGGCTCAAATTTCCTCTGTTGTGGCGCAGTCTCTGAACCCTCCAGGAGTAGGACACTGTTCCTTTCTTTTTTCCTGGCATTCTGCGTATACTTCATCCACTGAGTAGGATTATCTGCTACCATGTCTGTCTTCTCTGCCAGGCTGGGAACTCCCAGAGGACAGGAACTGTGATTTATTCACCTCTGTATTCACAGGATTTAGTATAGGGACTAATTCATAGAAGCTTCCAAATAAGGAGATGAAAATGGACCCGCATCCAGAGGTCAGGCAAACCCCAGTTAAAGGGGACAAATGGAAAAGGTGCTTGAAAGAGGGGAAACGTAGGCAGGGTAGCAACTGACATTTGGAAACTGTGGCTGTGAGTGACATCCTGGTTTAAGTAGTTGGCATTGGCAATATCCAGGCAGGTGTGTGGTCTGTATGGGGGGTTGGGGGGGAGGGGCAGGGAGGAATTAGAGAACAGGTTCTTAGGAAACTGAACTTCAGACACAGTACCAGGAGGTCAGTATGGGGTAAGCCCTAGAAAAAACAGGGGAACTCAGATGCAAGTCTCAGCCATTGGGAACTAGTCATTGGGTTGATTGAACTAACAGCCTTGAGTTCCTTAAAGTCCCTTTAAATGGGGAGAGAACTGAATCCAGGTTCTGGGGCATGGCTGAGCCCACAGGTGTAGATTAAGTGGCTGCACCTGGAGGATTAGTAGACTACAGGAACAGGAAGCCAAGCCAATCATTAAGGCTTCCAGGTGCTTCTCTTCATATGGCCTTGCTTGCAGGTTTGCCTCTGTCTTCAGGATATAACCTCAGGCTCCTCCATGCTACAGATTTCTACATTCAGAATGCCATTCCAGAAGAGTGAATTCAACCTACTTTCAAAATCACTTGTGCCCTAGAGGTTACATCCCAGAACCAAACCCATGGAGTTGTGCTCTAGAGATCTGTTCACCACAACATGCCCAAAACCAGGTTAGGAGTTTCGACAACTTCCTAATAATATAAAAACCATCTATCCAAAAAGCTTTTGGATAAAATGAAGATAGATAATAAATATAAGTGGGATTCTTTCAAGGAAAAAAAAAGTCTTCATCTCCTTTTTTAAAAAATATTTATTTATTCTTGAGAGAGAGACAACGAGTGAGAGTGGGAGAGGGGCAGAGAGAGAGGGAGACAGAGTATCCGAAGTGGGCTCTGAGCTAACAGCAGAGAGCCCAATGCGGGGCTTGAACCCACAGACTATGAGCTCATGACCTGAGGTGAAGCTGGATGCTTAACCGACTGAGCTTCACTGTTCATTTCCTTTTAATGGCTGAAGGCAAAATCTCCCAGTATCTATCCCAATCAGAATAAAGGGAAAATACAAAAGATTCAGGGCAAGCAAGGAGGGTTTGAAATGTAATTTATATTATTCAATAACTTCTAAAAATGGGGGAATATAGGTTCTAATTAAATCCTAAAGTACCAAATCCATATATCTAGAGCACACTGTGCAGGGAGAAACTGACCACATTGGTTCAGAATGATCTTGTAGGCAGTGCAGGTAACTGTAATGAAAGTCTTCAAAGAAAGAGCCCAAAGGAGTTTAAAGTTTTACATTTTTCCATGTAAAGTCTAAAGGATGGAAGAGAACCTTCTGTTTTCTTTTGGGGAGTTTTGGAGGTTAGGGGGGGGATTGTTTTTTGGTTTTGTTCTTTTTTACTTTATCACCAGAGAGCAATGAGAGGAAGAGATAGAAATGCTGGAACATTGGATGTAGCGGGAACAGACAGATGGACAGATGGATGGATGATGGATGGGTGGAGAGATGAGTGGGTGGGTGGATGAATAGGTAACCTTTCTGAAATGTGGTTAAAGTGGGTAAGATTCTAACTCCAGAACTTGCTTGGTGTTTTCCCCCAAAGGCCGCACAGTTTCTTAAAGTCCTCGTGCTTTGTGGGATGGTCAGGACCAATTCCATGTGCAGCTCGAGCACTCTCTAGGATCTCTCTCTCCTTCAAGATTCTAACAATATTGCTGAGACACTGCCTCCACTCCATTCCTCATCAAATCTAACAGTCTCCCCAAGACGGCTGTGGATTCTAGGGTTTATATGTTCCTGATCTCTCGTTATGCAGGGTTTTTGTTCCTGTTACATCCAGGCTCAAATACACAATGCCACATTTTTCCTTGATTTACACCAAACATCACTCCCTCCCAAACAATTTACTGGGATATAGGAGAACAGGGATAGGCCATGACACAAGAGAACAACACTACCGGGTGATCAGGCAACCCTGTTCTTACAATCTCTCAGCCCTCCCTGCAGGGGACAGTTTCTCCCTTGCTCATCTTCTCCTCAGGCACTCTGGCCTCCTGTTACTGGTTTCTTCCACTGTCTCCCTAGATTCCTCTCCTATGTTTCTTCTCTGTCTGCACCTTCTTGTCTATTTCATCCCCATTTGGACGCCCCCTACAGCTCTTCCTGGTTGTGCCACTGAGGCTTCTTAGGACCAGACACATCCAGGAAGGTGTGTGTCCGAGACAAAGGCTCTTCTCTCTGTGGCAAGGATCGTATTTGTCTCAAAGTGGTAATTTTCCCCCCTCCACTCCACCATCGCACTTCTACTCCATTAAGAATCCTTAGACACACAGCAACCATTATTATTAGTTCTATTCTGAAACAGGGGCTGAATGGCTATGCCCCAGACCTCAGTCTGTAACCCAGCCCAGTCCAGCCCCATCTTGGCTCTTCTCCCACAGTTGTTTCCTGAAATACACTTGGAATTGGGTTTCTTAAAAACCAAATATCTTGAGGGGCACCTGGGTGGCTCAGTCGCCTAAGCGTCCGACTTCGGCTTGGGTCATGATCGCATGGTTCCTGGGTTTGAGTCCCACGTCGGTCTCTGTGCTGACAGCTCAGAACCTGGATTCTCTCTCTCTCTGTCTCTCTCTCTCTGTTCCTCCCTCATATGTGGCCTCTCTCTCACTCAAAACTAAATAAATAATCATTTAAAATTTTTTTCCAAAATTAATTATCTTGAATCGTGAAGAGTACACAGGGCCAGGTAATGCTAGAGCCCTTTGATTATTTTGCCTTATTTAAGGTCACAGCAATCCTATTAGGTGGGCCATACGCCCACTTTACAGATGAAGATACTGAGGCTGAGAGAGGTTAAATAATTTCCCCAAAGTCACACAGTTTTCCTCCTTCCAGTTCATTTCATTCCTATAGCTGGAATGACTTTTCATATCTGTGACTAGAGTTATTTTTCTAAAAGGGAAATGTCACTGTCTTGCTTAAAGCTCTTCAGTGGCTGCCTACTGTTCTCAGGGCAAAATTTATCCTCGGTCCTGCCTTTCTCCAAGCCAGTGTCTCCTTGCTTCTCCCCACCCCCTTAGACTGTAGGTTCTAGCCACACTGAATTATATGTTGTTCCCTAAAACCCCCTGTTCTTTGTATCTGCTCCCTCTGCCCATCATTATCTCCCTACTGGAATGAAAGCTTCTTGGGAGAAGGAACTCTGTTTTGCTTGTCCCTGCTGTAATCTTGATTTCTACAATAGTGCCTGGCACACAGTAGGTCTTCACATCACAGCCTTATCCTCCAGGCCTCATCCCAGATATCACGTCTCCCAAGAAGTCTCTCTGACACCATAGCCAGGTTTCAATTCCCCTTTTTCTTCACCTCAAATCCCTTCATGGGCATGTCTGTCATAGCGCTGAGTCTCTAGTGTGATTTGTGATTTTCTCTGCACGTACTCAACTGACTGATACACTAGGCAGCAAACTCAAGAGCATGGCAATGTCTAATTAGCCACGGTGACACATATGAACATACGGGATAGAAGTCAATGGGGATACATGTCTCTGGAGCCAGTGTGTGGAGCCACCTCAAAGGCTCTACTCTTGAAAGTTCTAGAACAGCATGAACTGAATGGGTGGATGGAAAGAGAACACAGATACATTACCTTGGCTGTGGATACCATTTGCCCCTGCTGTGCCACTGGCCAAAGCATAGCAAATACTCGGCATATCATAAACTTAAAATATGAATGGAAGAATTATAGACAACAAAGCAAATATTGGGACTGGTGTGCCCCCCCACCAATAGCTCTCCTGTTTTACTGCTATTCAGCAACCCCCCTCCTATGGTAATACTACCACCAACATGGTAGAATGGAAAAGTGACATTGAAGACATTGGAGATTAGGACGGCACCAGTGAACATCAATGAGGCACATTTCCAGTCAGCTGTATGACGCCAGTCCTCACCTAGCTGAGAATTTCACCTCCCGATAAACGGTAAGGTGTGTTTCAGGAGGCTACAAGCAAGCCCATCCTTTCTGTCCTCCCATCAACATGGCCTCCTCCAAGTTCTGGCTGACTACCTTCCCCTTGAGGCCTACCTCACACCCTGCTTCCTCCCAGACAGAATATCCTACCAGCTCACTCAAGAGAAAAATTCCTTCTTCTCCCTCTTAAGAAATCTTGAGGAACACCCTTGTGGCTGTCAGCCTAGATCATATCATCTTGTGTATTGTGAAGTGTGTATATTCTGCTGATACCCAGGCTGTGCAGGCACTAAGGAATCACAGTGAGTCACTGAATGAATCCAAAATTTCTATTTCTAGCACATGACGGAATCCAGGCCACGTTTGTTGGTGAACTTGCCTCTACTCCTCCTCATTAAACTCAACCCTTTAGGCTTTAGAAATTCAATGTAATTCAACAAATAATTGTTGGGATTACATTTGATGGCCCCAGACTGTATCAGGTGGTAGGGAGGGACTAGCATTATCCCCAGAAGCACCTCCTCTGTACCAGGCAGGAAGCACTCATTCCATTCCATCCACACATCAGGCTTGAGAGGTGGAAATTATCAACCTCATTTTACAGAAGAGATAGCTAAGACTTTCTAAGGTTAAGTAGCTTTCCCAAAGATGCATCATTGGTGGTTTGGGACACGAAGGCTGAAAGACATGTCAGATTCCAAAAGCCACATTCTTTCTACTTCATCTATTTACCCCAGTATTTTATTTATCTCTTTGACCAAAAAAACCTTATTTTAATTTTTTATATAATCGAAACATATAAGTATATATATCTTATACTATTCAGTATAATACATAGTAATCAAAGCTATTATAAATTATCCCAGAAAGATCCAATTTAAATGCACAATTCATCTGGGGGTATGTGCAAAGAGGGAGAAAATGCAATGGCATAAATAAATGGCAGAGAGAATGGCCCAGAAACTCAGGATGGGTAACTTTTGATAGGATTCAAGAAGAGTGGGAAGGAAAAAGACACTGGATACGTATTAAGCTTGTATAACATGGCAGGGACTTTTCAGGTGTTTTCTCATCAGATCCTCATGACAATTCTGTGGGGTATCTACGAGGAAACTGAGGCTCAGAGAGCAAAGTCCATTGCTAAAGTTCATAGTGCAAAATGGTAGAGCTTGGAGTTGAGCCCAGGTCTTTCTGACTCCCGGGCTGACTCTCTTTCCTTTGCCCCAGGCTGCTTCTCATGAACAGGGCTCTCCACAGGGGCCTTGAACACAAATAACATAAACATAGGAATAGAAACAGGGTTCTTAAAAAAATGAAATGGAATTAAAGAAGGTGCCATGGAGGGATTCTGCTTATTTCCCAAATCACCTGCCCAACACAGTACAAGACCCTTGGGCTAGGAGCCCTGGTTCTCATCTCAGCCCAGCCTGTAACTAAGTCCTCAGCACCTAGAGGGTCACAAAGCTCCGTCAGGGTTCCATTTCCTCTTCTGTAAAGGTAGTCTGTTCAACAAGGTGATTTAAGACCGTGCAGCCCTGAGGCCTTGAGTGTCTACACAAAGTAACAACAAAATATAACGCTTTTTGTTTTTCACACTATTATTGTCCAAAGTCCTTCCTGGGGAGCTATGTATGTTCAGACTGTACTGTTGGCTCAGAGTTCTTCTTTCACTATGTTATGTATCTATATGGACCCAGATAAAAACTGACTAGAACACTGATAGTTGGCTAAGGATAAACTCTGTGGGCACCCTTGTGGAATGCCCTGTGGGCAGGGGAGTCTGCCTAGGTGCTCAAGGAAGACACTTTCATTTAGCCAACATAAAGCCACCAAGGCTCTGCACACAGTGCCTGGCAAATAATGAGGAAAGTAAGTAACAACAGTTGTGTTCCATTTTGAGTCTCCCCGGGCGCCATGGAGGGCTTAGACAGGCAAGTCACATAGTCAGCTTGTATTACTCCGGCTTCTATGCGAGTTACAGACAAGGTTGGGGGCATGAACCAGTCAGGAAACCCATTGCAGCAATCCAGGAGAGACTTGATGAGGCCCGGAACAAAATCAGGGCCAGTGGGGACGAGGACAGTCTGACACTCCTGGGAGGTAGAGGGTGATAGAGGGAGATGTGATAGGAAGGCACCTCCGCGGCTGATGTGGCTGGGCAGGAGGGTGATTAGTACTAATCACCAGCTCGAGGCTCGCTTGGTTCACCCATCCAGGGAGGCAAGATGCCAAGAGGCACAGGTGTTCCAAGGCAGCCTCTGCCTCTCCTGATTGCATAAACAGGCCTCCTGCCTTCCTGCCTCCTCAACGTTCAGCATCCCCAGGGAGACCTGGCCTCCGGACTGGGGTGCTCTCAGCAGAGAGGCAGAAGGGCTGCAGGGGACCATGAGAGGGTGAGGGCTCCTTACGGGCTTTGTTATTCAGACTCTACCAAGTCCTGGAAGGGCTGTGGTCGCTCCCGTGGGCCCGGCTTCGTGTGATCCTCGCATGCTCTGCACCCGTTCACTACCATCTGTTTCCCATCGATGCTGCGCACAGGCTCGTGCATGTGGTCACAACGGCCCAGAGAAAGCAGTCTCCCAACAACTATGAAAATGCTCGATTTCATCCTTTCCCTCTTTTTCTCTCTTTTTAACCGACTTCTCAAATGGACATTGAAAATGCTGATCCTTTCCATAGTGCCTCCCCCAACCCCAAGGAAAATATAGTGGCATCAGATTCCCTTTGACGTCCACACGTTTTTGAAAGGGAGGGGGACCACACGGCACATGTACGAGGGCCAGGCCAAAATAGGAAATATGAGCAAAGTGGTTGCATCCTTTTGCAATCAACTATTATAAAAGCTGGCCATCCCCTGTTCAATAAGAAAACACGGAGTTTCCAACAGGCCCCGTTTTATTTTACATAATTGTAACCATCTCGGCATGTCAATTAAGATAGAATGTTACCTTTGGGATGGGATCAATTAGGGCCCTGAATTTGGAATCATGATTAGCCTGTTTTACATTTTGCCTTCACTTTCCAGAATATACAATTGTCTGATTCAACCCAATTTTTTAAAAACATATTGTAAACGTATTTATTTTTTTAAGCCGAAACAGACGTGGGAGGCCTGCTGGTAACAGGAACCATAGCAAAATGGAGGATGGGGCGGTGGGGCTGCTATTTGATTAGAGTCGATTCTTAAATTTCCACAGCAAGAAAATATTGAATGTGGTGTAATGGTCGCTGGATTTTCTTAAGAACTGAAATCATTATGCTCTGGCTACGATCCAAGTTCTTCCTTTTTTTCTAGGTTACAATTTGAAACGGTGCAGAACATGCTATAGTGTTGTAGTCATTCATGTAATGTCATTGAATCGAGCTTCTGGAAATAGACAAAGGACTTTGTGTCCCAAAATGTTCTTCTGGCGGAAAATTGATAGCAGCATGAGATATGCTATTACGGGGTTTGGTTCTGCCTCCAAATTTGTGCTGACTAAAGTGATTTCATGAGAAAGAGAGAGGGAGAGAGAGAGAGAGAGAGGGAGAGAGAGAGAATGGGTAAATGAGCTTGCCACTGTGTGGGGAAGCTAAATGCTTAAAATAACTGCTGCACGGAGGGAAGGCACACATTTCCCAGCAGAGATGTGCAAGTTTTTTTCAGGGGTCACTAACATCATGTGGACTTCTTTGCTTGCTTTTCTGACGTTGTTGTTTCCCAAATGGAGATGATGAACAGGCAAAAGCGTGGCATGAAATCCCTGGGTAATTCCCTCAAGCTCTCCCCTCCCGTCCCTCTGCAGCCTTTCCCCATTCATTGTCACCCCTCGTCCGGGTGCCAGATTCATCAGGACGACAAGCGAGTCCAGTTTCACCAACCGGGGATGCAGTCTGAATGCAAATCAGGCCTCAGCCTGGACACGCCAGCCAGGACACATGGTGTTGGGCGTGAGCCCGGGACCAGCCCATTCTTTGCCCCCTAATGCCTTTCCAAGATTTGCCATCTTCATTGCTACAGTCCCTTTCAGAAGGAAACGCTAGAACTGTTTGTGCATGATGTGAAAGATATGTCAATAAAACCCCTTTCCACATAAA
Organism: Hyaena hyaena; assembly: GCF_003009895.1. Taxonomy (NCBI): domain Eukaryota; kingdom Metazoa; phylum Chordata; class Mammalia; order Carnivora; family Hyaenidae; genus Hyaena; species Hyaena hyaena. Next base: position 519,311 of record NW_024080637.1, on the reverse strand, counting down.
TAGCACATCAAAATATTACCAAATAATGCTGGTGACTTTGCCAGCAGGCAGAGGACTCCATCTGGAGATAATATCTTCCAACTGAGAGGCGGCCAAGGTGCCCTTTCCTGGGCAACGGGCAAGTTGACCGTTCTGAGGCTAAATCCCACCCTCTCTGCACATTTGGGCTCTCAGCGAGCCCCCTTCTCTTCGGTCATGCCCAGACCACCCACACCTGGATCTGGGAGTTGTCCATTCCCCTCCTAAATGAACCCACTGATCCTTTTTCCTCTGTGATGGCAAAGCATGATATTTTCCTGACCACACTCCAATGATATCCAAGTAGCCTCCTGAGGTACCCATAAGAACAATCCCCAGATTCTAAGGGGACACAGAGTGGGCTGCCTGTACCAATACTCTCCATCCATGTGCCTCCATCACCTCAGTGACAACAGCAAAGCTCACTATTGGGTCAGCTCTTCAAGGCCTCAGAAGTGACAGCTTCTGAACAAAGTCTTCCCCACTTTCCCCTAACTCATGGGTCTCTCTCTTCTGTTGATTCTTACGTAATTAGAGTCTGAGCCACCTAGATAGGCTTTTAGTTATTCCACTAATGTCTGCTGAGCATTTATCATGTGCCAAGGAAGTAAGGCAATAGGAGTGAACAAAATACCAAATGGGCCCCCACATCTCCACATACAGTTGACCCTTGAGCAACATGGATTTGAATTGTGTGGGCCCAATTGCATACACATATATACAGTCAGTACTGTAAATGTATTTTCTCTTAGGATTTTCTTAATCACATTTTCTTTTCTCTAGCTTACTTTATTGTGAGAATACAGTATATAGCACATATAACATCCACAATATGCGTTAATTGACTATTTCTGTTGTTGGTAAAACTTCCAGTTCACAGTAAGTTATTAGTAGTTAAGTTTTGGGTGAGTCAAAAGTCATAAATGAATTTTTGACTGCCTGGAACTTAGCACCCCAAACCCTTGTGTTGTTCAAGAGTCAACTGTATCAGCTTGAATCCCAGCTACTCTGTCTGAAGATTTCTAAGGATCCGATGGTCATCCAGGCTCCCTTTTGAGAGTGCCATCTCTACCTAGGCCTGTGTCTACCAAGTCATTAAAGAGGTCCTCTCTACTTATTTAAAACTTCATGCAAAGCTTTTGTGAGTTTTGTGAGTAGGTTTTTGGAAGAAATTTCTCAGCTCATGGAATAAACAGGAGGGATTACATGACATTGCAACAACACAATGTCATGTTAAGCATTAAATGTAAAAAATTGGACCCTCTTGGGGCACCTGGGTGGCTCAGTCGGTTAAGCGTTGGACTTCGGCTCAGGTCATGGTCTCACGGTTTGTGAGTTCAAGCCCTGCATCAGGGCTCTGTCCTGACAGCCAGGAGCCTGCTTCAGATTCTCTCTCTCTCTCTCTCTCTGCCCCACCCCCAACCCCTGTCTGTCTCTCTGTCTCTGTCTCTCTCTCAAAAGTAAATAAACATTTAAAAACATTAAAAAAAAAAGTTGGACCATCTCACCAGCAAAGGATTTCAATGGGACCTCACTTAACTTTTTCATAATTCACTCCTTTCCTTCCCACCAGCTCAGCCTCATCCTTCATGATTCTCTACCCCTTTGTACTCTTCTCTTCCCTCTCAGGAGAAAAAAAAGAATCATTGTCTAGGTGCAACAGTTTGAACCATTCTCCTTTCCTTGGGGAAGGGAGGTGGGACTTACAACAATACTCACTACCCTTTGATCTCAAACACCCTTAGCAAATCATCAAGGTTATTTTCCCAAAGAAGTTTCCTCCCTGAGAGAAATGTTCATACCAACTATTAAGGTAATAAATATTTTTTTCTGATTACACTAAGAGGTGTGACACCATTCAATTCAGTATCACCTGACATTCTCCGAATGCATTCTGTGTACTTGGCACCAGGTAAGCCCCCAAGCATATGAATTCACTTAATCCCTACCATAATTTACTGTGGTGGGGATATTGAAGCTGGGGACAGCTCCATTGTCCAAGGAACCCACATTTGTCTGATGGTAAAAACTAGTCTCTTAATCAATAAGCAACTCTCCCTCACACAGCGTAGCAAAATTAATTCTTTGCAAGGTACTAAGAGAAACGCAAAAATAAAAAGGCATGATCTCAGCACCACTTGACCCACACTATAGTCATGGTATAGTAAGCCGTGAGAAACAGAAAGAGTTACAACCTGGAGACAGACAGACAGACCTGCATTGAAATCTTAGCTGTGTTGTGATTTGTTGGGTGACACTTAGGAAGTTACTCAACCTCTCTGAGCCTTACTGTCCTCAAATATAAAATGGCAATGATACTAGTACATACCTCATTATGTTGTTTGGGAGATTCAGTGAGATAAGGCATGCAAAGCATTCCATGTAGACCATGGTGCAAGAGGAGTCTTAAATCAATGCTACCTTTCCTCGTTACATTGAACATATTTTATAGCTTGCTTTGTGGATTTAGCATTTTATAATGAGAATCTTCCTGCTGCTGAATACCTTTTCTAAACATCATTTAGATGGCTACTTAGTGTCTTATCATATGACAAACCATAATTCATCACACTATCCCCTTGCTTCATTTCTCTAGTGGAGAATAATATTGTTTCTCTTCTCAATATGTTTGACATCTTTATCCATTAAGGCTGTTAAGTCTTTCTTTACATTTGCCACAAGTATTTTTCCAGACGTTTGCTTGCCCTTTAATTTTGTTTAAAATATTTGTTGACATAGAGTCGTTCGTTAATTTTTAGGTAGTCAGACTACCTAGATTTTCCTTTGTGATGCCTTCCCATTAATTTTAAGCTTAAAAAAAAACCCTTCCTACACAGAGATTAGAGGATCATCCACTAACATTTTTGTCTAGTGTAAGGATACATTTATCAATGTAAAGTGATTCAGTATTCAAATAGATTCTGAAATATAATGTTGGTGGTTTCTCCTACTCATGAGCAACCTTCAATAGTCCATGACTTGAAGTGACTTGTAACAGTGTTCATAACGAGTTTTTATAACATTGTTTGGGAATTAAATAAAAACCAGATTTGAGTCATTCATCCCGAGTGAGTCAGTCCACTATCCCCTAGCGGAGTTGAGTGATTTCTAAAATCTAAGAAGTTGCACAGATCTCCAGAAATACTTTAATGAGTATCAGAGCTCTACTTGGCATGGCCCTGGCCCACAAAGTGCTCTCTGCTTTTCCTGAAATCTGGACAGAAGACTGGAGAGAGGCTGACCCAGGTTCAAAGCTCAGCCCTCCTCTCAATACTATAATTGTCGAAACATGTTCTAGGTAAATCCTCTGAGCCTCTGTTTTCTCATTTACCAAGTGGAAGGAAATAATAGAAACGACTTCAGAGATCCACTGTGAACATTGAAAAAGATCATGCATGTAAATCTCTTAGCACAACACCTGACAAATAATAATGTCAGCTATTTTTCAATTTTCTCCGCCCCAGCACAGTTGTGATTATTCTCAAAGTCTAGTTGCTCAGCACAGACTGTGGGATAAGATCCCTCAGAACACTATAGCAGGAGGTCTCCCACTTCAGGATAAGCCTTACAGCAGCAGACAGGGTGGCAGTAAGCTGGAGATATTGGGTCCAAAGCATAATGTTTCAGTTTCCTGGGATGGCCATAACAAAGTACCTCCAACTGGGTGACTTAAAACAACAGAAATGTATTTTCTCATAGTTTTGGAGGCCAGAAGTCTGAAAATCAAGGTGTCTGCAAGTCTGGGGACTCGGAAGATACAGTCCTGTGCCTCTCTTCTAGCTTCTGGTGGCTGCCAGTGGCCCTGATCTTCCTTGGCTAATAGACACATCACTCTAATCTGTGCTTCAGTCTTCACATCACCGTCTCCCCCTCTATCTGTCTTCTCCTCCTCCTCCACGGACACTTGTGGTTGGATTTATGCCTACCTAGATAATCCAAGATGATCTAATCTTGAGATCCTTAACTTCGTTACAACTGAAAAGACCCATTTTCCAAATAAGATCACATATGCATGTTCTGAATAGATATATACTTGTGGGAAGGGGTCACTATTCAATCTACTGTCCAGAGGGTCCCCCCATTAACTGAAAGAGATATAGGTACTGGGAGGTCATACCTCAGGCTATATCCTTGAAGACCAAATAACCATTAGCTGGATGACAGCATTTTAATCATCTCCTTTGCACATCCAAATCAATAGAAAATGCAGATATTAAAATGCATTAAAGCCAGAGGGTAAAAATAGTTATCTGCTCACTAGGTCAAAGTATATCCTTGGAGGAATCCATGGTCACCTGCTGAAAATTGCAAATATGGGAGTCAAGAATTTCTCCCAGTTTATTTTAAAAAGGCGTTTCCAGTCTGACAAAGATTTCTTTATTCTTTCTGCTGCTGATATTTCTATTGATTTGAAAGGAAGATCCCAGGCAGGAAGGTGTCAAGGTGACGGAATAGTGCCTTGAAAATGCCAATGCTTTGGAAGTGCTAAAGATAACACATGACAAACAGAGGAATAAGCCCCTCCATTACTCTCCCTAAAGGTATCTTCTCCCAAATGAACTAAATTGTTTATGTTGTGTGCACCACACTTATGTATCTTTACATCCTCTTTCCTGGTGAGTGTTTTGAAAATTGATTAAGGGCCATTATAACTGTGGTTCCTCAATTTCAAGCCCCATTTTCCCTTTCCAGGTCAACTTCAAGTGAATTTTAAGAGATTCCTCCTTCCTGGAAATTTGTAATGCAAATGTAATGCAAAAAAAAAAAAAAAACTTAAAAAATATTAGAGGAGAAATTTAATGATTTTATATCTGTTGTATTATTTGTGAGTATAAAAAGAATTTCAGGCCCAAAACAATAACCACATCTACCTGTTGATTAATATAAATTGTTCCATCTTTCCTAAGTATATAAAGAATGGACACAACATCACTTACAGGTGTTTATTTAATTTTGTTTAAACAAGTCTTTGAACTCATTCATTTTTTTTTTGCAACAAACTGTATGGAGTGCCCACATTGTGCTATTTCAAGAACTATTTAGGGGGAGTGTAGTGGGAGAGTCAGACACATGCCTACTCTTCCCCAACATCAGTCGCCAAAATTCTTCTAGGTCTCCCACTGTGATGGGATATTCATTATTCTTCTAGAGCAGCTCATGCCATTGTTGAACCTCCCTGGTGTCCGCAGAAAGTGGAGAGCAGGTGGAAATGCAGATTCCTGGAGCCACTCCAGAAATTCTGACTCAGCTAGTACCTGCAATATTAATATACACCTTGGATGATTTCTGCATGGACTTTCCAGGTGGTCTACAGACTGTGTTTTGAAAATTATTTACCCAGTGAAAAAGAAGTTCCAACCACGCTGCCAAACCTGACTTCTGGTCAAGGCTTGCACAGGACTGAACCTCCTGCTGGTTAATCACAGGGCTAGAATGAGTCTTTCAGATAATCTCCCTGGAATTTCTCCCCGCTGTCATACTTCCTCTCTTTGAAGTCACACAGAAAAAGTCTTATCTGAGTTCGCTTCCTCATCAGCTATTTATTGAGTGCCAGTTATATGCCATGCTTGGTACAGAGGCTACAGCAAGAAATGAAACAGTCAAAAACCCCACCCTTCTAGAAGCTTACACTGGAGTGGGAAAATGACCCTCAGTTCTTCTTCTCTAGTTTCATGCCTATATGCATGTGTCCATTTCACAAACATGGATTGGACCAGCCATGGCAAGAATGCTATGGTTCAGAAGTAGACACTCATTCCCCTCTCTGAAGGAGCCTACAGTCCAAAATGAGAGACAGATAAGTGAAATTCTATAAGGAAGGCAGTTCATTGAGCATAAAGCTGAAAGAGTCTGAAGGTTTTATGAGAACTTAGAAAGGGGCAAGCAAGAAAAGATTCCCAGAAGAAATGACCAGAACAGACCAGAGTGATAAGAGCCCCAATACACAAAGGCACTGTGTGTGTGTGTGTGTGTGTGTGTGTGTGTGTGTGTGTGTGTTGAAGAGGGAGGCACAGAATTGAGAGGTATTTAAGTAGAATTGGGAACACTTGACGACCAATTAGGTGTCAGGAGTTTGGAGGAGAATGAGTCCCTAAAATAGTTGGATGGCAATTACGCTCCCCAAATTTCTCATCATTAGCCTTTCCCCAAGATTAATAACCCAGTTTCCAACTTTTAAATCACCCTGGTTCCTCCCAATCTTTATTGCTATTCACAATAAGTGAACTGAATTAATGGGAAGCTTGACCATAGTCTCTGTGGAACAACATACTCAAGTTGAAACCACCTACTTAAATACCCTGGTCAAGTTTAAATTATCTTCGGAGGGTCAGATCAACTAATAAAAAAAGGCACGTGGTGATAATCCAAGGCAGAATATCTGAAAGAAGTGGAATTTCTCCTTGCTGAGTAACTGAATCTAAAGTTCATACATACCAAATTACACCCTATGGCCTTTAGAAAATGATGGCAGGCTGGTGGTAATCACCACAAATCCAGAAGAGAGATTACCTTAAGGGGAGGTATAGAAAGGGGGTGTGGTGAGGGTAGGAGAAATGCAATTATAGAAGGGGTAAACAGAGGCCTTCTGTTATAGTTATGTTGTTTTTTCTTATGCCGATGGTGGACACATGGGTGTTCATGTCGTCACTTATACACTATTTGATGGGCCTGAAATATTTCAGACATACCTGGGATCACTTAAAGGATCTGTTCACTACCTCTGCTATCTGAGTCAAAGGTTCCAGGGGACCTTGCTTGCAAGTTTTGAGACTTAAATAAGTGCCAACTCTTTCCTTACATGGGTATTGGTAGATTCTTACGTATCTAAGGGGATTGTATGCATAGAGAATAATGCCCACAGCTGTTTGTATTTTGATTGTTTCTTGGTATATTAATCACATGTATCTAGTAAATAAAACTTTGAAAATTAAAGGCAAAAGATGAGAGATGACACAGATAATGATTTAAGCCAGTGGGTTTTACTCAAATCCTTAGACACTCTTTGGGGAGAAAAGGTTGAGTGACTCATGCTAGCAAATTTTAGTTTCTTCCATTTCTCTTTTGCAACCAGACTTTAGGCCTGGCTAGTTCACTATAGATAGATAGATAGATAGATAGATAGATAGATAGATAGATGATAGATAGATGATAGATAGATAGATAGATGAACATATACATACTCACATACACAGCTTATATACACACACACACACATACTATTGGTTAATGACCAAGTAGATCCAACAAAGAGAAGCAACATAAAATTACTGAATGAAAATCTCATTTCTCCCATTAGTCGCCAAATGGAAGAATCTTTTTTTTCCATATGTACTTCTCCACAAAGCCTTTTGTGATTCCTGTAGGCACACTAAGCTCTCACCAAGGGTGGCTACTGGTACTTGTGTTATTCTCTACAGTCCTCAACCTACCAAGTCCACTGTTATCACTCGGATATAGTCAAATGAGCCAACAAGTGAATGAGTGAAAAATGGAAGAACAAAATAAAGAACAAATAGATACATAGTTGAACAAGTTATCTAATCAATTAATTCACAAATAAATTGCATCCTGCCCTCATTAAAGTTACAGGTCATCCACAATATGAACACATATATGAAGTTCTACACCTGTTAATTTTGCAGCCAGAATCCATGTCTAATGACATTTTCACATGTGAACTCTTAGAATCAAGGCAAAAGGTCTTTCTTAAACCAACATGATTGCCCTTGCAGTATGAACAGACTCATGTCAGAAATTTGTTAATTACCTTTTGGCTGCTAACATCCACTTTGTTAACCTGGGTTACCATGAAAAGGCTTTTTTTTCTTTTAACCAGAAAGCATGTTGGGAACCTCCTATATGGAAAGCTACTAGCATACAAACAAACTTTATCTAACTGTATACTTTCCCATCACTTTTCTTTCATGGACAAATCTGAAGGCCAACAAGTCAGCCACTTGTTGTTTCCTCAATTAACAGAAAGAAATGAAGAGCTAAAATTAAAAACCAGTTCAGTTATTGTTGGGCCCCTACCTGTGGGACTCTGACAGATGGAATGGTCACATGCAAAGATATCCCCAGAAGTTAACAATCTAAGGGCGCCTGGATGGCTCAGTCACTTGAGCTTCTGACTTGGGCTCAGGTCATGATCTCATGATTCATGGGTTCGAGCCCCGCATTGGTGTTTCTGCTGTCGGTGTGGAGCCTACTTTGGATCCTCTATCCCCTTCGCTCTCTGCAACTCCCTCATTTGAGCTCTCTCTCTTAAAAACAAACGTGAAAAAAGAAGTTAACAGTCTAGGTAGGGTTGCAGACATTTCATTTGTTTGTTTACTTACTTAACTGTTGTTTATTTAACACATGCTATGAGCCAAGCACTTTTGGTAAATGCTGGTGACAAACATAAACAAATGGGCACAGTCCATGCCCAGAAGGAGTTTGCGGTGCAATAAGGAAGGCAGATACTAAGCAATAAGCATACACACAAATACAAAGTTATAAATGTTGTACAGGAGAAGAATGAGATGCTGTGAAAAAGACTCATAGGGGATAATATACTTTAAAGGGAGAGTTCAGAGGGAGTATCGTTTGTGCTGCTCCCTACCTGTGACATTTATATTTCATGGTATAGGGAATAAATAAGAGCTGGCCCGAGATGCAAAGCTCTGTGGACATTGAGGTTAAAAGGGCATTTGCTTCCGGCTAAGGGCCTCCTCCTGGGAGAGGTGCCACTTTTGGATCTCCTGGGAGGATGGGAGAGATCTGACATGTGGAGAAAACTGCATGAACAAAGGAACAGAGGTAGGAAAACAAAGCGTGTCTAAGAAGCAGCAAGTAGTTGAATGCAGCTGAGGAACAAGGTTCAAGCAATGATCAAAAAGACCAGATAGTGGAAGGTCCAGAATGCCAGACCAAGGAATTTAAACATCATTCTATAGGCAGTGGGGAGCCATAGAAGGCTGATGAGCAGGGTAGTGGGATGTTCAGACTTGTGTTTTTAGAAGATCAGGATGGAAGATGAGTGGAGAGTGAATCATATGGAAGGACACACCACCGGAGGGCAGAACAACCAGATCCAGGTGGGATGAGTAAAGACAACAAGACTTCTGTCATCTACCTAAGAATAGGGGCCTGAAATGGTACAATGGCTACAATAATGGGAAAGGCATGACAAATGCCAGCATTAACAAGGTGATGTGCCTGGCTGGCCATAGTCCAGTCCTGATTGGCCTTGGGAAGTGAGAGGACGATACCAGTTGAGATGCTAACATCTTGAATCTCTGGGACCACGTAGATGGTGGTGTCACTAACAAGACAGGTAATCAACCAGGGGGAATGGGTCTGAGGAAGAGATACTTTGTTTGGTTTGGGACATGTAGAGTGTGGGGCCCTCTGTCCAGCAGGCCGTGTAAGTTCAGAGCTGTAGCACCCAAGCTGAGATGAGCAAGTCAGAGGCTAGTGGATTGACTCAATGAGGCAGTCACAGTTGGGTTCTGTTTAGCTGGTGAACTACCATGAAGTATTTCCTGCACTCAAGCCGGGGCCTCCCTGAGAACAGGGACTAAAGCACCTAAGCCTAATATTCTCTGGGATTTTACTGCTAATAACTCTTTATTGGGGAAATCAAAGAGCTGTAACTTTTCACTGTTGTTGGAAAAGCTTGAGGGGTGAGTCATGTATTACCCACAGAACTCTGCCCACGCTAGCCACATAGTAAAATTAAGTCCAAATAAAATGGTTTGGAAGAGTGTTTCATTTCACAAAGGCTTACATTCTTCCTCTTACTGGAAATGAGTGTTTCAGGGCGTTAAAAAGCTCTATGCCCTACGTGGTGTTTAATATAAAGGCTCCATTTTGTTCTTTAATCTACAGGAGATCAATACTAAAATCCGTAAGCAGTAAAAACAGTGACAACAGGCCTTTACATCGATAGCGCTGTACACTTTATGAAACACTTACCGATGTTACTTTTTGGACCCTCAAAACAACCCAGCCGAGTCAGTTTTGCGGCCCCTGCTTTTCTTCAGAGAAGCTGAGGCTCAGAGAGGTCACAGGAGGTGCCCAAGTTCACCAAAGTTGGAAGCATCAGAGCCAAGGTGAAGTCTAGAGCTTTGTCCTATTTGTATCATACTGCATATTTGTGCAGCATTTTAGCGTACAACAAACTGTCGTGATAACCTAGTAGATCTCACGGGTCCTGTGGACCATTATTGATTCTGCTCTAAGGCAGAGGGGCTTAAGAACCTGAAAGACCGGATGGCAGTCACAAGGAGAGTTGGCAGAGCTGGCTTGGGCTCCCTCTGTGCTCTCCCCATCCTGTGCAGACTTCCTTCCAAGACACCCAGAGAGCAGAGTCCACTGATGATGTTGCTGGGACTTCCATCTCTCACATACTACAGGACTAAAATGGCCCCATGAGCTCTTCCTCTTTGACTTTCTTCAACCCTACATGTACTATTGAGACAGACACCTAAAAATGCTGCCCTTTTCTTGAAATGCTTCAAAGGCGTCACATCTGAGAATGAACTTCATCACTTTTACCCATCCATGCAATTGCCAATTTCATCGCTTTCAAAGCAGCTCAATCCAGGCATGCCAGTTGATTACCACCCCCGTGAGTCTGCTTAGTTCATCACAGGGGCCAATATGCAGAGAAAACAGAGTAACTCTGCCCCACCCTGTCCAGAACCTGGAAAGTAATTTGAATGGAACTGAGCTACTGTGAGCCACTTATCCTGGCGCCTGTCATCAATGAGTATCACAAACCGTACTCCAAACCCGTTGAAGGGTAATACAGGTTTTTACCAAAGGTTTCTTAATGGAAATGAAGTGAGAGGTTTACATTTCATATCACAAAGTAGAATCCCCTCTGACTCATCCTTGGAAATCTTTCTGTTCCCTGAAGTGCCTTTCCCTGCAATTGCTGCTGCCTCCCGCTCCTCCCTGTACCTTCTCTAGACTCTTCCCCTCCCTTGGCCACTCCCACCATGCCCTGTAGCTCTTTTTTTTTGTAGAGCAATAGGCATCCCCATTCAGGAAACCAAGAAATAGTCCTCTCTTTTAAAATATTTCCACTATCTTTAAAAATTTAGGAACTTTGGGGCCACCCAGCTGGCTCAGTCAGTTACGTGTCTTGTTCTTGATTTCAGCTCAGGTCATAATCTCACAGTTTGTGGGATCAAGTCCCACATCAAGTTCTGTGCTGACAGTATGGAGCCTGCTTGGGATTCTCTCTCTCTCTCTCTCTCTCTCTCTCTCTCCCCCCTCCGTTTTCTATCTCTGCCCCTCCTCTGCTCACATGCTCTGTTTCTCTCTCTCAAAATAAATAAATAAACTTAAAATAAAATCAGGAACTTCTGAACAGGGAGAGAGAATTGGAGAAAAAAATCTAAACACTACTGGTTTAATTCCTGTTCCTGCCCCCAAGTAAAAAATATAACAGCTAAGGTTTTCTATGTTCTGTCTCAGATTCTTTGAATGCTTTCTCCCTAATTCTCGAAACAGCCCTACAAGGCAGGTATTGATCCCCATTTTACAGACGAGTATACGGAGGCTTAGAGGAATTAAGCCACTTGCCCCCTACAGCTGCTAAAGTGTAGACCCAAGTCTATCTGACTCCAAAAATCATGCATCCCCTTGTGCACAGAGCAAAACCAGAAACAAGCAGGCTGCCTTCCTTCAGGATCTGCCCTCTCCTCCCACCCCACCCCCCCCGACTCCCCCATCTACCTCAAGCCAGCTGCAGCCCTCCCCTTCCTACCTTACGTTTCCTCTGGCCAGAGGCAAAAGGAAGCTTATTACCTTTTCAGCTGATAGACCCACTTCCTGAGCCAGCCCTGGGTGCTAGTGCACACATGGCCCAGATCCCTCATGCCCGGGGACCGGCTCACCAGCCTCTAGTGACATCTGGAACGTATTTAAAATCACCTCTAACCGCAACGGCCAAACAAGAGTTTTTGACTTAAAGATGGCAAGAGATGCAGCAAATGGCTTAGGCTTGCTCGCTGAAGTTCAGCACAGATCGGCCTCCTCATTTCTTTGACTCTTGCTGGCTCTGCTTGGACAACTTCATGCATGGAACCCTTAATTCTCCTCTGGCCTCACGGACCATCCCCTCTGGGTAAGAGCACTGGGAAGTGCTCTAGGATGTCGAAGCATCAGCTTCGGAACCACACAGACCCACGTATGAGTCCTCAGTCTGCCACTTCCTGTCTGTGTGACCTTGGGTGACCTATCGATCTGCCCCAGGCCCTTCCTTCCTCACCTGAGTAGGAGACGGCTGTTCGGAGGTAATGAGATATTGCCTGCACCTAAAGCAAAGTTCTCAGTAAATGAAATTTATCCTTATGATTCGTTCCAAGGGCAGCTCCGGTTCTCTTGCGATTTCCCAAATGTAGGGACAGTTGTTAACCTCTGGGCTCCAGATTTCCTCACCTGCCCTGGCAGGTTGAAGCCAGCCATCTCTCAGTCCCATCCTGCACTGACTATCTATAAAGCAACCCCCATTTTGCATCCCCCCCCCATTTGTTGGATGAATATAAAACCATTCCCTCCCGAAACCTCTTGGAAAAAGAGGGACTCCACTTGGCACAGACTTTCACTGGAAACAGCTCTTCTTTTCCAGAATGGGAATGAAAAGCATGTGTTGTTTACTATTTGTGCAGGTTCAGAGGGAAAGAGAAATGGTAGAGTAGCTTCATGTGACATGGAGATCTGGGCAAGGGGGCAGGAATTGTTAACATGTCGCATCCATAGGCCAGAGCACTCCTGCTCATCACGGGTTTGCCCAGAGAGCACACCTGTTGTGTGATGGAAATAACAAGATGGAATTCTCAGAGATCTCCGTCCTGGAGCGAAACTCTTCAAATCAGAGTCCAGGGAGTGATGATCAGTCCTGAGGGGAGCCAAGTATGTGATGTGATGACTATTAGCCCAGGATAGGGGAGGGAAAAGCAGGAGGAAGAGAAATGGTGCAATGATCTGGTCTCAGATCAGCCAGGCCCCTGCTGTTGGCCAGGCAAGCAAGCGCTGCCGGCAGCTTCCTAAACACATCTACCAACCCCGTCCAAACTCCTGCCACAAGGCGTCATTGAAGACAAATGACTGTCTTCACTGTATCGAGAACACATGGAAGGAAAGCTTTCTACCCCCTCTTCTGCAGGGGTTTTGCCATTCAGACCGACTTTCAGGGTCACTTTCCCATCTGCCTCTGGAAGAACAATGAGTATTGGATCCCCTCCTGACTTATTTGTTAAGGGGAACAAAAACGGTACCTCTTTCTTCAAGAGAGACTGATGTCCAGTCCTAGCCCTCAGGCTTTGTGAGGCACCACTGCTACCTGGTCACTTGCCTGTCCCCCCTACCCTTTGGCCATTCTTGAAAAAGAAATGCCCTTCCAGTTCAAAGACACTTGAGGGACACCTGGGTGGCTCAGTCAGATAAGTGTCTGACTTCAGCTCAGGTCATGATCTCACAGCTTGTGAGTTTGAGCCCTGCCTCGGGCTCTGTACTAAGTACAGATCCTGGAGCCCACTTTGAGTTCTGTGTCTCCCTCTGTCTCTGCTCCTCCCCTGCTCATGCTTTCTCTCTCTCTCTGTCTCTCTGTCTCAAAATAAATAAACATTAAAAAAATTCTTTTAAAGATGCTTTGACTAATTAATTTATTCCATCTCTGCTTCCTCTGGAACTTTGACCATGACACAAAAGATTCAGAAACAGAGTTTGTTCTTATATTGATGACCAGGTCACCCACAATTACTGGAAAGTAGATTATGGAGGGCTGAAAGAAAAAGGCTCATGAGCCTCCCCGCTCCCCTCCCATTTGCCCGGTGTTTAAGTGAAGTGCTGATTTATCCAGTACGTTAGAGGCATGGAGACATCAGAAACTACATGAGAAAGAAGCTAACCTCTGCCTTTGCAAGAGGAATTCCTAACCCTAACCCTTTTCAAGTCGTGGAATGGAGATGAGGAAAAGTAAACAGACTCATGAATGATTGTGGAATGAAAGAATAAACAATACTAGTCGAGCAACTACCGTGAGCCGGTATCTTTACCAGGTGCATTACATGTTTTCAATCCTCAGGTCAGCTCGTGAATAGGTAGAATAATGCCTGAGTCACAGATGAGACATTAGTGTCTCGGAGAAGTCAAGTAACCTGCCCTGGGTCACGCAGGCCTTGACTCAACCTCAGGTCTACATCGCCCTACAATCTACGAAGCCACGCTGGGAAATCTGCATCTCCTTGTGGTGTGCTTTCCCAAAACTTCTGATGATTCAGGGTCTTCTGCAGGACCCATAAGGTCTTCAGAGATGGGGGAAATAAGTGAACATGATCAGTGTGTCTGAGCCCTCCCTGACAGCTCCTGAGAAACAAATGTGGCCTTACATGTACAAGCTTCCTTAATTAAGTTAGTCGCCTTTATTTGAAGTCAAATGCCCTTTATGTGAATTGACAGCAGGTTTCTGATCAAATATTACTGAGCCTGCCTCTAGGTGCGAACCTGAGTGAGTTCTTCTGGTTCCCCTTGGCTAATGCCTTGTGACTCGGGGTGCCAGAACTGAGCAGTTTGACTCCATCTAACACAATGTGACAGCTAACGTCCAAAGGAGAAAACAGCTCCTCTCCGCTATCCCCACACCCCCCGTGTTTACAGCGTGCACATTTCAAACCCAGGCTGCAATGGACTTTTTAACACAGCAGGTGTTGCCACTTGGAAAGGTCACTTTTACATTTGCAATCTTTGCATCATGTTCCCACTATGGATTTTTAGAGCAGAAGGGGAAAGAGCCTCATGTTAATTTATATCTGGTCCCTCCAGCGGTACGATGCAGGAGGCCGACACAGGGAGAGGTCCCCAGCCGCAGGGGCTGCGGGTGAGGACGCCCATGGCTGGGCCCGGTGCCACAGAGGTCTGTGTGGCCTCTCCGCTGACGTCCGGGCAGTGTGACGGAGTCGGGACGAATTTTCTCCAGGGTGAGGGCAGTGCCCGGTCCAGCCGGTCGCCGATTGAGATAACCTTGACAACACGAACAATGAACAGCCCATCATTTTCCCGAGGATGCGCCGGTACACAGAACGATCTCTGCCAAATCTCATCCCCTTGCCAAGCCTTCCAGGTGTTTCTTTGTGTTCGCGCAGAGCACTAACATCATTTTTTCCTCCAGTTCAGAAGAGGTGGTCCAAAGTGTTTAAGCGACAGTAGTTGCAACATGTCAGAGTGGGAATTTATTATCTCAGCCCCAATAGGTCTTAATAAGCCTTACACAACTGTTTAGGCATTTATTCTATTAACGGCTGTTCATTCTGGTGGCTTCACCTGAATATTCATGATCCTTCTATCCCCAGAGCTTCAGCATAGCAGCTGTTTGAAACCCGCAGCAAATGTTCAGGAGAGCTCCACAAATATAAACACCCTCACAGCTGACTATTCCAGTCCCGGCCTCACAGAGTCTAGCCATGAAACATTTATGTCAAGTGGTTTTTGGAGGGCAGCATTTACAAAACTTAAATAATCCTCCTCCTTTGGGGAGCCCTTCACTCTAATTGGGACATGGCCACGCGGACAAAGAATCGAGGAGAGCCCACATCCACAAAGATAACTGCCTCCCTCCTTGCTCCCTCCGACAGTGGGAGGCTCTGAATAAATTCCAACTGGAAGGGAAGCCAGAGCGACCAGGGGGCTGGGGCACAGGCGGGAAGTGCTGTGTATACTCGTGGGGAGAGGACTGAGTTGCCCGTTTGTGAAAGAGTGAGGTGGCCGTGCGGGAAATATTTTTAGCATGAAAATATCAAAAGAGAAAGAATTGGTGGTGGTTTTCCAAAGGGATGTAACTGGGAATGACAGGATTAAATTAGCAAGAGGACGGTCTGACATGAAAGTTAGTGAGATCTCCCCCTTGAGCATATGTTCTCTGCCTTTCAAGTCAGAATGCAAAGTAGAGAAAGTTCAGTCCCATCTTTATGATTGAACAAATCTCCCCCTTGGGCAAGTCACTTAACCACTTTGTGCCTCAACTTCTTCGTTTATAAATTGGGGGCTGGGAGGGGGAGATGTGGTGTCAAAGGAGATGATTACGTGACAGCATTTTATGAGCCAAAAAGCTATTCACGTACTGTAAATACTGCCTCTTGTTTTTATTTGCCCAAAACAATGCTGAAGATGAGTGAACATCCTTTTCTAGCCTTTTTGTGGGAAACCAAGGTCACCTGGACCAGCGAGGGCCACAGGGTGAACAAGGATATGAGGCTGAAATACGTGCTATTTATACAGTTTGCTACAGGAGAAAGAATGTGGATTGTGGAGTCATATTAACCCATATTTTGGGTTCAAACCCCAGCACCACCACTGAAATTTGGGCATATCATGTGAGTGTGTGTGTGTGTGTGTGTGTATGTGTGTGTGTAGCTTCAGTTCCTTCATCTATAAGATGCAAAGAGTATCTACTTCACACTTTTGTCATAAGGTCCAAGGGGGTGTGCGTATCTGCTTCACCAGATGCGGTCGCTTCTCCCCCCTTCTGCCCCCAGGAGCACAGCCTGCTCACACCCCAGAAGGTCTACCCCATGGTCCCTCGGCCTTGAGCTGTGGGGATTTCAGAACCAGCATCCAGGTGGATGGATGAAATAGCCCCACCACCAGCCAGTGACTTCTCTAGCCAAAATACTCCCTCTGAAAGCCAAGAATCTGAAACCAAGAGCAGGGCAGGAGGGAAGATTGCAGGCTCATTCTAGAGAATTCTATGGAGCTGAAAGGAAAGGAGAAAGGTAAAGATTTTATTGCAAGATTATTTCAGGAGGGAAAATAAAGTAGAACTTCACATGGAAGATGGTCTTATCCCCAGCTAAGCCTCCTCCTATGAGCTTCCCCAGAACTTATCCCATGCATTGTCATTCTTGATTTTTTTTTTTTACTCCATTTTCCTCAGGAGACAAATATTCTCAACTTTTTATAAACACCACCTTTGGATTCACATAAAAACCTCAAGTCCCCCATGGTATCTGGAATTTCAAAATACAAGAATGATCACAGTTAAAACCAATTCGATGCAATGATAATATAAACACGTTTTTTCTAGGTGCGCAAGTTTCTTCCCTTACACAGCTCCATATCCCAAGCTTGGAAAAACTCATGATATAATGGAGATTGACAGAACAAGACATAGAACAAATGAATTAATATGATATGTGTGAATGTTATCATAGGGGAACAGAGCAAGTCCTTAGACACATGGCGGATGGGGGAGTTGGCCTTGAGAAGCAGAAACGGTTGCAGAGAGGCATCATGACTTGAGTTGGGGTTTTCTAGATGAACAAGATGGAAAGACATTACAGGCACAAGCAACTTGTGGTCTAAGATCCAAAGGAAGGAAATGGAGGATGTGGCAAAGAGGTGGAAAAAGTTCTTTGTGGTCAACATGGTTTAGTAGGGAGCAGAGGCAAGGTGGGGTAAGGCCCTTATGCCATGCTCAGAAGCTGGACAAAATCCTATAGGCAGGGGTGAGGTAGCAACGTCAGGATCTTTTTTTTTTTTTTTTTTCCAGAAGGAAAGTGCATGCATATTTGTGATAGAAGAAGTGAGATGGGGAGACCACAGATTGGGGGATCCCACGCCATTTATTTAACCCTCCCAATAACCCCACAGGGATGCTATTCTCTATAATGACAAGGAGCTCACAATCTGCTCTTTTGCTGACAAGTGGCAGAGCTGGGAATGAAACCTGGGTCCTGTGATTTCAAGTCTAGGACCCTTTTCACCTCTTATTTTAACCCATTAGCTACTACAATGACAGAATGCAGACATCGACTTGCTTTCAGAGTTTCTTAATCTTTTTTGTGCTGTAGACCCATTTAATAGTCTGGGGAAGCCCATGAAACTCTTGTCAGAATAATTTCTTTTTAGAGGCCCCTAGGTGGCTCAGCTGGGTGAGTACCAGACTCTTGGTTTTGCTCAGGTCATGATCCTAGGGTCGTGGGATCGAGCTCCACATCAGGCTCCAACCTTAGCTTGGGATTCTCTCACTTTCTCTGTCTCTCTCTCTCTGCCCCTCTCCTCCACTCATGTGCTCTCTCTCTCTCTCAAATAAAATAATTTCTTTTTAATGCATAAAAGAAAATGTATTGAACTACCAGATACACTAATAATACTGAGTTCTAGTTATCAGAGTATTTAAAACACTGTGCTTTGGTAATATAAGTGTTTTTTTTTTAATGTTTTTAATACTTATTTATTTTCGAGAGAGAGATGGAGAGAGAGTGCATGAGCAGGGGAGGGGCAGAGAGAGACACACACACAGAATCCAAAGCAGATTTCAGGTTCTGAGCTGTCAACACAGAGCCCAATAGGGGGCTCAAACTCATAAACCATGAGATCATGACCTGAGCCGAAGTCAGACTTTTAACCCACTGAGCCACCCAGGCACCGCAAGTGCTTCTTTATTAATGTATCAAAAAAGAAGTTCTATCAGAGAAACTAATGACTACTAGAATTTCAAAATAACAGTATATGTGAGTAATGTTTCCAGATACCTTCAACAACTGCAATGCAGTATGAAAATAATTGTGATTTCTATTAGGGACATAGACATGGGTTTTGCTAATACGACGGTGACTGGCCTATAATCATAATTACTAAAAATGATAAATTTCAATTATAGGTTAGTGAACATAAAAGTGTTATTTTTTCCCACCCAAATTCATACATCCCTGAGTAGTACCCACTGACCCTGGTTAAGAACCTTAGGAAATGTTTCCAATTTGAGCTATTCTGTAAAAGGGATTGCTGACATATGAAGGAATAGGGTTCTTTTCTTTCAAATGAACTAAGAAGCAGAATTTCAATGTTCAGATCATTCCAAGGAGAAGGACTCTGACTAAAGCAGAGTATCAAGGACTTGGAGACCCACAGGCAGGTCTCCTCAACATGTTGCCGAGGCCCAGGCACCCCTAATGGGGCAGGGCCATGAGGGATCACTACAGAACCCCAGGGCTCCCCAGAAAATGCTTTCCCAACACATGTCAGCAAAGCTCAGCTTTCTCAAGATAGAGAGATCTGGAAAGTTTCCCGGTGATCATAACCCTTTCAGGAACTCACACTACCAACCCACTCTCGGGAAACCTGGTTTTTTCAAGGCAAGTTTCTGGACAACTGTGGATCCCCAGCGATATTCCAGACTTGACATTGTTCGTGCATAGGCTGCTCCCGGCGAACAGTAATGGTTTCAGGCTAATAAGGAAATAATCCATTTTCAGCAGATGAAAGAAGGGGGATCAGAAAGGTAACTTGAGCCCAGGGTAATAGCAGTGCCAAAAACTTATAATGGAAACTATCTAAAGAATCCAAGACCCTTTGTTAGATATGAATGATTTCTTTTTTCTGGTGAAAAGTGTATGAAAAACTTGAGAAGAAAGGCCTGAGTGGGTTTTATGAAACAACCTCTGTCTGGGGAAGAAGGGCTTGAGGTAGAGTTGCAGCCTCACTGTATCCTCAGGTTATGTAACAGGGAGGCAGTTGAAAGATGTTCAAACCACCACAACGTGATGGACTCTTCTTTGAACTCTTTCCTCCGGGTTTTAACTGGAAGTTCATACATGTTCCCTCGCGGTACCTCTCTGACAAGGTGTGTAAAATACAGCAGAGACTTGGGGCGCCTGGGTGGCTTAGTCGGTTAAGCGTCCGACTTTCGCTTAGGTCATGATCTCGCAGTTCGTGGGTTCGAGCCCCGCGTTGGGCTCTGTGCTGACTGCCAGCTCAGAGCCTGGAGCCTGTTTCAGCCTGTGACTCCCTCTCTCTCTGCCCCTCCCTTGCTCATGCTCTGTCTCTCTCTCTCTCTCAAAAATAAATAAAAACTTGAGAAAAACATAGCAGAGACAGAAACAAACTTTAATTAAGAAAGAATCCTGTGATGGATGCTACACACACCTGGTGCTTTGCACACCAGATGCCAAATCTTCACTATCATCATCAGGAAGAACACACCTACTCAAGATCCCCATATACAACAATGCTTTAAGATTTTTAAAGGCAAGATTTATGTGTGTGGAAATATATATAGGTATATATAATGAATTTCATTGCAAATGTCCTATCCAATTCTGAAATAAGAATTAAAATCTGTTGGCTCTACTACCAAAAAGAAAAGGAACAATAAGTGATATATTGTGGATTGTGGTGTCAGTTTGTAGTTTCTTTCATTCATTCATTTATTCATTCATTCATTCTTGATGGAATACACTAGGAGCCAGAACAAGACATGGGCCTTCATACTCATGGGACTTCATATTCTTCGGAGGAGAGAGACATTAAACCAATACTTACTCGGTTCCTCCCAGAAGACCTGATTCTCAGCCTTCAGGGTGACTTAAGAATCACTGAGGAAGCTTGTTAAAAATACATAGTCCTGATTCAGCAAACCTGAAGTGGGGCTGAGGAATTAGCATTTTTAACGAGCTCTGCAGTGAGCCAAAGGCAGGTGGTTGGCAGGATTTGAAGAATTGTCACAACTAATGAGGCCACAGGACAGCTCTGTCCCTGGGACCCACGCCCTTGTCCCCCACGCTTCAAGCAGAAATGCCCATTTCTTGCTTAAGACCCCTTACGGACAAGCCTTAGTCTTTGCCACACACCTCCTTCGACCTCAGCCTTTAAATACTAGGTCAGAAAGGTTACATAATGTATTTCTAGAGAAAACTCTGATTCCCCCCCAACACCCTCTTAAAATGCCTTCAGTGTTTTGCTGCAGCTCCCTGTCTCTCTAACCTGAATCATCTGCCCCCCATTTTAAGACCGCTGTATTGCTTTACATTCTGCGAGCTTCTTCAGCAGCAGGAGGAGGGTTTCACACCCCTTTCAGCAAGGACATTCTGCTTGTGAAGTGCTTGAATGCTTCCAACGCTATACAATAGCCCGCCCTGGCAGTATTTCAAAGAGCATGACTGTTTGACCTCCTCATCCTTCATGTCACACACGCGCGCGCACACACACACACATACACACACACACACATCATGTGCAAATAAATAGGTTTGTATATATAATCCATCTAAATAAAATCTGCATTTCCCTTCATGTTATCAAAACTATTAATTTCTAAACCCTCCGCTATTTAGTATAGACAGCAAGTAATCGATACAAAAATTTGGCTGGGGTCAATTCTATTTCCATAAAGGCACCTCAAAGCGAAGAACGCCAGTCTCCAAATGCAATGGCCTTTTCTCTTCCTGTAAAGGGCAGGGTGAGGATCATCCCAGATGTGACACCGTGCCTGGCCTGTACTGTGACTCGGTCCATAACTCCCACCAATTAGAGCAAGACCAGCTTTTATCTTTCTCTGAAGCATGAAGTGTTGCTGCAGAACCATCTCTGAACTGATTAACCATCTCCCAGTGGAGTCAAAGCATCACACTTTTTAAAGTTAGTCTTTATATTTTTTATTTCTTCTTAATATGGTAATACCTTACTAATAAAAAATTAATTGCTTAGGGTTGAGCTAAATTAGTGAAAAGTATGGATTATAAATTATGTCTTCTCTTAGCAGTTTTGTGACTACAAAATGCAAGAAGATTAAATAAGTGTTGCCAAGTGGAAGGCATGCTGTCCTGCCCTGCTTTAATGAGTAGATGAGACTAATTTGTAATTAGCATGTGAAGCCTGGTAAATTGCTTTTTTAAATGTTCTTAGCATAGGAAGCACATGCTTCCACAGCACACATCATGAGAGTTATCCAAAGCTGACTCTATGAATAGTCAATAAGGGCACTCTAGCAGATTGAGGCACTGGATAATTTTTTGAGGTCCATTTTAGCCCAAAACATCCACAGTCCTCTGATTAACTGAATTTAACACACTTTTGTTTTTTTGGGTGAAATTCTTTTATGCATTATCATAAATTCCAAATTACTGAAATTCAAATTGATAGATTTTGCTGGGTCCAATTATTCTATCATTTCCTGCTTTTCATAGGAAAGCTAATATCGGGTGCCTTGTCAAGAGTGTCATGTCCGATGATATCTAACTGGGAAAAAAAGAGGAAATTCCACTCCAGAGACAAAGACTAGCACAAAAACAAAATTAACAATTGACATTTGCATGATAGTGCCGATTTACTTCCAAGTATACTGTATCTTTTTGCCTTCACAGGTATTCTGTGCAGTAAGGTTAGTTATTATTAGTGATACCAGGTTGAAGAAATAGAACTCAAGCATCTTTCAGGATTAAAATTCAGGTCTTCTGACTCCAGAGCCTCCCTCAAATGTAATAGAAGTTCAATATGCATTGGTTTCATGTGTGAGAGAATTGATCACCAATCAACAAATAAAAATCAAGATAATCTATCTGATTAAAAAAAAGCACTGGTAGGCAAAACAAGGCAATCATTTGAACACTAAGTATCTTTCAAATATACTTGGGAATGCAAGGATCTTAGCAAGATACAAGCCTGGGCTGGCTATATAATTTGCAGGGCCGAGTGCAAAATGAAAATGCAGGGCCGCTTGCTCAGAACTCATTAGGATTTTAAGGCAGTGACAGCAGAGTATTAAACCAAGCATAGAGCCCTTCTAAGAACAGGGGTCCCTGTGTAACTACAGATCCCACCCACGCCTGTAAAGCCAACCTTTCACATCATGTTTCAAAGCTGAGAGTACTTGTTCTCAGTGGGGATGGTACCATCCTGTAGGCAGCATTTTGGATATTGGTAGGTGGGGAGGTCGTTGGCCGGCAGAATGCGTGGAGGCCCTGCTGGTAAGCAGCAGGCCAAAGACTCTAGAAACCCTCAATGTCAGGGACAGGCCTGCACTATAAAGAACCTTCCAGCTTCCCAGAGAACTTGTGAATGTCCCAGTTGATATTCACATGGTGAAAAGCCTGTTTATAACTATCCAAGCTTATTATTTGTGTTACACGTCCTGAATTTTCCACCATGTGACTACTCTGTCAATTCTGGAAAAGCCGCATGCTGCTTGTTTAAAACTTTATCATTAAACATGATTTCATTAATAATGGTAACAAATCATCCAGTGATTCTCATGGAAGTATGTACAAGCATCTGACCTTTCAGTTTCGTCTTCTAGCAAGGTCCTTGACATGCTGTTACCTAAAGGAACATACATTGTGTTATCATAAATCATATTCCTTTCACAGTATAGTTAGAACATTGGTTGGAGATAGATCATATTATGGGAGCATTTGATTTCATGTTGGCAAAAAGGGATTTCAAAATACTTGTTACAAAAAATGGCTTTGGGTATGAAAGAATTGAAACCTAGGCTTAGAGGCATAAGATTACAAAATGTTACAGCTGGAAGGAATTTGCAGGATTATCTACTTCACTGACAGATAAGGAAATTGAGGCTGAACTAGATTATATATATCTTGCCTAAGGTCACCCTGTAAGTATTGGCAATGCCAGGACTTGAACCTGTTCTCATTTCCAGAACTATAAAAAGTAATCAATTCTTTCCTTCTTTCCTTCCACTCATCCTTCCTTCCTTCCAATAAACACAACTGTGCTCTTACTGTGTGCCAGGCATGAGGGTGGGTCTGATACAGAGATGCCTTAGACACAGATTCTGCCCTTAAGAAGACCACAGACTGGCTGGAAAACAGAGCAGGAACTAGATATGGTGCAACATGTGTTGGAGTAGACCTGTATTCAAAATACTACCAGGGGCGGGTGACTGAGTCTTCCTGGGGGCTTGCAGGCTTCCCAGCAATGGTGGGATTTGAATCTTGAGATGGGAGAAAGGCGTTGCTCTGCAGGAACGAGGTAACCCTCATTCTACACAGTTGCAGGGTAGACAAAGACACAGTGGCAAAACGGGGCCATCTGTAATCAGGTACTGACTGTTCACAGCCCTTAATGTCAAGGACTATTTTCCAGAAACACAGACTTGGTCATTATCCTGCCAAACACAGCTGAGCAGAGAGCAAGCAGAGAGCAGAGCTGGCTCAGAGGTCTGGGGCTCCCTGAGGTCATCAGGGAGAGAGGAAATGAAGGGGGGAAGTCTCCATGCTGCTCCGTTGGTGACGAGGGCTCTGTGGGCACTGGCCAGCGTGCAAACTAAGAAAATAGCTTGTTGATTGCTGAAGTGATTAAGTGGATCACCTTATTGATTCTCACCTAGCTCAGAACAGACCTCAATAACCAACATCAAGTGCTTTAATAAGAGCAAAGGAAAGATTTACTGGATGCGAGTGCTTTTCATTAGAGAGGACTAAGGGGAAATAAAACACACTGACCCACCAGTGAGGGGCCCCAGCATGGCTTCCAGCCTGGTGACTGCCAGCCAGACAGGAAAGTGAGTAAGAGGAAGTCAAATGAGACAGCCCCTGGGCTCATGCTTATCAGAAGTGCTAGAAGAGACTCTCTACAGATTGCCAGATTTGCTTCCCCTCTTCCTCTCCATTCTGCAAACCCAGCCACCCAGGAAACTGGGAGACAGACAAAGTGGCTTTTGCTCATGAAGCCCCAAACCAGGCACCACCTTGGCATTTGACCTGAATCCACTCTACCCTTCATAAACTGACCAAATTTTTATTTTGATGGAGCAATTACTATATGTCAGATACCAGTAAAATATCATACCATTTGGTCTTAACAACTGGCATGGGAGGTTGCTCTATTATTATTATTATCCCCATTTTAGAGATGAGTTAACTGAGGCTTGGAAAGAGTTACTCAGGTAGCATGTGGCAACGTGAGACCTTGAACTCAACATTATCAGATTCTAGACACCATGCTCCAATCAACTACATCCTAGATGTTTCTTGAAGAAAAGGACAAATAAAAGGTATAACTGGGCAAACAATCTAAGTATACATAGAAAAGACTCAGGGAATGCATCCATTCTTTCAAAATTCAACAAATAGTTTTTGAGCTCCTGCTTCATCTCAAGCATCTTTCTGAACCCAAGGGACACAGTGATGATCTTGGAAATAACATTCTTCCAGGGGCAGCTTATAAATGAGAGACACATAAGATAAACCAGAAAAGCCCTGGTAGACATGAGTACAATAAAGAAAATAAAACAGGGCACATTGGATGGGTTGACTTTCTAGTGGGTGGTCAGAGAGGTGTCCCATGATAAGCTTGCTGTAAACTGAGGCTTCCATAACAAGAAGGTTGTAACCATGCAAAAGCATAGCTGAGAAGATTCTAGGCAGGCAAAGTGGTGAGTGTAGAGACACAAGGCAGGAAGGATCCTGGTGCACCCACAGAAGGGGAGTGGTCCACTGTGATCAGAATATACTGAGGGAGGGAGGAGTGGCTCCAGGTGAGATCTGAAAGGAGGGGAGCAGGTCTCCTAGGCCTGGCAGGCATTCATGGGGAGCTGGACATTAAGTAAGAGGGAAAGGCATGAAAGGGTTCTAAGCATTTCAAATGCTGTGCATTTTAGAAACATGATTTGGACTGCTATTTGGATGGGTCATGAGCCTGGTGGGGAGGCCATTGCAGGAGTCCAACTGGAGAAGTAGTGTTGGCTTGAATTCAGGGCAAGCAAGAGCTGTGAAGAAGTGGACACATTGCAAAAATATTTTGAGGGAGAGCTGACCTTGTTTGCCACCTTGCACTTTTATAAATGGACAGGAGCGGCTACTTTTTTTGACACCCTAGACGGTGCCCCCTGCCAGCCCACTCTCATTATGTTTGGACAGGCTTCTGCCAAGTTAGACTATGAAAAGTTGACTGAAATAAAAGAATGTGATGCCGTCATCTCCTCGGCTCGCCCTGGGAGAGGGTTTTATGAAGTTTCACAAAAAAACAATGTCTGCCAGGAAGCCAAACAGCTCCCCTGACCACCACTCACCCTATGGCCCAGACAAAAGAGAAAAAAGGCTGACAGAG
Source organism: Hyaena hyaena (assembly GCF_003009895.1). Taxonomy (NCBI): domain Eukaryota; kingdom Metazoa; phylum Chordata; class Mammalia; order Carnivora; family Hyaenidae; genus Hyaena; species Hyaena hyaena. Next base: position 493,451 of record NW_024080637.1, on the reverse strand, counting down.
AACCCCCTGCGCCAAGCCCAGTGGTGGCTTGTCCCGTTCACTGTGGTCAGAGCTCCAGTTACTTCAGAAGAAAGGGAAAATGAAGTGAACTAGGAGAATCTCAAGGTCACTGTGACATGGCACCTCATATTTTTTAATGTTTATTTATTTTTGAGAGAAAGACAAAGAGAGAGAGAGACAGAGCACAAGCAGGAAGGAGGGGGGCAGAGAAAGGGAGAGACACAGAATCTGAAGCAGGCTCCAGGCACAGAGCCTGACATAGGGCTGGAACCCATGAACCATGAGCCAAAGTCGGACACTCAACTGACTGAGCCTCCCAGGCACCCCCACCTCATATATTTGAACTCACCCAACTAAGGAGCAACGGTGTTCCTCACGGTGTGAAAGTGAAAGTATAAGGAAGGTCTATCTACCCCCAACAGGTCTAAGTGCCCATCCTAGAAATCAGGGAAAGTCATCTGAAAGATAATGAAGAATTTGACAGGGAAGTGTTCCTTTGTGTCATGTTCTCAGGAGGGAAGACAGCCGGTGACATGCGATTGTCTTCAGGTCTGACTCCAGGAGACAGAAGGTTGGGCACAAGGTGAACTGTCAGGAGAAAAAAAAAAATTGAGGGAACCCTGGAGAAGATGGGCCTTGTCCATAATTGATCTGACAGAGTACTGCCCACTCCCTCACTGCTGCTGAAATACAGCCACTCTCCCATTTGGGAATGCATTTGCGTGTAAGGGCGCCAGACTCCATCTATCAAGCAAAGTGTTTAAGCAGGAAAGATAACATGTCTGGCCATCTGAGTGAGTGATTCTGGAAACCCGAACACCATGTCAGAGCCTCAGGATTAAAATATATATACATATATATGTCTAACTCTAGCCTAAACCAAAAGGATTTTTTGTTCAATGAACAACGAAAGTAAGGTACTTAAGACAATGGCCCCTCCTGACTTTCGGTTGGTGAATTGTATTTGGAGAAAACATGCTATCTGTTCGGGGGAACTTCACAAAAAATGACCATAGAATTACCCTCAGCTACTTGGGGTTGCTTTCTTCCAAAGGGTCTGAGAAAAAATGTTTGTTGCTTAATCAACAAATCTTTTGTTAGTACCAATCTCTTGTCCATCATTCTGCTAAGAATAATATAAAAACAAGACAGGCACACCATCCCTGCCCTCATGCACTTTATAGTCCAGTTTGGTTTCTGGTCTTTTTAGGTATTTTGACATTTTTTTGACAAGAGTTAAATTCCATTTCATTCAACACACCTGTGTGGATCTCTTATTTGGAGCAAAGCAATATAAGGACAACTCATGCACTCAACAAACATTAATACATCATGTGTGATATACTTGATATACTACGTATACGTTTTGGGAGATACATAGTTGATTGAGATCTGGATAGCTGCCTCAAGGGGCCCCCAGGGTGGGCGGGATGATAAGTTGTGTCGATAGATAACTAAAACCAATGCTAAAAAATGATAAAAATCACTGAAAAAGAGAAGTTCAGATAAAGAACTTTAACAGGAAGGATAAGGGGATGGCCAGCTCTGGGAGATGGGCAAAAGCTATTCTCTGCCTCAATGTCCCAATTCATTCATTTATTTACTCAACAAATATGACTTGCACTCTTGCCACATTCCAGCATTGGGCAGGATTGGAATGAAAGTCAGACTAGAAGGGAGAGGTATGCCAACTCGCAAGGATAAATACCTTAAGCCAGGTAGGGAGGAGATGCAGTGGAAAAACAGAGGAGGGAACTTCCAAGTCGACTTGTGGTGAGGGACAGTGTACCAAGGAAGGTTTTAGCGGGTAGGTGAGCTGTGGCTGAGTGTGAAAGAAAAGGGAACATCACAGGGGAGAGAAAAGGGAGGACACAGTGCTCCAAGCAGAGTTATGATAAAGACTCTCAAGTGGGAGATGCAGAAGGAGTTCAGGGTGTGTGTGGGAGGCAGAGGAAGAGGCCGAGAGAGGAGTCCAAGGGAGCCACTACCAGTTTCCCCCATGAAATGGGAAGGGACGTTAACAGCTGAGGAGCAGAGCGAGAGGGGGAGACTGAAAGAACAGGTTCTGCTCTGGAAAGCTGCTTTGAGAATGTAAGAAGATACTACTAAAGAACAAGCCAAAGGCAGCTCTGAAGTAGAAACCACCAGCATGGCATCAATTCCACATAGTAATGCGAGATACTCAAACAGCACGCAGGAGTCAGGGCATAAGAGTAGAGTGAACACCTCACTGGACATGCACATGTGTAAGGGAACAGGGGTGCTATGACCATCGCAAGTGATCAACCACAGGGTCTAGTCTGACAGGCTGAAAGAAAATGGTCAAGTCATTGGAGTAGGAATGGTAAACGGCTTTCATCTCAGCTGTCAGCTCCAACTGATAGACTCTTGTATGGAGAAGGATTCCAAAGTTACCTCTGTGCTCAATAGAGAAGAGTGCATGACCAACCAGGACTGTTCACCATGGGCCAGAAAGGATTGGCAGCCCTCATGTCAGGTATTCTCCATCTGCAGCCTGGTGGCCAGATGAGGCCAGGAGACACAGGAGTAAGAGAGCCGGGGGGAAGGGAGGTCAGTGAGTCAGCTGTGGAGACCTGAGGTTCCCAAGGTAGAATTCTCGTTGGAGCTGTCAGGGCCTAGACCTTGGCCATGGGACGGTTTGGCTGAACAGACGATAAGGCATGGTCTAGTGTTCAAAGACCTGAATGCAGTTGCTTTGGTCTCACTGGAAAAGAAAAGTGTCTTCAGAACAAAAAGAGAAAGTACTTGTGTCCTCGGAGAAGGCTGGATGATTGAAAGGGCACTTGGCTGTTGCAGTGTTAATGGAGAAAAGCATGGGAAACATTCATTCTTCCATTATCATCAGCCTCCACGTTCAATAGGCCAAAGAAAGTAGCCGCCTGCTGTATGAGGGGGCCCCTCCTCACTCGGGGCTCAGACCGACTTGCCTGAACTCTGGTGAAGAAATCAGCTGCTGACCATTCTCTGCAGGAGGCCAGGCAGGGATGAGCCAACCACCTCGCCTCCAAATAACTGATCCTATGACTTTTTCTTTTTTTAATGGTGGTGAGAACACTTAATATGAGATCTCCCCTCTTAACAAATGTTTAAGTGTAAAATGCCATATTATTGACTATGGTGCAATGTCATACAGCAGATCTCTAGAACTTTTCCACTTAACTGAATTGATGGCCTCTGATTAGTAAGCCTCTCTTCCTCCCCCGGCTCCTCAAAGGCACTCTTTGACTCCGTGAATTTGGCTATTTTAGATACCTCATGGAAGCAGAATCATGCAACATCTGTCTTTCTGTGACTGGCTCTTTTTTCACTTAGCTTACCATCCTCAAGTTTCCTTTATGTTATCGCATACTGCAGAATCTCCTTCTTTTTTAAGGCTGAATAATATCCCATTGCCTGTATCTACCACATTTGCTTTCTCCATTCATCCATCGATGGACCCTTAGATTGTTTTCACATCTTGGCTACCGTGAATGATGCAATGGGCATGGGAGTGTAAATATGTCTTTGAGATCCTGGTTTCAATTTTTTTGGGGATGAATACCCAGAAATAGGATTGCTGAATCATATGATAGTTCTATTTTTATTTGTTGAGGAGCCTCCATACTGTTTTCCATAGCAACAGCAGCACTTTGCATGCTCACCAACAGTGCACCGAGGGTTCCAACATCCCCACATCCTCGCCTGAATCTCTCTCTGGGCTCTGGAGTGACAGTGTCTCAGGGCTGTCTCAGGGAAAGACCGTCACCTCCTCACCACTCAGTGCCACTGTGGAGGGCCGAGTTCACAGTCCTCCATGCTTCTCTGTTTGCTAGCTTGCCTCATGGATAAATGTAGAGAAGGGATCGGGATGAATTCGTGGTCCTAAAGAGCATGTCTAAAAGGGTTTGTCAAAAAAAGAGTTAATGACTGCTTCTCTGCGGGAAACCCTAAAGAAATGAGTGTTCTGGAGTGTAGAACATTCGCTTTTACGGTAGGTGGTGTTATTGTTACATGTTCCTACAGACAGTGCTAATTAACAATCCTAAAGGCCACATCATTAAATTATTTCTCAGCTTAAAACCCTGCAATGTTTAACGCACCTCAGCAATTCAATTATATCTAAAACACTAGCCTGAATGCCAGGCATTATTCTGTGGCTGACAAAGTGCCAGTTGCTCTTAAGAGCAGGTGAGGCTTAAAAAGGAAAGAAAACCATCTGACAAGCAGCTTCCCTGTGCCTCTCCCTGACACATATGCTAAATATAAAAACAACAGTAATCCTCAAAGAAAATTTAAAGTAGACCTAATCTTTGCCAGACAAAATGTAGACTGACTTTTCTGTATGTGCAGATATGAAGAATCTGATAATATTTTCTTAAAGATCTTACCTGAAAAATCAAATCCTTGCCCTCAAATTTGTTTAAGGCCCATTGGATTTCAGGGATTTTCCTCTGGGACTTGCCACCCATCCTTTGTCATTTCTAACCATTACAGAGTGCAATTTGGATTTGAACTTGGGGCAACGTCACGGCTTTGGGCTGGGTGTTCCCTGGATGTATACCACAGTCAGCACAGGGCACTTTGAAGAGCACACAAAGCCTCTTTGTCTCCCACCCAGGGAAATATCTTAAGTACAGAGTGCAGCGGGAAAGGGCTTCAATCCAGCTTAAATACACATACACACACACACAGGCTCTTGCCCTTCCCTGCCATCCCCAGCCTGATCTCTTCTATAGTGAGACAGTCCTCTGCACAGGCGCAGAGCCTGGTTCAGCTGGCCAAGTGGCCTCAGTCCTCTGGACATGATTTGGCAGGCAATACCATGACAGAACCTCCCGCTTGGAAAATGATGGTGCCGAGGACGCATCTGGGAGCAGCACATATGTGATTCCACTGGTTTTCACACAAAGAGGCAGACTGTGCCAGTGGCCAGCTGGGCACTCCTCTGAAGCCATGGAGGCAGGAGCGAAGGAGCAAACCACGGACTCTCTTTGCATGGTCTCCCAGAATACCCTGTCTCTGCATTGACCATCTCCTCACTCCTCTCCTTTCTAACTCCATGTCAACAGTATCATTCGAGGAGGCCCCACTACACTCTGTGGGATCAGGACACATAAATATCTCCTTAGCCCATACCATCAAGCCCTGTGCCTTACACACACACACACCTTTCAATAGATTTGCTGACTCAAGGGATGGAGGGATAGATGGACAGGGGACGGGGGATGGATGTATGACTGGAAGAATAAAGCAAGCCAAGATGCTATTACCCCTCTCTGAAAGAACTGAGTCTTCCTGCTGACAGCCTCAATCTGGACTCTCAATCTCCAGAGAAGTAGTACAGGCCGGGGTTAGCAGGGCCGGCAGTGTCCCTGTAGTACTGCCAAGCCCCATTCTCTCACCCATGGCGACATTGCTAACAGGCCACAGGATTCTTGCCAACAGATTCAAGACCTTGCCTTTCAATTTTCCTCACTAGTCATCCAGGCAGGTGCTCCTTATCACGAGACAGGATGCAACCAAATTTCTATCCCAGGGTTATAATATGGGCTGGGGGGTCTGAGACCATCCTTAGGTCCTGATTCAACCATTTTCTTGCTGTGAGACCTTAGAGAAAGCTACTGAATCTAAGTTACTGCAGAACTAAGCATGTAGTGTTTCTATCTGTGTGTGAAGGAAGACAAAGAACTGAATTCATAAGGTTACTGTGGAGATGAATGGGAACACGTAGTAAGCACCTGACATAATAGGTGCTCACTAAGCACTAGTTGTTTTTATCCAGAGACTGTTTATGGATTATCATGTCCCCTGTTCCTGTGGAAGATTTTTTCGCATTGTTAAATTCATTGCTCAGTTTCATCTCTCCCCAAGGAATGGCAGAAAAAAGGGAGTACATGAAGTCAGACTGACTTGCTGCGAGAGAGGCAGCACTAGAATGGACCGAGAAACGACAGTCTCTAATGAGCTAACCTAGAACGATTCAGAGAGGCATTGCATGGAGGCTCAATAGTCAAATGACCAGATCTGGAAGTAAGGAGACCTGGGTTCTAGTCAAAGCCGTGTCCCCAACTAACTAGATAAACGTGGAGAGGTTGCCTAGCTTTGGGTTTTTTTTTTTTCCTGTGAGAGAAAGCCATCCGATTGCCTGAAGGCTGAAGTCTCTTCAACCCCTAATTCTGTGATTCTATCCAGTTGACATCTCACCTCTTCAAGGAGGCTGGGCCTGACCATTCCCCTGAGGTATGTAGAGCGAAGTCCGGTACCTAGCCAGGGCTATGGAGGTGTGCACTGTTACTGTGCACGCGAGCCCAGCCCAAACATCTCCATACTCCTGTGCCTCACACACAGTAAGTGCTCTTGTGTTGACTCGGTTGATTTAACTGACCAGCTCAAGAATATGTGATTAGAAGTCAGAGACCAGGCTCAGTCCCAACTCAGTCAGAACTCACCTCGGTGGCCTGGAGCACATCAGGTAACTTCCTCAGAGTCTCTGTTTTCTCACTTTATAAAAGGAGAATCATACACGCTGCCTTGTGAATCCCACAGAATTGTTGTGCTACTCAATTTAACAAGATGTGTGTGTACACAGTACGTAAAGTTAGATAAAGGAAAAGGGCATAATTAGTTTAGTTTTGATGAAGCCATCTCCTGAGGGCCTCCGAAGCCCTCTGCTTGGGGGCCATTCTCACCTTAGGGCAAAAGCAGAAGAGACAGTTACCTCCAGAGGAGCTGTCTGGAGAATATTTGGAGAGTATTCAGTTCTCCAAGATTTGGAGAATCTAGCTAAGCCAGATAATGTTATCATAAAGCACGTTGCGGGGGGGGGGCCTTTGATCTTAACAAACTGGAGGAGCCAGTCCTCTACATCCAATATGGGGCAAGTCATGGGTTTTCTGCCATGTGCGGCTGTGCTCCAAGCCATTCAAAGCATTCTGCCAGTGTTGACAAGTGGGTGCCCATGCAGTTGGTTGGAAGTTAGGGAGAACACGATGCTACAGACCAGACAACGTTATGGAGAAGGCACTTATTTTAGTTGCTAGTTCCCTTTAGAGTTAGCCACTTCTAAGGTTCAATGCCAGTTCAACCACTTATGAGCTATGTGACCTCTTTAACCGCTCCCACTTCGCCTAGGACCGTTAGGAGGCTGAGAGGTCCTGTACAGACTCCAGCATGGAATGGAAGCTCCATGACATCCGTCGTCATTGTTGCAATCGTTTCCCTGTTTTTCTTTAAAAAAATTTTTTGATGTTTATTTATTTTTGAGACAGAGAGAAACAGAGCATGAGTGGGGGAGGGGCAGAGGGAGAGGGAGACACAGAATCCAAGGCAGGCTCCAGGCTCTGAGCTGTCAGCACAGAGCCTGACATGGGGCTCAAACCCATAAACTGTGAGATCATGACCTGAGCTGAGGTCAGACACTTAACCAACTGAGCCACCCAGACGCCCCTCATTTCCCTCTTTAGAGACTCCCAAGTTACTCGTCACTTGGACACAAGTTACCTCAGGTTCTTCTGCCTTCCTGTTCCTTCGACCCGCTGTAGGCAACACGCCATGGTCTGAGCCTTTCCTGACTTCTGCCACCCTTCTTTGTCCCCCTCCCAACAGATAGGCCAGTTCCTGCCCAGAGATGTGCCTCATAATGTGTTCCCCATTCGAGGAACTTTGGCTAACTCACCACAGCCCTTAAAGGCTCTAATTACAATCATTCTCAATGATATTCCTCCAGTTCTTCAGCAGAGAGCATTCCCTGTTGCTACCGGGTCCTAAAGCCCCTTCCCAGGAATACTCAGCAATTAGAGCTACAGCCCAAGGTAAAAACCCTCACATGTTAGAGAAAGGAAACAGCACAATGTAGAAGAAAAAAGTACAGGTTTTCTCATCAGAGAGATCTCTGGTCCGTGGGCAACTGTGTGACTGGAGCCATTGCCTTCCTATCTGTAACGTAGGGATGATAACATGTACCTCGTGGGTTTATTGTGATAAGTAAAGGAGATTACGTATCAGTTAGTTTTTGCTGCCTAAAAACCACCTGCCAATGTACTGATTTACAATAACAACCGCTTATTCAGCTCACAAGCCTGTGGGTGTGCTATTTGGGCTGGGCTCAGCTGGGCTCTTGAGGCTAAGAACTCAAATAGCATCCACACCACATTAAACTGGTCAAAACAAATTACAAGACTGGTCCAGAGTCAAGGAGTGGGGAAACAGACCCTGCCTGTTGAGGAGAGTTGCTTAAGATTATTGTGGCAATATTTTTAATGCTTTTACTTATTTTTGAGAGAGAGGGAGACAGACAGAGAGACAGAGTGCGAGCAAGGAAGGGGCAGAGAGAGAGGAAGACACAGGATCCGAAGCAGGCTCCAGGCTCTGAGCTGTCAGCACAGAGTCCAACGCGGGGCTCAAACTCACGAACCACGAGATCATGACCTGAGCCAAAGTCAGACACTTAACCAACTGAGCGACCCAGACACCCCTATTGTGACAATTTTTGAATTCTACCATAGGTAATAAATATGAAACACCTGGTCCTCAAACTGAAGAGATTTCTATCATATTTTCATTTCAGAAATCCTTGCGGTGGTCTTTTATATGAACCTAAAGAAATATTTGTCGAGCCTTTCCTCTCCAACACCGCTCTAAATACTGGAGAGTAAGGAAGGATTTTAAATATGTTTATGGCAAAATCTCTGCCCTCAGGGTGCTCATAATCTAATTGGGAGAAAAGACATACACACACAAAGATGAATTATGAGGCCAGAGTGAAATATCAGGTCTAGACAATAGTAGGCAAGCTGTGACAAGGCCAGATGTGATTAGTTGCTAAATATAATATAGAGACAATAAGTCCTGAGACAGAGACTGGGGTGTGTCTGGAGTCGCCAGGGAAGGCTTTTCGGAGGAGGGGGGATTTAAGATGGATCTTGGAAGATGGTTAGTTACCAAAGTGACATGACTGCCCAACATCCTCTTTCTCTCCAGTCTCCCTTTTGAAGGGTCCTTCTTTCAGAAGGCTCTCCCTATATCCACAGCCTGCCTGATTAGGCCGTGCATCCAATGCTGGAGGGACAAAGAAGTGAGACCCAAGGTCTCAGAGCCATTAGTCAAAGGGAAGATCTTGCCTGGTGATAGAATGGTATAGTGGAAAGATTCTGGATGTTTTTAGTCCTCAAAGCTGGCAATGTGTATCTGCTTTACTTCTCCAAGACTTCATCCCTTTCTCTTTCATCTTCCACAGGGTTTGTTTTTACAGCAGTGCATGGGACATCACAGAGGACTTGAATGTAACACTGCTGGCACATAGTGGACAATGAATAAAATGTATTCCCCTCCTCCTTTCATGCGTCTCCATTGTCTCTGCCTCCACATCTGACTTATTTATTAAATGTTCCATGTAACATGGTAAATAAGCACTAGGCCTTTGCTGTAGGATTTGTAGAGCAGAGTTCATTCCAGAAGATCCCAGTATAGCACCAGAACTCAAGAAAAGTGCTCAGTAAATATTCGTTCTTCCTGCTGGCGGTTCCTGAAACTCGTCATGCTCACCCATGTCCCTGAGCAGCTCAGCCATGTTGCTGCAGCTACCACTCCCTTGCCCCGCCCACCAACCCAGCTAACTAGCTAACTCCCATTCATCTTACATGACTACTCCTCCAGGAAGACTTCCTTGCCCTTACCACTCTGGTTTAGGTATCTCTCCTACTGCTCCTATAGGAGTACATGGAACAACATAGGATTTCAGAAAATGACTATGGAAGGATGGAAGGACAGATGGATGGAAGAACGGAAGGATGGGTGGATGGAAGGGTGGTTAGCTTAGGTATCCCCGTTGGAAATCAATTTGTCGAAAGTTCCTTTTACACTTTGGGGCCAGTATGAAGGGTCTCTTATGAGGCATAAATTGCTCAAATCAGAGATAGCTAAACTTTGTATGAATAGTGGGAGTAAAGAAAAGAAAAGGCTCCTTCTCGGGGCGCCTGGGTGGCTTAGGCGGTTAAGCGTCCGACTTTCGCTTAGGTCATGATCTCGCGGTTCGTGGGTTCGGGCCCCGCGTCGGGCTCTGTGCTGACTGCCAGCTCAGAGCGTGGAGCCTGTTTCAGTCTGTGACTCCCTCTCTCTCTGACCCTCCCCTGCTCACGCTGTCTCTCTCTCTCCTAGAAATAAATAAAAAAAAACATTAAAAAAAAAATTAAAAAAAAAAAAAAAGAAAAGGCTCCTTCTCATAGAGTAAGAGACCTGACATGGAAAATTCCTGCACAGCACATTGCACACTTAATACTCACAGGAAACAGCAGGTAAGCAACGTAATTAGAAGGAGATGCGTAAGCCCGAGGAGCAAATGCCATTTCCCCTGGAAGCTTCCAGGGGCAAACTTAAGACGAGGTCCGTGGAGAAAAGATTCTTTACCAACTGTCAGATTCAGTAAGCACAAGACCTCAAACTTGAAATGTTTGCGAAGGAAACGTTTCTGTCCGTGGAGACTAAAGTTAGTGGCTCTGAGATCCCTAGCATAAATCATTTTCATCCTGCCAAAGGCTTCAGCCAGCAACGGGACCAGCAGAGCCTCTGCGCTCAGCTTCCTAATGCCTACTTTCTCTCTCACCCTACACAAAACCCTCACCACCCCCTGCCCCACCTCATCCTGCAATGCGTCCTAAGTGTTTTGAGATCACAGAAAAATAAACATTGCTTATTTCATTTGAAACACCTTAAAAATTTTTCTTAAAAAAAAAACTCACACAACAAAAACAAACAAAGCAGTTGATTCAGATGTTAAAGCCATGAAGACCATGGTGTCTGAATTTAATAAAAGAAAATGTGTACCATTAGTGTGTGATATTTTAAAGGAAGGTGTCAAACAAAAGAGAAATGAACTGATCTCTTCTTTTATATATTTCCTCCCTTAGATCTTTCCTTCTTGCCTTCTTGATATCCGCACGAGAACCCTTTACTGACTGTCATGTGCCAGGCAGTGTGCTAGGCCCTGTGATGTCAATTGAATGCGGCCCAAGTATTTGCCGCACTCTAAGGGAGACAGTGGCAGGCGATACGCAGTTATTATACAAGACATGAGATGAGAGAGATACATCCAGAGCGCAGTGGGGGCACAGAGAAGAAACGTCCAAATAGTCTGATGGGTCACAGAAGACTCCCCCAAGGAACAACATCGAGATGGTGAAGGTCATTTTAAGCATAAGAAGGGCTTTGTTTGGGGAGCATCTGGGTGGCTGTCAGTTAAGCGTCTGACTTCAGCTCAGGTCATGATCTCCACGGTTCGTGAGTTTGAGTCCCGCTTCGGGCTCTGTGCTGACAGCTAGCTCAGAGCCTGGAGCCTGCTTTGGGTTCTGTGTCTCCCTCTCTCTCTGTCCCTACCCCCACACTTCTCTCTCTCTCTCTCCTCAAAATAAATGAGCATTTAGAAAGAAAAAAGGGGTTTTTTGCCAAGCAAAATAAGATGCAATCTCCATGCAGCGAGAATGGCAGACACAAAAGCAGAGCAGTGAATCAGAATTTGCAGAACCACTGGTCCCTCACTGTGGCTACAGAAACAAGGCAGGGAAACCGGAAGAGATACACAGGAGTGAATTTACGAAATATCCTGTGTGCAAAACTGAATTTGTAATTCATCTTGAGAGCTAGGGGAGCCCCTGGAGGGCTGTAAGCAAGCAATGCCATGATCTGGTTTGCGTTTGGAAAAAGGACCTGCCATCGGGTGCAGGATAGGCAGGTGGGTGGTGAGACTGGAGGCAGAAGAACTACCTGGAAAAGTGCTGGAGGAAGCTTCGTGGCAAAGGGAGCAGGCCCGGTGGACAAAGCAATGGCCATAGGAAAAAATGGCTGGTAGTCTTTTCATTTTGGATGGAATCACGTATTTTGGGGTGAAACATCCCAGCAGATAACATGTATGATCAGCCTTACCTGTAGTTTCCTTCATATTCCTTTTATATTGATTTCCATCAGCATCAGGCTTGGGGGGGAAATATGTCTTTGCTGTCACCGTGACCGGAAGCCAGCCCTATGTCCTTGGCCCATCCCAAGCACTGACTAGCTTGTTCCTTCAGGTGAGTCACTTGTTCTCTCTGAGACTCAGTTTCCCTACTGATAAAACAAGATCATAAAGCTTGTCTTCTAACCTTGCCTAAAAATTAAATTTAAAAAAGTAATATATTGGGGCGCCTGGGTGGCTTAGTCGGTTAAGCGTCCAACTTTTGCTTAGGTCATGATCTCGCGGTTCGTGGGTTCGAGCCCCGCGTCGGGCTCTGTGCTGACTGCCAGCTCAGAGCCTGGAGCCAATTGCAGAGTCTGTATCTCCCTCTCTCTCTGACCCACCCCTGCTCACACTGTCTCTCTCTCTCCTAGAAATAAATAATATATATATATATATATAAAAGTAATATATTATTGTTTAAATGAGGATATTGAAAAATGCCATCAATCATCACACACTGTACCGTATCAGGAATATTTTGGATATAAATGACAGAAAACCCAACCCAAACGAGCTCAGGCTAGAGAAAGAATGTGAGCAGACATTCAGACGCAGCTTGACTCGAGATGATGATGTCCCCAGGGTCCGAATCTTGGTTCTGTTCCTCTTACAAGGACCCCACCCTCAGATTCACTTTGCAGCCTCCTTCTCAACCTCTAGCAACTTCAGACGCACAGCACACCGCCCAAACTTGTTTCTTCTGGTGGGTTCTTCAGAAGCCTGGAGCTCCCTCGTTGGACCGTCTGCATCATTCTGCCCATCCTCATGACTAGAAGATGGAACTGATATATTGATTTGTCCCTACATCAGGTGCTTTGCCCCTGGGGCCCCCAAAAGTACAGGATGAGAATGCAAGGGACAGTTCTTCTAAAGCAAACGTGGAGTCATTAAGCCAAGCACGATATACTGGGTGCAAACTCCAGGTGTCCCTGACAACATACTTCACAGTTGGGCACCACACAAAGTCTCTTGTTGCTAAGCAGCTGTGTCGAGAGTAACCGACCTCTCTGTGGTTGCCACCATTCAGAGACGGAGCACTAAAGAGATGTGGCCCTTCTTTCCACTTTTGTCATAATCATAAAATGGTTATTTATTGTCAAGCTTTCAAGTAGTCTTCTGAATGCTCTCATAACACCTACAAGCTGTTCAGGGATCACTAGGATTCCACAGGACTCATTTAAGAGGCACTTCCAGAGGTAATGCGAGGCAGAGGGCAAGAGAGAGCTTCCAGCAACAAGAGAGGGCCTGATGGGCAGGAATCAGATAAAAGAATCTGACCATAATCAATAGTAATTGTCTTTATAAGAGGCATCCTCTTCCTGGTTGGAAAGTACCTTCTAGCCCCTGGGGGCTCACCCATTTCTTTAAGGTTTAAATCATTCCACGAACCTTTTGCACACAGCCATCCTGTGAATGGACCCCAAGAGTGAGTTGCCCTTAGGTATTCTATCCCATCAGAACGTGTCCAAGGGCACTGAAACACACAAAAATAATAAGTGCCTGCCCATCAAGAAAGGTGACTGTCAACAATTTAGAAGTTGGCTGCCATCATTTCTTTGGCACAAGAGAGCAAAGAGGGGGCGAAGCTTTTCCTGCCTTGCAATGTAGATAAACAGAATGCCTCCTCGAAGTCTACTTCTCAGAATCCGTTTCCTTTAACTTTATTCTTGGATATGTGCATAGTTCATTCCTCTATCAGAAAGCAAGCTCCTTAAGGGCACAGGCCATATCTTTTCCATCTCTAACGCTAACACTTCACCACTATGTCTGGCCCATAGTCGGTGTTTTCTAAATGTGTATTGAATCAATGAATTCACTGTGCTAGGCACTGGCATATATAAGGATCTAAAAGACAGCTCTGTGTATAAAGTTCTCATAACTTCGTGGGGGTAGAAAACGAGAACATAACAGACTTGAAATAAAGCAAGGTGTTCTAAGTGTATCCTGCACACGCATAGCCCTTTTCTGTTTACAAAGCACTAAACCACATTTATTTTCTTATCTGATTCTCCAAACACTCCAATGATGTTGATATAGCAGATCTGTTAGCTTCATTTTACAGACATGATCAGTTACTTGAGACACAAGTGGCAGAAATACTCAACCAAAGTCACAGGACTTATTAGTGACAGAGTTTGGACTGGCTCTGAATCCCAGGTCTGGACTTTTCTGATGATGTCTTTGCAGATTGAACACAAGGATGTTCAACTATCAGCATCAAAGATGGCAGAACTGACTTAATTGCTAACGATCAACCTTATTAAAAGCACTTTCTTAATTATACTTTCTTTTAATTGCCACACTGAATTTGTGTAGTGATTTTACAGATTAAAAAACAGATAGCATTTATGTGTCTTGAGTCTAAACTAAACTGTAAAACAAGTCAGCAACTAAGTTAAAACTAGAATCTATGACTCCTGACTTACCGCTTCCTTTTGGCCCTCTCTCTTGCCTTGAAAGATCACAGGATCGGAGAGTCCTCAGATGGTAGAAAAAGAAGAAACCTTATGTAGTGTGCCCTCCCAACCCATGCAGATATCCAATGAGAACACTCTACTCACCACATCGGAATACAGGCCATCCACTCTTGAAAATCCTGGCATTGATCCCTCTGTCATTAGCAAATAGAATGCTGACTCCCTGCCATGTCCACTCATTGGTTCTGCATTGGTCCAATTTCTGTTTATGTTTATTGGGTCCCTGCCACATGTCAAGCAACCCATAGATAGGCACTAGTATTATGTCCATTTTACAAACAAAAAAGCTAGACCTTTGAGAGGCTAGAAAACTTACCCAAGAGGTAAGCCGAAGTCTGCTGCTTAAAAGTACGATGCTGTCTGTGGCTTATACTTCAGAGACACACAAATAAAATGCATGCCTGCCTCCAGGTAGAGCAGATAAGACCGGTTTTGTAGACATGGCTCTCTCTACGCCACTCTCCTGTTTTACAAGTCAGTAAATGTTCAGGAGCTCCCAATCCAATGTATGAGGTTAATTAATAATATGTAAAAGTTTATAGTTTATACAGTATAATCTCATAAACATTTATTAGTATGCTAATAGAGAGTAATGGCCATGTGAGCATAAAATGAGACAGGGGCTGGATGACAGAGTGAAAGAGCTGTCGAAAAAGTGTGGTATCATTTTTTACCAGAAAGAGCATTTCAGGCATGATCTCCCTACAGACTCATTTTCCTGGTTGCACCTCTACATGACCCTGACAGGGTTGAAAGGATGCTGACCTTAGAATCGTGAGATCTGGGGTATAGGACTGACTATGCCCTTAAAGAAGGAAATGGCATTGGCTTTTATTGAAACCTCCTCTGTGTCAGTGCTCTACTTGGGCTTCCTGAGTGATTTCTCCATTTGCTCTCCCTGGGTGAGCTCACACAATTGCTTGGCACATTATAAATATTCAATTCTATTTTTTCAGGCGTTCCTGGCTGGCTCAGTTGATAGACCATATGACTCTTGATCTTGGAGATTCTTGATCTCAGGATCATGAGTTCAAGCCCTACACTGGGTGTAGAGATTACTTTAAAAAATAATTTCTGAAATAGGGCGGCTGGGTGGCTGAATTGGTTAAGCTTCCGACTTCGGTTCAGGTCATGATCTCGTGGTTCGTGGGTTCGAGCCCCGCATTAGGCTTTGTGCTGACAGCTAACTCAGAGCCTGAAGCCTGTTTCAGATTCTGTACCTCCCTCTCTCTCTGACCCACCCCTGCTCATGCTGTCTCTCTCTCTCAGAAAAAAAAAATTTTTTTAATAATTTCCGACATAAATAAGTAAATAAATAAACAGATGCAATTCTCTTTATTCAATTATGCTGAGTTGAAATGAAAGTGCTCTCCTTCCCTGGGCTGTTTTCTCACCCAGTCTCTAGGGGTCTTTGTATATGCTCTCCTGATTCCAAGAAAGTCTTCCACCATCTCTTCCAAATACATTAGGCAAGTGACACAAAATTTAAATTGTCCCACTTTCTTGAAGTCTAATTCAAGGCAGTTTAGTGCAAAAGCAATGGCATAAGAGCTGGGGCACCTGGAATCTTGTCTGTCACTGCCCTCAGTGGCGAAGGACAAGTCACTCAATGCACTACAGTCGGTTTCCTCATCAGAAGCACAGAGACAATAAAGATCTCATGCCAGAGAAAGTCATGAAATATGTGGAAGTACCTAGAAATTCATTTACTGAGTACCAACTATAAACAAGCTGTCAGGCTAGTGCATTGGGAATACAAAGATGGCAAAATTGTGATTTCTGCATTTAAGAAGTTCACAATGTAACCCATAATGGAGATTGAAGGGCAACAAGTGAGTAATCCTTAAGCAAACAAAAAGTTATAAATAAAGTTCTATGGGGGTGCCTGAGTGGCTCAGTCGGTTAAGTGTCCGACTTCAGTTCAGGTCCTCATCTCACAGTTCGTGGGTTCAAGCCCTGCATCAGGCTCTGTGCTGACAGCTCGGAGCCTAGAGCCTGTTTCAGATTCTGTGTCTGCCTCTCCCCTGCTCACACTCTGTCTCTCTCTGTCTCACTGTCAAAAATAAATAAAGATTTAAAAAATTTTTTTAAATAAATAAAGTTCTATGGGGAGAAGAATAATTAATTTCATTTTAATGGGATTTTTCAGAGACTGCTTCATTAAAGAGAAGTATTACAAGTTTGACCTAGCCATGAAAAACGAGAGAATTTTGAAACTTGCTTCTTTTTAACGTAATATTATAATGCGCATAGATTTTATTTATTTTAACTATGATACACTATTTCATTTTTTTAAACAGCAGCATATTTGGCAACTAGGGGACAATTAAGCCATTACCACTTGTGCACTGTTAGAATGACTCTGTCCATGCTTTGGTCACATGTGAGATCCTTCCCTATCAGAGACAATTGTGTATAAAATTACTAGGTATTGCTAAATGGCTCCCCAAAGGACATGGGCAGATTAATACAATTATGCAAAATATAAAATCACAGAAACAATGTTATGTATGATTTGTGGATGCATTTAAATATAGTGAAAGCACATTGGGAATGATTACATCCGACTTCACTGTGGAGCTTACCTCTGGGGAGGGGAAGGATAAGGACTTGAGCCAAATGTCGACATCTCTTCAAGCTGGGTGATGGGCCTATGAGTTTCTGGTAAACAATTTCTGTTGTCTGGATGGAAATGTGAAATAGCTCATAATGAATCCTGTGTAAATTAGAGGACCCATATCAGGCTGAGAAATGAGGAGGGGTCGGCCTTCCCGCCTGAGGACAGCACAGCAAGAGCACAGAATAATGAAAGCACAGCCTGGTCTGGACGGAGCACGTAGCATGGCTTTGACGGGAGTGACGGATGCCGGGGTGGGAAAGGTAAAAGGGAACCAGCCAGACCAAGGTATCTGGACTATATTCTGGAACCAGTGGGGAACCGCTGATGGTCCTTGAGGCCTGTCAGCGTGTGTGCTTCTGGCTGCGCCCTCCCCTCCCCCACGCTTACCTGGACCCCACGAAGTGCACCGGCCACCCGCTCCCATTGCCCCTCTTCCTCCCACACCTCTCCTGACCTCCAGCCGATGGTGCAGTGCTGAGCTAGAGAGCCAGGCGGTCGGGAGGCCAGGGCCCCCTCCGCCGCAGCCCTTTGAGATGAGTCAGCTCGGAGCTGCTATCATGGAAAATGTGCATTGTCTCACGCACAGGTGTGAGAACTGGGGAGCCCTGCGCCAGCGCCGCCTGAAGCTCGATGAGAGTTCGAACAATCCCCAGAGCCGGCGAGAAGAAAATTGTCTCATAAAACTTCCCATTGATTTTAGCTGGATCCTTATAAATTCCCGTGGGGCCAGATTGCTTTTAGCATGATTAATATCCCTGCCTTCCCTGAGGCACGTTCATCTCTCTCTCTCACTCTCTCTCTCTCACTCTCTCTCTCTCTCTCTTTCTCTCTCTCTCCCTCTCTCCCTCTCCCCACCTCCCCCAAACATGTACACAGCCACACCACACACTCACACCCTCTTACACACACACGCTCCATCACACATAGTCATGTTCTCCAGCAGGAATACGTGCACACACAGAGATGCATGTTTCTGTGTGAGTGCCTCTCACACTCCTTAAACACAGGGTTAAATGTTTCCCTTGTCAGGAAACTTCGAGTCTGTTTCCTTTTGCAATGTGTTTTTCACACTTATCTCAAATCTGGCGAGGCTTTGCCTTATGACCAAAATTTTCCCTTGAAAACAGCCTGAGTTCACATAACCCGGCGCACGGGCCCTGCATCAATCATGGGGCCCGATGACTGGTGGGTCGGCCCCACGAACCAAAACAAGCCACTCAGCAGCTTGTTCTCCGCTCAGCCAGGGCTTCCCAGGGTTCACAAGGAGAGAAGACAACTCAGTGAGTCCTCCACACTGGGGTGGGGAGGGGAGCACAGACCTGCGGCCAGCGGCCCCAGGAGCTTCACAAACTTACGAAAGAGAAAACAAACATAACTCTATTCTTTGTTCAGGGAATCACAAGGAATCAGGGCAGGCAGAGTTATGTGGCCCTCTCTACAGCACAGGGGAAACTCCAAATGAACTTATCCACAGAAAATGGTCCCAGAGGATACAGTTTCCAGCAGATGTCAGCCTTCAGGACTTGTTATTTTGGTGGAGAAATTAGTGTGTGTCATAAGAAGGGAAAACATCCATAATAGTCCTTTTTCAAAGGCACACAGCTTAGCAGAGACATTAGCTCACATTTACTACCACGCGGGAAACCCATGTGTTCACTGCCAGGTACCGTGTGCTGTCTGCTCATCAAGCAGCCTCCTTCCTGAAGGTTCCCCAGTCACTCTTCCAATTCTTAGTCTTAACCAAAATCTACCAAAAGAAGGTAGATTCCAGCTAGCAGGAAAATATTTGTGGAAAACCAAGCTGCCCAGAACTGATAGGGTGCCCTTTGAGTAGTCGACACCAATGGCCAAGAAGAAAAGTGGGTAGAAGCCATATTGAGTTGCGGAGAGGGGGTTTTCATCCATCTCATGGCACTTTGGGAGATTTGTGATTCCAAGTGTTAAAAAACAAAATTCAACTGAGTAAATTTTAAAGATCTTGCTGGCTTCATTCAATGACTCATGAAGCAGACAGCATCCCATCCAGCAGATAGAGAGGAGATGAGGAGCTGTACACATGAAAGAATTTTACAGGCAGAAGGGAGCAGGCATGTGAAAATATTGGCAAAAAAGTAGCTTGGTTATGACAAAGCTACTTTCCTTAAGGGCTGCCAAGTGTCTACCAGGCAGATGACCTAACTAGTGCTGATCAGGTGATTCCTAAATGACTAATTGAAGATTCCATTTCTAAGAGAGCCAAAACTGTAATTAAGTTTTGGTTTGGTGACGTGGGCCTTAGCATAAGTGACTCCATTTTGGGCCTCTTGTGTTATTTTTAACAAAAAACTCCACCTCGGGCCTTACTACAACCTGGATGGCAGTAGCCCCTCCACCTCAGAGCTCCTACAGCTCATTCACCAGTACCTGTGTCCTTAGTGATCTTCCCATGTGCAGAGATTGTTCTCAGATGCAGTCGATGGAATCTGAAAGCACAAACTCGATCTTGGTCTTGGTCTTTCATCTTTCCCATACCTCCTAGCACAATGCTGGCACACGGTGAATGAATCCTTTTCTCGACAGGAGTGCTCTGGAAAGGAGGCATATGCAAAAAGATGATCCCGGGAACCTTCTCTCTGGAAGGTTCCTGGAAAGCAGACAATTCAGAGTAGAATCATATCAGGATCCTCTCATATCATGGTAGCGCAGATCCAAACATGGTGACACAGAGTGGACGTTCTCTGTGCATCAGTCATGCCCCATATTGGATGCCACGGGAATATCTGCAGGGTCTTAATGCACTATCTCTTTTGTGTAGCAAAGTGGTTAAGAGCAAGGATAATGGACTTCAGGCTGCTTGTGGTTCAGATTCCAGCTTTAGGTCTTACTAACTGAGTGATTTTGGGATTCGCCGATCTCATTGCTAGAATAGGGATATGAAGAGTTTGTACCTCATAGAGTTATAGTGAAAATTGGTGCTTTGCTGCATGTTAATCTAGAATAGTGGCTGGCACATTTATCTAATAATAAATGTTTACCCTGCATCAGGAAGTGCTCTAATTGCTAAAACAAAAACAAAACAAACAAACAAACAAACAAAAAAAACCCAGCAATGAATAAAAACAACAAACAAAAAAATCTAAGTCCTCATGGAGTTAATGGTCTAGGGGGGACATTGCCCTAAGTATATATCATTGGTCTTTTTTTTTAATGTTTATTTTATTTTTGAGAGAGAGAGAGAGAATGAGTGCATGTGAGTGAGAGAGGATCAAAAAGAGAGGGGGACAGAGGATGTGAAGTGGGCTCTGTGCTGACAGCAGCAAGCCCCATGCAGGGTTCAACTCACCAACCATGAGATCATGACATGAGCTGAAGCCAGATGCTCAACTGACTGAGCCACCCAAGCACCCCTTATTTTATTTTTTAAAATGTTTATTCATTTATTTTGAGAGAGACACAGCATGTGTATATGCATGCATGTGTGTGAGAGGGGGAGGGGCAGAGAGAAGTGGGGACAGAGGGTCTGAAGCAGGCTCTGTGCTGACAGCAGACAGCCCAATGTGGGACTTGAACCCACGAATCATGAGATCATGACCTGAGCCAAAGTAGGCTGCCTAACTGAGCCATCCATGAGCCCCTCACTAGTCTTTTTTTTTTAATTTTTGGAGAGAGAGAGCGTGCGTGCACGCGCACAGCAGGGGAGGGGTAGAGAGGGAGAGAATCCCAAGCAGACTCTGCACTGTTATCGAAGAGCCCAACATGGGGCTCCATCTCACAAATGGTGAGATCATGGCCTGAGCCAAAATCAAGAGTTGAATGTTTAACCAACTGAGCCACCCAGGCACCCCTATATCATTGATCTTCATCATTAGTTTATTTTTATTATTTCTATAGCATCACACTTTGTCTCCCCTACTGACCTGTATCTCCAGGGCTGGTAAACTTCCAGGCACACAATGGCTATTTGGTCATCTGGTTTTGAATAGACAATGACTAGATGAATCCATAGATGTAATATTGCCATATTTATGTCTATCTCAAAATTATATTAGCCAGTGTGTATTGAGCCCTGGTCTAGCAGCTTAAATGTTCAGGCTCAGTTAATCCTCACAACAAACCCACAGGGCCACTACTAGTATTATCCTCATTATATAGACCAGGAAGCAGGCACAGACAAAATTTATAGACCTTGCTCAAGACCGGCGAGCCAGAGTTCATGCTCAGACTGCCCAGGCCATCCTGCCTCTCAAGAGAACAAAATGAGTCAGAGTTTACTCACCTGGCTGGCCTGGTCCATCCTACTTGCTCAAAGCAGCCAGGCTGATCACCTTAAGTGACAGATCTGATAGAGTCATCTGGTCAGTTCCCTGCTTGAACACCTGTGGGTCCCTGTTGTCTTTAAAATGTTCTTCAGGGGCACCTGAGTGGCTCAGTCGGTTAAGTGTCCAACTTCAGCTCAGGTCATGATGATCTCATGGTCTGTGGGTTCGAGCCCCACATTGGGTTCTGTGCTGACAGCTCAGGGCCTAGAGCCTGCTTCAGATTCTGTGTCTCCCTATCTCTCGGCTCCTCCCCTGCTCATGCTCTCTCTCTCACTCTCTCAAAAATTAACAAACATTTAAAAAAATAAAATAAAATGTTCTTCAAACTTTTTTTCTACTGTCATCTACTGCAAAAAATACATTTTACATGGTAACTAGTACTTACAAATAAATGTACATAGAACTGAAACAAAAGTTTACAGAAGCAACACCTGCCCTTCCTGCAGTATTCATATATATTCTGGGTTCAATGTCGGCCTCAGCTACTA
This sequence comes from Hyaena hyaena, assembly GCF_003009895.1. NCBI lineage: Eukaryota > Metazoa > Chordata > Mammalia > Carnivora > Hyaenidae > Hyaena > Hyaena hyaena. The sequence goes on along the minus strand of NW_024080637.1, from coordinate 471,582 downwards.
GGTACCTGTGTGACTACGGGCAACCTACATAACATCTTAAGCCTCAGTTTTCTTCCTGGTAAAAAATGGAGATGATGATAATGACACCCAGCTCATATAGGTAGGACTGAATGAGATTGGACACATCCAATTCCTGGAGTATGCCTAGCTTATAGCAACAGTCCAAGAAATGTTAGCTATCATCATGATTATTCTGAGTAGAAATATCAGGAAATGTGCATTAACTTTCACTAAGGTACTTTAATGCCTGGTTCTGATTTAGTGAGGAGGCCTCAGACATAGGAATTTTGTCCACAGTCTTTGAGTTACAAGACTGAAATAACGATTTCATTTGATTTGATTTGATCTGATTTGATTTTTAAAGTAGACTCCATACCCAGCACAGAGCCCAATACGGGGCTTGAACTCATGATTCTGAGATCAAGATCTGAGTTGAGATCACAAGTCAGACACTAAACCTACTGGGCCACCCAGGTGTCCCAAAATGACCATTTTAGAAAGAAAGCCAGCAACATGTTGGTTGAAGTAATTTTTAAAGCAAATTCAGATCAATCGCCCTGCAGATCTCAGTTGTCTCAAACTGCATGTTAGAAGACAACTTTTCAATGGAAGAGCAGTTTCATCTCTGACAGCGTCTTACTGTGTCCAGAGTCAGAAACCTGAGCAAGTGACATTCCTAACAGACTTACCTAACACCATGTTTCAGGTTACTGAGAAGTGAGGCCGCCTGGGTCTCCCTTGCGAGATGATCCTTTTGCATAAGCACAACCAATGGCTTTTTATTCTCCAGAACCCGGGATTATTCCCCAAGGGCAACCACCCAGGTTAACAGCCAAACCCTAAAAGGTGCCAAGGCAGTCTATTAGGAAGAAAGAAAAACCCCAGGTTATAAGTCACTTGGAAGGCTATTTAATTATAAAATGTGTGAAGCTGAGTTTTAAATGTGAAGATTCATATGGGCTATTTCTTAGGACTCTTTGGAAAGTGTTAACTAGTTATCATTATATGAAATTTATGAATGTACCAAGTCCAAGGCTATTTATTATTTCCTAGACTCCTCAATAATTCCCAGTTACAAGGAGCTGGTATTCACTATGTAGACATTCCGATGCAGGCCTCAAATTCAAGGCAAAAGCCTTGAATGGAAACATTTATATCAATAGTTTGATCACCCAAAACTCTTCTAACTTTGGAACATGTTTAGCATCTTTAAATAATGTGCAGGGGCGCCTTGGTAGCTCAGTCGGTTAAGCGTCTGATTTCAGCTCAGGCCATGATCTCGGTTTGTGGGTTTGAGGCCCACATCGGGCTCTGTGCTGACAGCTCAGAGCCTGGAGCCTGCTTCAGATTCTGTATCTCCCTCTCTCTGCCCCCCTCCATCCCCCCAAGACTCTTTAAAAAAATTTTTTTAAGTAAATAATGTTTAAACAGCTACCTCCTTACCTTCTACCTCCTATAGCCCTAACAATGTGAATCGTCTTCCTATCTATACCACACACACAAACACACATGCACTAACCCCTTTTGAAAACATAATTACTGCTGATAGAAACAGCCTGGCTTAAGATGTGTTGGTGCAGAAGATTAGCCATGAAGTGTCCTCAAGAATTCCACCCCAACTGAAAACCAGCGCCTTCCAGTTACAAGAATGAATGAAGTTACGGTCACTGATGGCCTTTTCCCTTTCTCCATCTGTTACACTGTGAGATCAAGGGGAAGGGCCAGGAAAGGTTGGCAGATGTTACCAGAAACCATCCTTTCATAAGCCCACATTCAACTTTTCATTCTACAAATAGGCTAGACTAAGGGGAGCATAGGGGAAGGGAGACGATGCTCCAAAGGTAAATAGATGCTGGTCCCTACCCTCAAACTGGTCATAGAGCAGCAAAGGATACAACTGATGTGCCAGCAATTGCAAACAGCGTCATAACCACTATGGCAGAAGTCTGAGCAGCCTCAATATGCCAGGTGGGAGAGCTGGACCCAGCGGTGTGCAAGGCCATATTTCACAACCAGCAATCTGAGGGAAAAGAAGCCCTAATAGGTAGCTCATGCCAATTGCCATGGTATAAATAATCCCTCTAAGGCCAATTTCAAGCTAGCAACATATATCACAGAACAGAGGGTTGGAAAAAGATGTACAAGAATATACCATTACATAGTACTTCCAACAGAGTAATCCCAAGTACAGATCAGAGGAAAAAGTAATAAAATAATTTGGAGGTAATCAGTTGGAGTACTTATTAAGTCTGTCATACATACTATTTATTTGATTGAGAATTGATATCATTTAAGTTGTAGCGGTGACTATGTTAACAACCAACTCGCAAAATTTCTACAACTTTTAACAAAGGACTTTCCCCAGTGGTTTCAACCCACCTTAGTGCACTTCTGGATGGACTTCACTCAGACAGAGGGTTGACCAGGGAACCAGCAGCAGGGGTGGGGACTTAAGAGGCCAGATGTGAGCTGAGAGCTTACTAGAAGCCATATGGATTGGCAAGAGGTAGGAGTACAGGCCAAGCCAATATTTCAGGGGAACTGGAAGGCAGACACATAAATGAGGCAAAGTACTAACAGCAGACCACAAAGATGTAGAGCAGAGTTGATTTGAGGCCAAGTCATGGCCAGAAAGAGAACAAACAGGTGAGGGGAAGGTGAGAAGGTTTTTGGAAGGCGTCACAGATAACTAGGAGATTTGCATTGCTCACGTTTCTTAGTGAATAAACTTGAGAACCATTCATGAGCACTTAATAATCAGTATCAAGCTTTTAACATAGACTAGGTATTGTTTTAGGTGCTTTACATGCTCTTGGCCCCTACTGATAGTCCCATTTTACAGATGGAACAGACAGCCCAACCTCGGAGTCTACAGTGGTATCTGCTATGCAATACAGGCGCATATTTGTGTCAGACTGGTTTAAAATGCTGTACAGAAAGCAAACAATACAATTTTGAGACTGTGTTTGAACAGTTGGCCCAAAATAATATATGTGTTCAGAGATATCACCACACAGTGCCTATGGGGGGAGGGGGAGGGGACTGTGAAATTAAGCCATGGTTGATCATACCTTTTGGTGAACCAGATGAGTACAATGATGGAAAATACACATATAGTCCCTGCCTTCATGAAGTTCCCATTTTCACTCTTTTAACCCCATACCCTTGGATTTGATACTATCAGTCCATACTTCTTCCTGAGTCTCCTTCCTCCAAGCACAATATCTGCAGATGATCCCAATCTGTTCCCGGCCCCAGCCTGAGCAGAGTCCTCAGTCCTTGCTTGCCTCAAAAGGAGAGTCTAGCCTGTGTGTTCCTTGAGGTCTTGTAGAATTTTTTTCACGAGATCCAACACAGTGCCTGGTACAATAAATACTTGTTGAACTGAACGTCAAGTCTGCCAGAGCAGACGGAAGGCATTATCACAGCTTCATATTTATTAGGCCTTCTCATTTTATGATTCACTGCATGGGACATAAGCCAACTGCCCCTCTTCCCTTAGGAAGTGGCCTTCTAACTCAGAATGACACAGTATTGCACATTCCCGACAGAGAACCGCAAATGCCTCCCAAATGCTTCAGGCTGGCTGGAAGCTATAAACTGAGGCTCCAGAAGTGTTTTCTTTGCAGTTGTGTCTTTGAATAGTTGGGGCACGTGAGGAAGAGCCATTATTTCGCACGCGGTGCTTCGGGGAAGTGAGCGATCAGGTCTCACCCACCAACCTGGGAAAGTTTCCACGAATTCGTTTTCTTTTTTTCACCCTTCGTGATGCTCCGTTTGCTAGCTCAGGCGAGGGGAGAGGTCTGTTTTCAATTAGGGCTTCTCAAAAAAGTGTTTTTCAATAGCCTGTAAAAATAATCCAATAAAGGCCTTAGAGGTGTGAGCTGTTGTCATCATCCTGTTTGGAAAACGTCACTCAGAATGCACCCAAAAGTGAGAGAGGGAGGTTGTGACACCTTCAAAAAATTAATTTGTGAAATGAACCTGCGGGATTAGCTGTCCCCCTTTGTGCCAGCTTTAATGTGTCCTCCACCAGGGAAATCTGAGGCTTTGGATCATTAGCCGGGTTGGATCACATTACCCTGTTTGGCTCTGCAGAAATCACACTTTTCATTTTGCCTTTAATCCTAAAGGTCACCAGGAAGGTTAGCCCCAAACACAAATGATACTTTGTGGTCTTACTTTCAGACAATTATCAACTCATAAATCTTGGTCAGACTGTAATGAGAGTACGAGAAATAATTGAATTCAGTCCAGACGAGCAGTGTCAGAGGGGGAGAGACCTGAGGGGGGACGTGAAAGGCAAAGGGGGGTGGGGGTGGGGTCCGGGCTTGGGAGCCAGAAAGTCTTTGTTGACTCCTGATTGTCCTTGTTGAGGTTTGGATGGATATGAGTGAGACCATTAAAGATGGTGATGGTCCAGTGGGAGCTCGAAAAATAGAGGGTAAGACCTAAATAAGAGGTCAGATGCAAAGGCAGCCAGTAGAAAGGAGACAAAAAAGGAGCCTAGGACTAAGAGGCTGAGAGTCCCAGTTCAACCTATGACCATGCAGTGTGGCCCCAGGCAACCATTTCACCCCGGTGGGAATGAGGCTGCCAGCCCATCTCACATCACAAGATTGTCTTAAAGATCACATAAGGGGAGGCTGGGTGGCTCAGGTGGTTGAGCAACTGACTTCAGCTTCGGGTCATGATCTCATGGTTTGTGGGTTCAAGCCCCACATTGGGCTCTGTGCTGACAGCTCAGAGCCTAGAGCCTGTTTCTGATTCTGTTTCCCTCTCTCTCTGACCCTCCCCTGTTTTCTCTCTCCCTCTCTCTCTCTCTCTCTCTCTCTCAAAAGTAAATAAAACATTTAAAAAAAATTTTTAAAGAATCACATGAGATAACACACCAAAAAAAAATTTTTTTTTTAATGCTTAAAAGAGACAGTATACTTAAGCATGGTAACTCTGTTTCATTAATCCACAGTAGTTTGCAGAAAACCCCTGTTGGCTGTATATCCCTAATACATCTAAAGCCAGTCTACGTCCAGGTCCAATCCAGCATCATCTTTTTTACCCAGATTATTGGAATAGTCCAATAATCATTCTCTCTATGAGGGCCCCCCTTCCAGAGCCCACTCTCTATCCAGCATCTAGTCATGATCCTTTCAATATGTCACGTTACTCTTCTGATCAAAACCCTCCAAGGGTTCCCCATTTCCTAGGAGTAAAAGCCAAAGTCTCAGGATTCTCTACAAACTTGCATGGTCAGGTGCCCATTTCTGCCCTGACCTCATCTCCCATCACTCTCCACCTGGTGCTCCTCCAGCCACACCAGTCTCCTTGCTGCTCCACAACCCCACTGGGCATAAGGGGAGGCTGGGTGGCTCAGGTGTTTGAGCCAGTCAGGTGGTTGGCTCCAGTCTTGCTCTGACCCTTCCCTTGCTGTAGAATGCCCTTTGCTCGGATATACACGCATGGTTACCTGCCCATCTTCTACTCTTTACTCAAGCTGCCCTGTCCCTGATTATTTAAAATTGCATGTAACCTAGTTATTATATCTGTTAACCGTCTCCCCCACTACAATGTAAGCAGCATCGGGACAAGGATTTTTGTCTGTTTTCTTTATTGTACCCCAGTTCCTAGAAGAGAGCCTGACATGGAATAAGCACTCAATATTTGCCAAACTGAAATGAAAACTGAAATGAAAACGTGATATCTATTGGACGAGGTAGATTTCCATGTGACTAGATCCCTCATTTATGGCACTGTTTAGATACTGAATTGACTAATAATAGTTCCCAACCATTTTTTTTCTGGAACTACTTGTCTCAAGCCCCTGATGAAACGCGTAATTTTGTCAGTCTGTGCACCCACCTACGTGCCCTCCAGGGTGCCAGGCACCATATTCGGTTTCGGTTTTGCTGTCCTGTTGGCGCTTCCCAATTTGGTCAGAGCTTGGAGCAAGTCCTGCACATCTGGTAATGACAAGGGACATATCTTGGCTAGCTTTCCAAGGAGTCAGGGCAAGCTGCAGGGCAAGCGTGTCTTGGTGGGGAAGGAAAGCAATTTTGCACTGCTGTGTCTTCCTGCCAGCCTGGCTTGCACCCACGAGAATCTGCTGCAGATATATGCAAAGCTGGCAGCACCAATAACAGAGAGGGAAGGAATCGAATTCTGCTTGACGTAAGAGACATTTTTGTTTCCAACAACAAGCATTGTAAGCTAACGCCTACCTTACCTAGTCACAGCACTTTATAGGGGTTTTCCACATACAGTTCCATTTTATCCTTATCCCCAATAAGGTAGGCATTGTGGTTATCTTTATACGAGAGACAAGGAAGCCGATTACGTAGTGAGTCCTTGGCAGAGCCGTGTCTTACACTTTCTTGCAGTCGTAAGCGAATTTAGCTTAGCTGGCATGAACATCAACAACAAATGTTCCCTGTCTGGTAGTCCACACTTCATATTCTGCAGCAGTGACGTCTGTCTGTCTTGCTTTCTCTGCCCCTCAATTAAAGTGAAGGCTATCTGAATATAGAGACCACGTCAGATCCCCAACAACCTGGCATGGCTCTTGGCACAAGCTTGTTTTGCAACAGTATGAGAGACTATGGTATGAAGTCAATAAACAAATAACTGAGCAAGTCTAAGCCCTGGGAAGAGAGAAACCAAAGGACACTGAGAAAGAGAACATCTTCGGGGAGAGTCATCTACTTTGGATAGGGTAGCCGAGGAAGGCACCACTCAAGAGTTCACACTGAAGCTGAGACCTGATGGATGCCTATTTTCTCCCTGGCCGATGACCTCGGCAGGACAGAGATGACTAATAGCTACCTGAAAGCTTCCCATGTGTCAGAGCACAAACTGTGTGCATCCTGCAAACAGACTTCTGACAAAGAAATTGGGCAGGACTGTGGGAACGGAGCCACTTGTGCTGTTTTCCTTCTATTCAAGGAAAATGTATTGAGCACCTACTTTGTGCCAGCCTGCTCTCGGCACCAAGGCCATGAACAACACTCATGGATCAAGCATTCTAATGGCAGAGACAGCTGTAAATGCTTTTTAAAGTGCTAGGAGTGTAAAATAAATAGAAGGGGATGGACAATGAATGACAGGGAAGAAAAGGTGACAGATAGGTACGGTCAAGGGAAAGTCACATTCAGTAAATGGCATTCCTATAGAGGCCCAGGTAAAAAAGAAGGAATAAATGCCAAAATATGAGAGAAAAGGAAGAGCTGAAAAACATCTTAGCAGGACCAACAGCAAATGCAGAGACTTTAACACAAAACTCCTTGGCAATGTTCAAGAAGAATTTAAGGAAGAGTAAGCCACCCAGCAAGGCTGGAGAGGGTGAGCAGAGGAATAGACAGAAAAGAGGAGGGAGGTGTTGCCAAGAGCAAGGTCACATACAGCCTAATGCCTTATCAGGAGTTTGGATTTTATTTCACGCAATGAAAGGCATTGCGTGCTTTTGAGCAAGGAAGTAGCATGACCTGATTTATGTTTTAAAACTATCACCCTGGCTTCTGTGTGGTGAATGGCTCGCAGGAGATGTGGAGGAGGTTGGGAGGAGGTGACGATGGCAGGGGTCTAGGTGAGAGATGGTGGCATGGGAGACTTGGACTCTGGGACAGAGCGGGTACAGGGAGGTGGACAGATGTGGAGTGATTTTTGGAGATAGAGATCACACACTTGTGTCTGATTCCAAGTGGCTGATGAGGAAGAGAGAAGAATCGAAGACATTATTAGGTCCAGGATCTGAACAGCTGGGTAGAAGGTGATGCCATTTCCTCAGATGGAAATGAACAGAGGCCCAGGGTCTGGAGAGCAAGGGGTTACATTCGGTGGAGAGAAAGGGGCTGAGTGAGACCTACCTGCTCCCTCCCTCCCCTCGATCTCTCCAAACAGGTAAGTCATCTTCAGGAAGAAGTACAAGAAACGAGAACCCTCCATGCTTTCTCAGGGAGATAAGGGGAAATTTCATCACAGACATACAAGAAAAGGGTTATAAAGGTTCACCCTAAAATTTAGATTTAATTTTCAGGCTTTATTATTTTTTTATGTTTTATTTATTTCTGAGAGAGAGAGAGAGCATGAGCAGGGGAGGGTCAGACAGAGAGGGAGACAGAACCTGAAGCACCTCCAGGCTCTGAGCTGTCAGCACAGAGCCCAACGTGGGGCTGAACCCACAAACCATGAGATCATGACCTGAGCCGAAGTCGGACACTTAACTGACTAAGCCACCCAGGCGCCCCTATTTTCATTTTAACTCACCAGGAGAAAAGAGAAGATAGAAGGAATAGAGAAGAGACAGAGAAACATGTAAATGATACATGCCAAACTATTGTAAATACGAGAAGGAATCTTGTCTTCTTTATCTCTGCATCCCAACACCTATTACTATGTCTGGCACAAAAATACTTGTTGGACTGAACTGTCGTACAAAATATAAATAAGGAATGAGAGATCATTTTGAATGAGGGGATCAAGGAATTCTTGGAAGAGGGCTTAAATTCTTACCTTAGCATTTTCTTTTTTTTCTTTTTTTAATGTTTGTTTTTCTTTTTGAGAGAGAGGGTCAGAGCACAAGCAGGGGAGGGCAGAGAGAAGGAGACACAGGATCCAAAGCAGGCTCCAGGCTCTGAGCTATTGGCACAGAGCCTGACAAGGGGCTTGAACTCAGGAATGGTGAGATCATGACCTGAGCAGAAGTTGGACACTTAACTGACTAAGCCATCCAGGCGCCCTGGCATTGTCTTTATGTTTATTGTTTCAGTTTATAGGATTACTCAAGTATACAGCAATATTATGGTCCTGGTACTATGCTCTACCCAAAGATCTTGGGATATGAGAGTGTATCAGCCCAGGAAAAGTCAAGACCACAAAGTTTGTAAAACTTAGTACCACAGTGGACAGGGATTAAGTACATGGACTTTATAGTCTGAGTCTCTCCTCTACCACTTACTTGCTCTGTGCCCTTGGGCAAGTTACTTAATCCTTCTGTACTTTAATTTCCTCATCTGCATAATAAAGATTTTAGTAGTAACTATCTCATCAACTTGTTGTAAAGATTGTGAATATTCCTAAATCACATAGAATAATGCCAAGCACACCATAGAAATAGATTGCTACTACAACAGGCAGTCTAACAGATCTAAGTCATGTAGTTTAGTCTATTCCAAGATGCACATTCTTTGTTTTGTTTTAAGCTTTCATTTAAATTCTAGTTAGTTAACATACAGTGATTAATATTGGTTTCAGGAGTAGAATTTAATGATTCATCACTCACATATAACACCCAGTGCTCATCACAAGTGCCCTCCTTAATGCCCGTCACCCATTTCACCCAGGTCCCACCCAACTTCCCTCCAGCAACCCTAGGTTTGTTCTCTGCAGTTATGAATCGCTATATTTTGTCTCCCTCTTTTTATTTTCTCCTTCCCCTGTGTTCATCTGCTTTATTTCTTAAATTTCACATAGAATTCATATGGTATTTTTCTTTCTCTGACTTCTTTCATTTAGCATAATACGTTCTACATTTATGTCATTGTGAATGGCAAGATTTCAGTCTTTTTGATGACTAAGTAGTATTCCTTTGTGTAATTATGCCACATCTTCTTTATCCATTCATCAGGCAATGGTTATTTGGGTTCTTTCCATAATCAGCGTTTTATTGATAATTCTATTCCAAGATGCACATTCTTGAAAATAATTTCTTAAAACAGGAAGGTACAAAGGGGAAATGTTAAAATAATGAGAGGTAGTAATCTACAATACAGCCATAATCAAGTATTCTATTCCATTAAAGCTATTTTTAAATTTTTTTAATGTTTATTGGTTTTTGGGAGACAGACAGAGAGAGGAAGGGGCACAGAGGGAGAGACAGAATCTGAAGTAGGCTCTAGGCTCTGAACTGTCAGAATCCAACACAGGGCTCAAACTCACAAACTGCGAGATCATAACCTGAGCTGAAGTTGGACACTTAACCGACTGAGCCACCCAGGTGCTCCTAAAAGCTGTTTTTAAAATCCAAGGAAGCAAACATACTTTTCCCTCTTGTATCTATGAGCTTTGAAGATTCTCTCTTGTCTATTTGACTAAGCAGTGTGATCTTTTTAATGGTATTCAAGATGGGAAGTTTTCAGAATAAAAATATGTCTTTATAAAATGAATACCTTATAGACAATAACAAGTATCGGGGAAAATGTGGAGAAATTGGAGCCCTCAAACACTGCCGACAGGAATGTAAAACGGCACAGCTGCTTTGGAAAACAGTTTGGCAGTTCCTCAAAAAGTTAAAATAGAGTTACCATATAAACCAGCAATTCCACTTCTAAGTATATAATCGGAAAGAATTTAAAACATATATTCAAAAACAAAAACAGAGGGGAAAAAATGAAGAAAATATATATTCATATAAAAATATCTGCATGAATGTTATTGCAGTATTATTCATAATAGCTCCAAAGTGGAAACAACCCAAATGTCCCCCAGTTGGTGAATGGATAAACAAAAGGTGGTTTATCTGTACAACGAAATCCTATTTAGCCATAAAAAGGAAACAAAATACTGATGCCTCCGGCAACATGGTGAACCTTAAAAACACTATGCTGAATGAAGCAAACTAGTCACAAGACACCACATCTTGTCTGATTCCATGTATGTGAAAAATCCAGAACAGAAAAACCCACAGAGGCAGAGGTAGATGGGTGATTACCAGAGGGCTGAAACAGGGAGGAAGTGACCTCTAATGTTTGCAGGGTTTCTTTGGGGGATGATGAAAACGTTCTGGAATTAGACAATGATCATAGTCGCACAACCTTGTGAATATTCTAAACACCACTGAATTACATATTTCAAAAGGTTTGGTTTTATGGTATGTGAATTCATTCTCAAAAAAATAGATTAGGGTCGTTAACCATGTCTCTGTTTGCAAAGTCTTTTTTATACATCATTGTCAAGGATGGAAAGATACGGAGTTCTTCGACAAAATAACATATGTAATGCACCTGCATGATAAATGCATAGTGTTTCTACCATTCCAAATGAGATTGGAATCATAGTTTCAAGAGTTACATGGGCCACCAGGCTTTACAGTGCTCCAAGGACTTGGCCCGTGTGCTCCACCCCGCTGGTGATGGGAGTCAGTATCATACAGAGGGGAGAATGGGGAAGAGGGCTTAAGGAGACACGGTCTGACTTGGGCTTTGCCACTAACATAGTCAATGCCCTTGAACGATTTACCTCTTTGCTCTGTGTTTCAGTTTCCCGTATGTTAAATGATAGTTTAAAAAAAAAAAAAAAAACGAAACAAAAAAAGACCTCACTTCTACCTCCCAAGTATTATGAGAATCAAGTGAAATCAAGTATCTAAGTTGACTTTGCAAAGTTAATATGGGAGCTTATTCACCATAAGCTAAATATCTCCTTGATGGTAGATCTTGGAGAATGATAGCTAAAATTTTTCTCTGTTTTTCAAGTGAAGAGCTAAGTATAAGGAGATCAAGTAATTTCTTTTTTAATATGATTTATTGTCAAGTTGGCTAACATACAGTCTATACAGTGTGCTCTTGGTTTTGGGGGTAGATTCCCGTGATTCGTCGCTTGCATACAACACCCAGTGCTCATCCCAACAAGTGCCCTCCTCCATGCCCATCACCCATTTTCCCCTCTGCCCCGCCCCCCATCAATCCTCAAGGTGTTCTCTGTATTTAAGGGTCTCTTTTGGTTTGCCTCCCTCCCTCTCTGTTTGTAACTATTTTTCCCCTTCTCTTCCCCAAGATTAAGTAATTTCTTAATGTCACACAACTAGGAAAAGATTTAGACCCACATGCCCTGGCACCAAAGCCAGTGCTTGTAACCTCTAGCGATATTCAGTGTATCCCCATTTTGCAGATGAGGAAACTCATGAGACTGCACACATAAGGCAGTGGAAAGCAGCTAACATGTACCAGGAGCCCACCATGTGCCAAGCCGTTTCTGCTGCTTCCTGTACACTGCCTCACTGCCCATGGCAATCCCAGGAGGCAAGCACCACACCACACATAAGGAACAAAATTAACCTACCTGAAGTCACCAGCTGGCTAAGTCCTAAAGCTAGTATTTGAGCCCAGCTCTTTGTGACACTAAAACCGCTGCCTTTCCCACATACCATGCCTGGGTCAAACTGACCTCGATGCCAAGAATAATTCGCACACACACAACGTGATGGTGTTGGTACGCTTTTGCCGATGGGTTCAGAGCCACATCTGGACATAAGGAGGGCAGCACATGTTACATCTCTCAGGCCAGAGAGGCCGATACACTGGCAAACACTCGTTTTAGCCACCGAGCAGGAAGAGGCCCGTGACACGATGAGTTACACATCACAGAAAGACAAAACCCGTAATGACGATGCTGGCAGAGTCAGCCCTGGGAGCGCTAGGAGCAGGTGGTGCTGAAATTAAGAAGTAACTAGAAAGCAGGGGGGAAATGTGGCCTACTTCGTTTGGACTGATAGGCAATTTTTGGTCCACTCCCATGGAAACCGCCTGGGGATAACCTGGCGGTTATTAACTGCACCAGGCTTGTGGGAAGACCCATTCATTACTGGGTCCCGGCATCAGAGTTCCTGCTTAGCAAAATGTCCACATCCCCAGGCCTGATTTAAGCCTAACACGAGAGCCCACGGTAAATCCTGCCACTTAGCAAAAGGCGAGAGAGGACAGCGCCTTCTCAGAGATGTAATGGGGCTGCAGATGCAGCCTGCAGGTGCCCGGAAATGTCTAAATATAGAAAATAGACCGAGGCAACTAAATTACTTGTGTTTTCCCCAGATGAAGGTTTCCTGTAATGAAATTCCAAACCTGAGACCCCACAGCGGGAGCCACAGGCCGAGGTGCCACGCCCTCAGCATCTCTGTGACTCCCGGGCCTCTCCTTCGGTCTTCTGGTCCGACCACACGCATGCCGGGGCCACAGAAAGACAGGCTGTAAACCTAGGTGTCTAGCCTGTCTCTGGTGACCCAAGCCCGCCATGCCACTTGTACATGCCGCGAACATGGCAGCCACCTCAACTCTTCCAATTTCTCACCACCCACACCCAGGACGGCAGGAAATTCTACTACCTGTGCCTTCTACAGATGCCCAGAATGGGCCATTTCCATGGCTCTCTCACCCTCTCCCAAGCTGCCGGCATCTCTCACCTGAATTAGGCAACAGCCTCCTAACTTGTGTCCTTGCTTTCATCCCTGCCATTCTACAGTTTTTCCTCAACACTGCAGCTGGCGTGATCCTATTAAGACGTTAATCGGATTATGTCCTATCTGAGCTTAAACCCTCTGATGGCTGTCCATCTCAATGAAAGCACCAAGCCCCGACCTTACAGTGGCCCACGATGCCATCACAGTGTGCCCCCGTTACCTGTCTTACCACATACCTCAGTTCTTCTTCCCCCCAGCTCTATACCTGCCCCCTTGGTCTCTCACTGTTCCCAGATGGCCCAGAAGTATGGGGCCACAGAAGCAGAGTTCACCAGGGTTACAACTGGGCAGGGTATCCACCTTCAGGAAATCCAATCTAGTGGGTGGGACCCAATTTGTCTGAAGTGGATGGAGAACAAGAATATGGTGCATCTGGAGAGAGTAGAGGAGATGAGCAAGCCATGCACAGCTAGTGGGTGACACTGAGAGGGGATAATGGGCATGCCGATCTCCCACCAGCTCTCTGTCGAGAGATGAGCTAATATCCATTAGCTCAGTGCCCAAGGCCCATTCTGCTCTTGCACCTACCTGCCTGGCCTGGCCACTAAGTGTTCCTAGGTCCCCTCCTATGGCCCACACCCATCCCAGGCTCCTGAGAGCCACCTGAACTGGCCATGCTGCTCCATGCTTGAGAACCTTCACGCTTGCTCTTTCTTCTGTGCAAAACACTGATCCCTCTCCTTCTTCATCCCTCCCTCAATGCTTAAAAACCAGCTTGTGTCAAACCTAGGCAACCATCCATCTCCCCAGGCCTCTCTCACCCCCAGTCCACACACGTGCACATGGACACATACACACACACACACACACACACACACACACACACACACACATATACACCAGGTGATTTTAAATGGTCTTCCTCTCAGGGCGTCTGGGTGGCTCAGTTGGTTAAGCGTCTGACTCGGTTTCGGCTCAGGTCATGATCTCGCGGCTTTGTGGGTTCAAGCCCCGCATCTGGCTCTGTGCCAGGCAATATGGAGCCTGCTTGGGATTTTCTCTCTCTCCTTCTCTGTCTGCCCCTCCCCGGCTTGTGCTATCTCTATCTCTCTCAAAATAAATAAATAAAACTTAAAAAAGAAAAACTTCTGGAAGAAGTACTCTTCCTCTCTGCTCCTATAATGCTGCGTGCTCACAACTAGTGCACTTCAACCCTGTACTGCAGTGACTGACTTGCTTATCTCCACCAGACTGTGAGTTCTCTGTTGGCAGGGATGGATCTTGTGCATTTCTGCATCCCTCGCGTCTAAAACAGTGCCTGGCACATGATAGGGGCTCTCTCAGCTCCGTATGCACGCACCGGATGAATGAAGGAATGGATGCAGGCGTTTCATCAATATGGAGCAGGTCTGATAGCAGGTACGGAGCAAGCCACATTCACAGGCCTGGAGCTCTGAGCCAAACCTCCAGCAATCACGAGATTGCTGGAGAACACAGAGTAGGGGCTGGTCTTGCAAGAAGTGGACCAGGCACAGACCATCAAAGCGGATTCTTAAGCACAAGGAGGAAATCAGAAACCCAGGTCCCACGACTGGAAGAGAAGAGATGGGATTGATCTCAACGGCAGGCCAGAAGACCCCAAGACAAGGATGATTTCTGACCACTGATAGGAGAGGAGAGGGGAGATGGAAAGAAAACCGAATTGCCCCTGTTGCTGAGAACAAAGTTGTGCAAGGAGCCTGGCCTCTCATTACACTGTGTGGTTTCCACGGTGGTTTTGCCAGCCCTCAGCCACCAAACCTGGAAAGGGCTTACTAGTGGCAGGATCGATGGGGCCATCCCTTGGCAGAAACTCGAATAGGTGCAGTTTTATTCCCATACTTGCCCTCACAGCTTTCTCCCCGTTTTTATCACTTCCTTTCCAAAAAGCGCAAGGAAAGAAATTCAGTCACCACATGCACATTTAGCAAACCCTGAGTCACATTGCTTGAGTGTAAACCCCAGCACTGTCACTTGCTAATGATGTGATCTTCGGGACATTGTGTGTTCAGCTTTCTCCTCGATGTAGACGGGATGATAGTAATTGTATGTACCCTCACAGGATTCCGTAAGGATGAAACGAGATGCGTGAAAAGCGTTTAGTACAATGACTGGTGTACGGTACTCAGTGAACGTTCATAGCTATTGTAATCGGTGTTGTGCCATTATTTACGGCACGATGGTTAGGAACACAGACAATGGGGCCAGCCTGTCAGATTCAAATTCTGTCTCCACTTCTCGCTGGCCCTGGAACTTTGGTCAAGGTACACAGCTTCGGTGTTTACCTCAGTTTCCTCATCTGTGCGATGGAGATAATCACAGACTTACCTCAGAGGGTTGTTAGGAAAAATAGCCAATAATTATATAGCACTGAGAACAGAGCCTGGGCTATAAATAGTGCTATCTAAATACTTGTGGAATAAACACATCATTATTTTTAAAGAACGAGGGGCTTATTGGGCCCCTGCTTCCTGAAATACTTGCATTTTTTTCAAAAGGCCCAAGGGGACAGCAATCTTTACCTGGGTGGCCTAAACTAAAGGAGATAATATTGGAGCTTCCTGCTGTCTCCCAAATAGCACCCTATACGCACCAGCTCTTTCTCTGTACTGTATACTTCTCTCTCTACAAGACCCAAACCAGCCCCAAGCCTGCTGGGAACGTAGGACAATGAGTCCTAACGACTGTAACGAAGTGGTGGGAGGGAGCGGGGGCCCCGCTGAAAACAGCTGACCCAGTGGACCGGCTCCTGCCACTGGATCTATTTGCCAGCGTCTTGCAAGTTGCTGACTTCAGCCTTTCCAGAGTAAAGCACCGTCCATGGTCAGAGACAGCACTGAAGCAAGCCCGCAACACAGCTGTAAATCTGCGAGCCATATTATTTAGGAGACCTGACTTTCTTGTGTTGCGGTATTAAAGCAAATCTGCCTCCTGCTCATAAATCAGCAGGGCTATTTCTGTCCTCAGCCACTCCGCTCAGCCGTCTCAAGATGCACACAGCATACATTTTACTCACTTGGGAGGTGCAGGTTGACAAAGTAAAGGAAGACATGTATTAACCCCCTCTCAAATCTCTGTTCTCACACTGCTGCCTTCAGGCTTCTTTCTCATCCTCTGATCCTAGATCTCCAGCCTCCTCTGGGGAGCCGCAAATAACAGGAACCCCTGATAGTGAGGGACCCTTCACAGCACTCTGAGTACATAGGGTGGGTGCTGCGAATCCCAGATTACAGATCATGAAACTGAGTCTCAAAGACATGACATGAATTTCCCGAGATCACACAGACGGTGAATAGGGCCACCTGGGCTAACTCATGTCTCCTCCCTCCTGGTCCAGAGCTCTTTTTACAGCGTTAAACGTCTCTTGTCATGAATTTCTTCATATGCATAAAGCAAAGAGGTACGGGGACTCTCCTGGAAACAAGAAAAGTAATCTCAGCTCAAAATTTTGAAATGAACACTGATTGAGACTCTGCCATGTGCCAGGTGCTTCCCAATATATCAGCAAATTGTTTTGTACAGCAAACCTTTCTGTGGTTTCCCAGCACCCAGAATGCAACGTCGGTTCTTAGCATAATGTAACGAGCGTTCTCATGATCTTGGCACTGCCTCTCGCTTTGGCTTTGGGTCCTCCCAACACAGATCACAACCCTCACTTCATCTTTCTGTCGGCCAGGAGGTCAGCGCTGATCCACCCACACCCCCCTGGCTGGGTCAAGGCTCTGCCTCAGCATTCCCTAATGCCTTGTACTTTACCCCGCAGAACTTCTCACGTGGCATTCCTGTGCTTGTTTGACGTCTGTCTCCTCTTCAGATCTTGAGCTCTTTATTTTTTCATAAATTTTTTTATGTTTATGTTTGAGAGAGAGTTACAGAGCGCAAGTGGGGGAGGGGCAGAGAGATCGAGAGAGAGAGACAGAGAGACACACACAGAGAGAGAGAGAGAGAGAGAGAGAATCTGAAGCAGGCTCCAGGCTCTGAGCTGTCAGCACAGAGGCTAATGTGGGGCTCAAACTCATGTACCCTGGGATCATGACCTGAGCTGAAGTCAGACGCTTAACCAGCTGGGCCACCCAGGCACCGCCAGACCTTGAACTCTTTAAAGGCAGGGACATCACATCGCATAGCTTTGGGTAAAAGACTAGGTTACAAATGTTCCCGGATTGAATCCTCACTACCATCCTGGTAGAGGGAGCATTGTTGTTTTGTTTTGTTTTTAATTTGCTTAATGTTTTATTTATTCCTGAGAGAAAGACAGACAGCGTGAGCAGAAGAGGGTCAGAGAGAAAGGGAGACACAGAATCTGAAACAGGCTCCAGGCTCTTAGCTAGCCGTCAGCACAGAGCCCGATGCAGGGCTCAAACCCACGAACTGTGAGATCATGACTGGAGCCGAAGTCGGACTCTTAACTGACTGAGCCACCCAGGCGCCCCTAGAGTGAGCACTGTTATCCTCATTTTACAAACGAAGAAATGGAGGCTCACACCCTGAATAACTGTTCGCCATCAGGTGGGTCCCCAGCTGGGACTAGAACTCAGCTCCCAGCTTCTGTGCTGTAACCTACACCCGCATCTCCTCTCTCCTGCACCCACCGCCCAGCCACTGCCTTACTCAGCCTTGGATGTTTCTTCTGATTCCGGCTTTTCCAGCCTGAGCTGTTCTCTGAATTTGCCCTGCCACTCAGTGCCACCCAAGGCAGAAGGGAGAAAGGGTGTGTCCCTAGCTTCTCATCCCCTCCACTCAGCATGCCTCTGCCATCTCTCAAGAAAGCACGCTTGTGGGACCCCCTGGGAGGAATGTTGTTCTGTGCACTTCCTCAGAGGGCTTCCCAGGACAATGGGGAAAAGCCAGAGGGGAGAGTATTTTCATTCATTCACAAACACTGAACTGTTTACTCCGCCAGCCACTTCCCAATAATCAGATCTACCATAAAAGAGGATAGACTGTGGGCCATGCCTGGACAGGGTCCTCTCCAAGCAGGGGGAGCACCTGGGAGGAACGTTACAAGCAGAGACTGAGGCATGTGATACCGGTGGTCTTGAGTGTCTGCTAAGGTGTCTACATTTGGAGCTTATGCTCGGAGTCCTGGGGACCCTCCTTTTTCCTACGCTCCTTATCTCACCCCTTCCCCACTCTTCTGAGCACTGTAGAAAGCAAAGGCTTTGGAAATGAAACTAAACTAATTGTGTAGAAGATTCTAAGATGTTCTTTAAGTATGGCTATAAGTGATTTTGTTTCCAACACTTGCTGGCAGAAAAATATTACCTTTGCATTTCAATGCAGGGGAAATAAGCAGGCTGCACTGGGCCAAATTCATTTATTTAAGTTATTTCCTAAAATGAGTGTAATTTGGAAATCACTGTATTATCTTCTCCCAGAGCAGGTTAATGCCTTCTACACGGCCTCTGGAAGGGACACTTCTCGCAAAGAGAGTTATTAGTTTTTTATTTAGAATGTACTGTATGGGTGATTTGTGGGTGTAACAAACCTGAATAATTTAAAGCGGTCTTTATTTGCTGAGAACTGCAGTTTAAAAAAAAAAAGTAGATTTTAAATCTTTAAACTTTCAGAGATTAAGAGAGATTGGCTGGGGATTTATTTGTAGCAGGAACTTCTTTTTCTTATGCTTGCGTCTTTCCCGGCATCCATTCTTCTTTTCTGCTTCCATCTAGAATCAAGTAGTGTCAGCGCTAGCAGAGGCTGTAGACAGTCATCCTTTCTAGCGATAGTTTGTCGACTTCTCTCATGGCCAAATCCTTTATGCAGAGAAAATCTTCGCACCACAAGCCATAAACCAGGCAAAGCCAGACCTGCCCTTCTTGGAACCTCTTTCCTCCCTCAGCTCCCTGCCTTCGTGCTGAGCCTCACGGAACCCCTGAAGAACACACTTTGAAAACCAAGAACCCTCATTTCAAGGTAAGAGAAGTGAGGCCAGAGGGTGAGGAATGACTTAGCCAAGGCGACTCATCAAGTACAAGTACGAGGCGGAACCAGGATTAGAACGACCTCTCCTGACCCCATCTGCCTACATCCCACTAGCTCTAGGCTGTTTCTTGCACTTGCTTTCGCCATTTTAACAGACAGTCAACCATCATTCTAATTCGTGTGTCTTGAGGGGAGTGTGAAGAGGCAGTTCCTGCTCAGGAGCATAGTACAGAGTCACAGTCATTCGTGTTAGCGATGATAACCCTGGTTGGCCCAGACCACAGGCTCAGATTCTCAGGAGATCCCTGCCCTGCCCCTCAGCAGCCCTCCTCAGCCTCCAGCGAGGCTTGAGTTTGTCATTTCTAAGCAGGGCACGTTTTTCTGCAGTCCCCTTTCCAAGGAGCAAATGGTGACGGCAGCCTGGAATGCTGAATCAGCACAAAGGAAGCCACTTCGGCTGCAAAGGCCTTGTTTGCCCCTCCCCACCATGCCTGAAAACCCAGGCCAGTTTCCTGGAAATTGGGGTACTCTGTGCCAGCCAACACACACCAGAGGCCTTTGCTCACATCCGCTACCCTACACTGATCTTCCACCGAACCAAGGGCAACTTTTGTTTGCTTTTATGTACTTTATTTCTAAGGAAGGGGGTGGGGGGCAACTTGTTACATCAAAGGTCTTTCATCCTGCTCAGGACCTTGGTGAATTTGGGTCTCAGTCTTGGGGGAAAGGTTTAAGAGATCTCAGTCTCACCGCACGAGGAAATGGGATGAGTTTGTTTTATTTTGTCTGCTAGAGGTGACGGAGTGGACAGAGGGACGGGGAGCGGGGAGATGGGAGTGCAGAGGCTCGGCACCTGGCAGAGGGCTGGAGGCCAATTTGTCAAAATGACCAAAGAGATTTCAAAAGCAAAAACCCCTCACAGGAAATTTTTAAGTTATCTGTGTTGCTGCAACCAAAATCCCTCCCATTTCCCCACTTCCAGGAAAGCTTTCTATACACCCAAAAGCCTTGTTGTGGGTGGCCTTCCCGGCAGAAATCGGGAGAAATTGCTGACTTCACAGCTCACTTTGTATGGTGGGGAACCAGACACATGAGCCAGGTAGTGAGAAAATCCATAGACAGAGTAATTAAATGAAAGCTGGAGCTCAAAGCCAGAGTTGACCACATGAACAGAAGACTCTAGCAAGGCCCTGACATCCTGGGGAGAGTTTCATACTCACCAGCTCCATGAAATGAGTGTTTGCGTCTGTGATATTTCCATTTTAGGGTGTGAGGAGACACCATCCGATGCCCACTGTATTTATCTGCTAGCCATACCATATAACACTGTAGAAACAAAGATTTTTGTGGCACCTGTCAGTGGACGTGGTGAGTCAGGACACATAGTCGTTAATTCAAGCTGGTAACATTTGCTGACTCTGACTGCAAACTAGACGCATTCAGGGTAATGGTCTTTCTTTCTGTTTAGTATTTTTGTGCTTGCCTGGGTTTAAATACTACCAGGAATCCTTCTTCAGCCCAACTCTCCCCACCCCCACCAAGTGCTGACAGGGCCATTTGTGATCACTGAAGTAATGAGATCAGGGCAGGATTGTCTCACTCCAAAGCAAAGAGCAGAAAACAGGCTTTCAGAATATTTCACTTTTTTGCTATGACTCGTGATCAAGAACAACGGCAATAACAAACACTCCCATTCTTTGCAGAAGCTCCTCTGTGCTGTTGAAAAGTCCTAGCTACAGATGCAGGCCACGGGTGAGCATGAGGTCTAAGTCAGGTCCATCCAGAGGATAAGGGGGCATGGCACACCCAGCAATTTGGGAAAACAGAGAAAGGACCTTAGCTTTCCTCTCCAAAGTTCTCAAAGATGAACAGAAGAGACTTCCGTGAGAAGACATCAGGGTAGAGGTAGAGAGGGGCAGCAGGTGGCAGGGATAAGGGAAGGGGAGATGCATATTTTCAGAGAGGACCCAAGGAATGAGCACGCCTAACCAAGGCAGGCGGGGCCCCAGTGTGTGGCTAGTTTGAAGCATCACAACCTTTCCCTCAGCTTCACAAGGTTTCTTCCAATTGGCAACCAGTTTCATTCCCCACGATGGCATCCCTCTAATCTGCCACATCTCTAGAGAGGCAGCCCAGGGCAGGGGCCGCAGTGCTAGCCTTGAAACCAGAGGTTTGGTTTCAAGCCTCCATTCTGCCCTTCTCTGGCTGTATGACTGTAAATGGGTCCTTCAGCTACTCAAGCCTCAGCTGGTGTATTATTTAATAATGAGGTTTCAAGAGCTTTCTTTTTTAAGGAGCAGAACCCTTTCTTCAAGTAAACTCTTGTTCAGAAGCTCAGTATACAGAAGAGATCAAAGTGGTTTGTTTGGAAGTGAAGATGGCCATGGCAGTCCCTAAGTCACCCACAGACACACAGTGCTGCAGGGCACCCTTCCCATAGAATGCCAGGTGCCCAGTGTCCTCCCCTCCCCTCCCACCCCCGGAGCAGTTCCATGGAGCCATACTAGCTGTAAAGCTGCACACAGCCCAGCCCAAAGTATCACTGGACAATATAATCCCCGTCCGGTTCCAGCCAACTATGGAAATATGGGCACATCCACAGGGCAAATTCCAGTCCTCCTTTGCCCTAGCTGGGCCCGGGTATACCCCAGGAGATCAGAGTCTAGGCAACTTCGAATGAAAGAAGAGGAAAAAAAAAAATCCAGTGCCCATCGAAGTGCTTGGAGGCGGGTACCTTGATTTAAACATAGAACGTACTGAAGGAGAGGACTGCCACTATGAACGGAATGAGGTCTGATTTCTCAGGCCCTTTCCCCACTCACAAGATGTGCAGCCTCTGACAACTTACCTGTGAACCGGGAGACATACAAATACCTGCTGTACTTGTGCATTTTGAGGAACAGAAGAGAAATATGCTTTAAAATACATGTAAACTGAGGAGACTGGGTGGCTCAGTCAGGTAAACGTCAGACTCTCTATTTCGGCTCAGGTCATGATCTCACGATTTGTGCTCTGGATTGAGGGACCAGGGAAGACATCCTGGAGGAAGTTATAATTGAGAAGTAAAGGATGCAGGGCTGCAGGGAAGGCCAAGAGCGCGGCAGGAGTAGACACCCCACCATAGGACAAAGCTGGAGTATTTACAGAAGGGGGAGGGGAAGAAGGCCAGTGAGTGAGGCTGGAAGGAAAGAACGGCAGAGAGAGTCATGAGATGAGTTTGGTGAGAGAAGCAGGTGGGAGCCAGACCCCAAGCTCTTACAACCAAACTAAACCTTGCATAGGATTCAGAAAGTTTGCTTCTCATTTTTTTTTTCTCAACAGCTAATATCTTTTCCTTCATTTGGACACTAGTCAGAATGAGAAATCAAAATACTAGAATATTAAGACACCCTGGTCCAGGCTGAGCAAGGAAAGCGCCAGAGCAGGGATGATCCCAGAATAATTCCAGAGCAGCAGGATATGAGGGTTTGGCCCAGGGGACTCTGTGGAAATGTTCATTGCGTGAATAAATGACTTAAAGAATAAATGAGCGACCTTCAGTTTAACCATTTGTCTAGTAATGATTCTGCCCAAAGGACTGGAAATGAATTCAGAAGGCCCTCAGCATCAAGCTAGAGCTTCACCCACTAAGAGCCACCTGCCCCACCCCACCTTCTACAGCAGAGGGGAGATCATTGGGCTTCACTGTTGTCTTTCATACATCATGAAACCAAACACCCACACAAAGTTTCTAATACAAGAGTCTTTTTTTTTTCACTGTTATTTTTGAGAGAAAGTGTGTATGCACACATGAGGGAGGGGCAGACAGAGAGGGAGACAGAGGATCCGAAGCAGGCTCTGCGCTGACAGCAGAGAACCTGATGTGGGGCTCGAACTCACGAACTGTGAGAGCATGACCTGAGCTGAAGTGGGACACTTAACCAACTGAGCCACTCAGGCCCCCCTAGAAGAGGCTTTAAATTTTTTTTTTTTAATGTTTTATTTATTTCTGAGAAAGAGACAGGCAGCGTGAACAGGGGAGGGTCGGAGAGAGAGGGAGACACAGAATCAAAAGCAGGCTCCAGGCTCTGAGCTAGCTGTCAGCACAGAGCCCGACGTGGGGCTCGAACCCACGAACCGTGAGATCATGACCTGAGCCGAAGTCGGACACTTAACCGACTGAGCCACCCAGGCGCCCCTAGAAGAGGTTTTTAAAAGCATGTAGTCTAGAGCCTTCATCTTCTTCTCTAAAGCCTCATGCCTCAATCTCTTTTATGCTCCGTACTCACTGATCTCCACTCTCTACTACAGCTCCTCCTGGGACAGGGGTCTTTTCGCCTCTCAGACAACTGCAAATGTTAACGTGCTTCTTCGTGAAGCCAAAACCCACCTCTGAGCCATCCATTCATGAACCTTAGTTCTTCTCCTCTGAGGATATACAGATTAAGTCTACTTCCTTTTGCAAATAAGATCCTGTCAAGAATGTTTTCCCTCCATTTGCTCCATGGAAATCGTGTCTCAGTTTTAGATCAGAAAATTGGAGTTCTATCCCCAGGGAAGATTCCCGCATTCCAGGTTCATGGGCACAAAACACAGCGCTCATAGGTGGTGTCTCTGTGTCCTTGTTATGTGCTTTAGGTCTTCCTATAGGGAGTTCAGTAAAATAAATGTTAGGACCTTTGGCAGCTAGGGCTCAGGTTTGAGTTCAATTTGAAGTTTCCTGTGAAATATGTTGGGTGGTTTGAACTCCGACACTTGTGAATATTAGCTCACACAGTAAAACTATCATGACTAATTCAACCCAACTGGAGGAAGTTATTGGCATGGTGCAGGGTAGCAGGGGTTACTTAAGGCATTGCTTTTTGAGAAAGTAAAGTTGCATGAAGATTGAATGATTTGTTAACCCCCAGAGAAGGTGTTACATATAGGTCAAAGCCGAGTTCATTGGCAGGGCAGCAATGGTGAAGGGCTCCAGCTATAAATTCACCTTATTTCAGCGTTTATAACAATGGGGCTAAGAACTTTGAAGACTGTTCACAATAATTTAATAAAGCTTATTTTTGTTATATAGGTCTATTTAAAATAGGGCCATGATCTATATCTTTTTTTTTTTTTTTTGATCAACCACTAGGCAAAGTGATTCCTTGCCCTTATTGTCAGAAGTATGATCCTCCTCATTCTCTCAAATGGACATCTGTAGCAAGAGAAGGAAAGTTCCATGACCCCTTGAAGCCTTATTCAACGGTGTGACATACCAAAGGCAGTAATCTCTGGGCCACCATTTGGTTTAATGAATGCACTTGACTTTAATTCTAACCCAGATGTACTCTTTTATGGCTTAATGATTTGTTCTCCCAGGCATTCTGATGAAATAGAAACAGTTCTCCAGAATCTGGTGAAACTGGTTTGTAGTCCTCATTTCTGTTTCTAATTAATTGTTGAGCAATTAGATTGAACTTTGATCTGTGGCAATCACTATAAAATTGCACCATGGCAAAGAGTCTTAACAATGATCTTGCATTACCCCCAAAAGTAAGATGCACTGGAAAAAGAGGGAAACTACTTTGAGGGCAAATCTTTCTTAATTCATTCAATTACAAATATAATACTTTACACTGAAACAATGCCTATTATCTGAATTAATTAGTTCTTTTAGCACCCGGGCGAATGGGATGGATACAGAAAGATGGTGAGGTTAAGTGACTAACTGGAGGCTTAAGTGATGAGACGCAAGGGCAGAATTCAGCAGGGGATCCCTCTTGCTAACTATCATAGCCCAGAGCCAACAGTCACAATCTAAATTAAACACTCCTAACCCAAGAGAGTCGCAGAGATGTCACGACCATACCAGAAAAATTACAACCAGGGCTTGCCTCAAAAATCTGAATGCACATCAAAGGAAGAGGGTACAGTGTTCTTACCCTCAATTTCCTCCGTTGGAAAAATGACGGCGGTGCCATTTCTAATTCAGTGTTATGCTGGGAAGGTTGCAAATTAATTACAATTATGCCTTCTTTGTGCCAAGTGATAATTTACCGCAATTAATTATCAAAAGATCTACTGCTGTCAATTACGATCCTTGCTCTTGAGGGGGAGGAGCTATTTGTGAACATCTGAAATCTGTACCAAAGTTATGTTTTGCCCTTTTTCCCCCCACTTCCAATTAAGCTCATATAATTTGTTTTCATTATGCCAAACACAATGGAAAAGCTAACAACGTTACTCTAACCTTTTTCTTAATCTGAACATTATCTAGACTTCCACTGAGTCAACATGCCTATTGTTACACCTGCAAGTCATACGTAGAGGGAGGCATACTTCAGAATTAATGAGCGCAGCTGTGGTCTCTCTTACATTCAGCACTTGTAAAATAGACCTCTTTAAAGTGCCATTATCACAATATTGATAGAGTTATTTATAGCATTGCAAGCGCTCCCAGTCATAACAGAGGACTTGTTATCCACAGCGAGTTCATGCTGCTGTCATCCTCTGGCCTCCGTCCAGCGCCAAGGAGTAGGTACCAGGTGGGCCATCTTTTAAAAATGAGCTCTAAAAGACATCTGAAAAACTTTTTCTCAAAGTGAATGCGATCACCAGGAGCAGGTCAAGTGACTGAGCAGATGGGCCTGAGCCCAGGTATATTGAGGTGCGTCAGCTGTGAACTGGCCTAACATAGTTCTGCTGGGAAACGGGAAACTCAAGTGCAAGAGTTGTGCCGTTTCTTTACAAGTGAGTCAGAGTGATGTCCGTGAGGTGGGGCGGGGTCAGGAGAAGTTGCTTGTCTGCGTACCTTTGCTCATGCTCTTCCATTCAACAGAAGATGATCTTCCCTTCTTTTCCTGTTTGGAAATCCCCATTTGCATCTTTTCTCTTATTAAGTTTTAAGCTCTCTGTGGGTGAAGCACACACCTCAGTTTTTTCTATTATCACAGTGCAATAATGTTATAGGCTATAATCGACACTCTATAAATTTATTTAGAATTCTTGCCATCTACCAACGATGTGTTAAACAAACACTGCATAGGTCCTACGAAACAAAGATATGTATAAGTCATCATTTCTTCCCTTAAGAATGTCATAGTCTAGGATAAGAGCTCTTTATCTTCTTCTGAAGTTATGAAGTCCTGTGTTAATTTGCTAAGGTGAACATTTTGAGACCTCTCTGTAGCGAAAGTGAGGTGTCGCTAGAATAGAATCCAGGTCTCCAGACTCCACAGCCAGGGCTCTTACAAAAGAGGTTGCCTTCAGAGGCCATCAGTCAGCACAATAGTGAGAGTGCTGAACTCAGACATCCAGACCTTTCTACAGGGGTGGAGGGATCCTCTCCAGATGTCCCTGAATGCAGGGGATAGGGCTAAGGGAAAGATCCAGCAGTGACTTACAAGGTCTCTGCAAAGTAGGTGACAGTGTGCCAGTGACCCTTGGGGAAAAGTGACAGCAGATGGGCTGAGTCCCTGTCACCTTTCAGGCTGCCCATGTAGGTGGGAAATCTCTAGATTTTTGCACCCAATTTTAGGGACTCACAACCTTATAACGCCCATCCAGGGACAACCCCCACCCATGGGTAGAGGCAGTGAATGGGCCAATTGAGAGAGCTGTCTGTCAGTTGAATTCAAAATCCCCAAGGGCAATGGCAGGCTTTGGCATTGAGGAAAAGGCTGATTATCAGCCTTCCTCCCAGATGCATATTCTTCCTAAACTGGTTTGGCCCGGCTTGCCCAAGTAGTTAAAGCTAGCCAGTCATTCCATATTTTGCAAATTTGTGTTTGGATTCATGGATTTGATTTCTTTTTCCTATCTGACTTCGGATCAAATTCATCCCAGCTCCCCCACCCCACCCCCACCTTCCCCACCCCACCCTTACCCTCAGGCACCTCCTTGAGAGTGGTAAAGATACACACAGGCAGATCAAACCAGCCAAGTGAGTAGGTCAGGGCCTTTGCCAGCCCCCTCCATGCCTGGGAATAACAGAAACCCAGCTGAGAGGGAGAGATAAGCCCTAATGCATAATCTTCCCCACCCATCCACATCTGAGTTTGCAAATAGGCATTCTAAAGTGACCCTGGCTCAGAGGGTTTTCACATTGAGGTGTTCCCAGCCAAACCCTACCCTGAGTTGCATTCCATGGACTCCCCGCTATCTCTCACCTACACAGGCGCCCTAAAGGGAGAGAGGGCATGTGCCCACCCCATGCAGAGTAGCCTGTCACTTATCTCAGAGTACAAGGCCAAACAGTGGTGTAGATTGCAGAGACCTTGACATAGGTCTCTGCCGGCCTTCCCCCTAAACCCCACTGCCCGCACTTACTGGCGGCACTAAAGAGGATTTTTCTCTTGCAGAGGGCAGCTCAGGATGGCTGCTTCCTGCAGCCTGGGCACATTTCAGTCACAAAGTACTTCTCCGAGAGGCAGCCCCTGTCAGAGGCAGAGCCTGGAGAGGTAGGGCACCCAAGATCCTAGTCCCAGCTCTGATGTATTGCAGTCACCTTTTCCTCCAAGTCTTGGCTTCCTAGTCTGCAGAATGAAGGGCTCATCATGGATGAGAGGTCACAACCTCAGCGCCCTCTGGGACCAGGCAGGTAACATATACAATACAACAGGGTTAACGGAGTATTTGGAACCATGGCGAGCAGAGAAAGCCTGCCCCACCTATAAAGGCATTTTTATTCTAAAACTTTAAAATGTGCTTGAACAGCAAAATGCGTCTGCAATCCAAATTCATCCTGTGACAGCAAGGTGCAAACTCTGACTATTGATTATAGCCCTGAAGCAAAATGATACTATGGGTATTTCAGGACTTACTTTATGTAAGGGGCCCTTTATTTCAGAAGCACTTAGAATGCTTTAAATAAAATCAGTGAAAGTAAATATATTCCAAGTGTGAGATTTTAGCTGAGCATCAGCTGCTGCCTTTGACATCAGTCCCTTCTTCCGCAGGGCACCTGGGAAAGACCACGTGGGACAGAGCCAGTGCAGGTGGGCTCTGACCACTCTTGTAGGGTTTAGCCCCTGAATGCAGCTTTCAGGACCCCTGGCTCTGGGCAGCCCCTCTGCCCCATCCGGGAGCTCCTAACTACAGCAGTTTTGGTTTCTCTCCCACCCTCCCAGGAGGGACGATCCCGTCTGCAGGCCTCACCCTTCCTCTGCTTGTGCAGGACAGAAGGTAGGCGGAAGTACAGATTCCACTGGAAGCTGGCTCTCCTTAAGATAACTTGTGGATGATGCTATTCAATTCCTACCTGTCCCCTGCCCAGCCTTTTGGCCTGTGGGAGGGGAGGGTGGAGGGAAGCCCCATCCATCTGTGTTCTTCTGGCAGCAACTACCCTTACCTCCATCATTACACTTTTCTTACTACAGTATTAGTTTTACTGTTCATGTGTCTGTTTCTCCCTGTAATGCTAGGGAAGGTATTTTTGGGTCCGCAGTACCTAGTACCATGCCTGACCCATCATAGACTTAACCCATTTTTTATATTATTCCGTACTTCTTGTTTATTATGAGGATGTTGATTTTTTTTAATTTTTTAGTATTTATTTACTTTTGAGAGACTGAGCACAAGTGGGGGGGAGAGAGAGAGAGAGAGAGAGAGAGAGAGAGAGAGAGAGATCCAAAGCAGTCTTCAGGCTCTGAGCTGTCAGCACAGGGCCGACGTGAGGCTCGGATTCATGAACCACAAGGTCATGGCCAGAGCTGAAGTTGGTCGCTTAACCGACTGAGCCACCCAGGTGCTCCAAGGATGTTGAATTTATGTAAACAAAATAAGAAAGGGCATTCTGGGCTTGGGCGGGGGTCGGGAAGAGGCCTACACATCACAAACATAATTTGTAACTGTGTGTTTAATGCCTGTCTCTTCCACTCCAGGGAAGTGCTAGCACCTAGGGCAGTCCCTGGCATGTGGTAGATGCTGAATTAATATTTTCTGAACGAATGAATGAGGAGAGAAAAAGCATTTTGCAGAATTTTTGTTTCTGCTGATCCACCTGGACAAATTGGCTTGGCTTCCCTCCTTTCTCAAACTCGCCTACCAGCCTCTGCCCTCTTGAACAGTCTATTGATACTTCTCTCTATATCTTTGACTTGGTTGAGAGTCTCAAAATCTTGAAAGAAAACCCTATGAACAGTTTGTATACATATATGATAAACCAGAATGACAGTTGAATCAGAAAGGCCTTTTTCATGATTTAATTAAGCTCCCTTCAGTGTAGACATTAATCAGGGATAACATTATTGATGGAGTCTAATTGCATATATTTTTTACACTTTTACTAAAGTCTGTTTTGTAAGACACCTGAAGACTGCTCTCATTTCTGAAAGGGAACATGCCAGAGCAAGGTTTTAATTCATTACCTTTTGGACATACTGTCATTCCCCAGCTAGCACCAATCCGTTACAGAATGTGAGAGGGTAATTACTTCTAGGACTCCCAATCCGCCTTTTTATAAGAGCTAGCTTCTGGAAAATTCTGAAAACCTTTCTACCTTTCATTCACTTAGTCAATCGGTCATTCAACAAACAGTTGTTGAGTCTCTACTGTGTGCTAGAAATACAGAGATGAATAATTCACAAAATTATTCTCTAGAAGCACCCAGTCTGACGGGGGAGGTAGACAAATAAATGGTTAATTAAGTGTAATGTGCACATTGAATTCAGACATTTGTACAAGACACCATGCTAGCCCAGAGAAGAACGGGGCTGACTCATGGAGAAGTCAGGGAAGGTTCCACAGAGTGATGTGTGAGCTCAGTTTTAAAGGAGAGAGGAATGTGCCAGACAAGTTGGGGTGAGGGCATTCCAGGCAATACAACCACCAGAGCAGATCCATCCACCAGAGGAAGTAAAGAGCAGCTAAAGCACCGGGTGTCTGAGGTGCAGGAGTAGCAGATCAGGCTAGAGAGGGAACCGGGCACCAGGAGGGAAAGGCCTTCTGCGGACCATAGCTACATCAGCCTTCTACTCCAGAAAGATGACTCTACCAGCTGCAAGGGAAATAGTAGGCTCCATTATTCTAGCTAAAGCCAGACCACTCCAGCACCTCCTCCCGTAACCTGCTGTGGACCAGCAGTGAGAACCCCCTGGGCTCAGAATTATCTGCAGACTAGAAAGAAATGTGGAGCAACACAATGCTTCTTGAAACATCGGACAGAGACAGAGGGGAGAGGATCTGAGCCCTGTTCTCACTCCTCATAATAACAGCTGCCATGTAACACTCCATGGCAAGTGCTATCACATGCATTGCCTCTAGTTGTCACATGCAAAGAAGGAATTCGCCTTCCCGTTTCAGAGACAAGGAAACTAAGGGACAAAGGGACACCCTGTGTCAACACAGCTGGGAAGGAGTAGAGTCAAAATCTATGCCCCTGTGTAAAAATTCCTTCCCTCCTCCATGCTACACACTGACCACTCAAGGCTGGGCCCTCATTCACAAGTGAAGCTGAACCATTCTGGAATCTAATGGATTATCAAACAACTCCATGGGCTGACTTTGGGACTTTGGTAGTGAATAGGAAACCTCTATGATTTATTTATCTAACCTGACCCGTGCAAACCTACCGTCCCAACAGGCTAAAATGCTCTCTGCTTCTCTCCTATTTCTGCTTCAAAATCCAGCCAAGGCCAAAGTATTGCCTTCACCAGAAGCTCTGAACTTGACTGAAGCCTCTTTTTTCTAGTATGCCTAATGTCTCTACTTCTTCACTTTATCGTATCACTTATCACAAAGCATTGCAGTTTCTATTTATCTGTTCACCCAACCCTGACCTTCCCCCAGTCCCACTAAACCGTGACTTTCTGATGGGTACAGACTATGTTTTTACTCATTTTCAATTCTCAGGACTTAGCATAGTACCTGGCAAATACGTACTATTTGTGGAATGAATGAGTGAACAAGATGGTGGTGGGTAGGCCAATTCCAGTAGTCACAGGTTTCTTCATAGACTATTTAGTGTGATTTGCAAGGATCCAATCTGTTTGCCAGATCTGGAAATTCTGAAATGGACAATAACTAAATCTCTGAGCACTGATCCTTAAAAAAAATGCTGATGCTTTTGAATTAAGTTTCCTTTGTAAGCTGTTAAAAGTGGAAGTCAGGGGTTGTAGATTTGAGTCTTGTCCTAACACTGCTATACTGCTATGTGTCACTGCACTTCTGGAAGATGAGGAGCTTGGCTTAGGCAGTTTCCCTCAGCCCTGTCTAGAATGGTACAGTTCATCAAGGTCAGCTTCATATCCTCACCAAAGGCAGGCTTGATAGGGAGGAGGTTGGTGGGGATGGTGGATTTCAGCCTTGAGCATGACATGCAGCAGCTGAAGTATGCAGACAATGAATACTTCTTGGATTGGATTTGTCTCCTACTGCTGCTATAACAAATTACCAAAACTTGGGTGGGTTAAAATAACATAAATTTATTATCTTAACGGTTCTGTAGATTAGAAGGCCAACATGGTTTCTCCCTGGGCTAAAAATCGAGGTGTTCGCAGGGCTGTGTTCCCTAGCAAAGAAGGTCTAGAAGAGAAATCATTTCCTTGCATTTTCTGGTGTCTAGAGGCTACCTCCAGCCCTTGGTTCCTAGCCCCTCTCTCCATCTTCCAAGTCAGCCGCACTGCTTGCCTCTGCCCAGTCTTCCATCCTCATATCGCCTTCTCTGAATCTTTTCTTCAGCACCCCCACTTTTTTTTATTTTTTAACATTTATTTATTTTTGAGAGACAGAGCAACAGAGCATGAGCAGGGGAGGGGCAGAGGGAGAGGGAGACACAGAATCCTAAGCAGGCTCCAGGCTCTGAGCTGTCAGCACAGAGCCCAACATGGGGCTTGAACTCACGAACCGAGAGATCATGACCCGAGCCGAAGTCGGCCACTTAACTGGCTGAGCCACCCAGATGCCCCCAACACCCCGACTTTTAAGGACCCTCATGATTACATTGGATCCACCTGGTTAATCCAGAATCATCTCCCTCTCTTGTAGTCAGCTGATTTGCAATCTGAATTCCCCTATGCCATGGAAGGTAACATATTCACAGGTTGTAGGGATTGTGACATGGACATCTTTGGGAGACTATTATTCCACCACCACATGAGATAAGGGCACAGAATGAGTTAGTGTTCAGCATTTTGAGGAGGAAAGCATTATAGTGTGATGGAAAGAGCTCTTTCCCCTGTGGTTTTGAAATTAGAGCATACAACAACTCGTCCGCGTGACTGCCCATGAACTTAAACAAATCACTTGATGTCTCTGAGCCTCAGTGGCTTCATCTATACAGTGGGGATAACAATAACTACCTCCCAGGAAAATTGAGTAGATAAAATATTCCTTTAAGTTAATGAAGCAGTGCTTGGCCAAGAATAGGTACTCAGGGAATGCAGAGGAAGAGCAGAAAGTCAGTCTAGTTTCAGCTGGACTATCATAAGCTAGCAGAGGAGCAAAAGGAAATAGGGCTGCAGAGGTAAGCAGACTCCATACTGTGAAGAGCCTTGAATGCCAAATTTTATTTTATAGACCATGAAGTGCTATCAAAGGCACTGACCAGAACGATAGTGAATGGCTTAACCACTCACCAAGCAAGCAAGAATGTCAGATGAATTAGAATGAGTAGCTTTGGCATGACGATTCCCTAAGGACAGGTATGGAAGGCCTCCCCACATCTAGATTTCACATTCTAAGCCAGTAAGTGGAAAATAAATCCCCCAATTCTGCTGCTGCCAGTGGCAAACAGCGTGTTGCCTTCTAAGCGTTCAGTTCATGTTCACACATAATTTTAATTCTGCTTTAACTTCAAATTCATAGATTTCCAATTGATCCAACATCTGGAATGCCAAGGCCATTTGGAAAAGCCATTCTGGGAGGCTGCCACTTACACAATGGTGCCTCAATAAACATTTACTGATCAAAAATCCCCAACATGGGGAAAAAGATTTGGAAACTAAACCAGCTCTTTTGAAGTGGAACGGAATTTGAAGAGTTTAACTGTGACATATCAAAAAGCATGTTTTGTCATTGAACAATTGGTGAAAATCATCAGTTAAGTCTAGCAAAAAGTCTGGGAGAGAAAAAATAAAAGGAATCTTTGTGCATGTGAAGGGAGCATTTTGGACTTACTTTCATTTTTGTCACAACCGCACAAACAACCTGGAGTAATGTAGGATTACAATCATCAAGCAGTAACTTTGAACATTCAGAACAATTCCCCTTACTTCCTATGACTATTACATTATAAATATTCCTAACTAATATTTGTTCATCAACAATAAGAAGTTGTTTTATAAAATTTTCTGTAATCCACAAAGTATATATTTTTTTCTTAAATAGTTTATTGTCAAGTTGGTTTCTATATAACACCCAGTGCTCATCCCCGCAAGTGCCCTCCTCCATGCCCATTACCCCCTTCCCCTTTCCCCCACCCCCATCAGCCCTCAGTTTGTTCTTAGCATTCAAGAGCCTCTCATAGTTTGCCTCCCTCCCTCTCCCCAACTATTTTTCCCTTTCTTCTCTCTCATGGTCCTCCGTTAAGTTCCTCCTAATCCACCTATATTGCAAACATATGGTATCTGTCCTTCTCTGCCTGACTTATTTCACTCAGCATAACACCTTCAAGTTCCATCCATGTTGCTACACATGGCCAGATTTTATTCTTTCTCGTTGCCATGTAGTAATCCATTGTATAGATAAACCACATCTTCTTGATCCATTCGTCCGTTGATGGACACTTAGGCTCTCTCCATGTTTTGGCTATTGTTGAGAGTGCTGCTGTGAACATTGGGGTACATGTGCCCCTATGCATCAGCACTCCTCTATCCCTTGGGTGAATTCCCAGCAGTGCTATTGCTGGCTCATAGGGGAGTTCTATTGTGAATTTTTTGAGGAACGTCCACACTGTTTTCCAGAGGGGCTGCACCAGTTTACATTCCCACCAACAGTGTAGGAGGGTACCCATTTCTCCACATCCTCACCAGCATCTAGAGTCTCCTGATTTGTTCATTTTAGCCACTCTGACCGGCATGAGGTGGTATCTCAGTGTGGTTTTGATTTGTATTTCCCTGATGAGGAGGGACGCTGAGCATCATTTCATGTGTCTGTTGGCCATCTGGATGTCTTCTTTGGAGAAGTGTCTGCTCATGTCTTCTGCCCATTTCTTCACTGGGTTGTTTGTTTCTCAGGTGTGGAGTTTGGTGAGTTCCTTATAGATTCTGGATATTAACCCTTTATCTGATATGTCATTTGCAACTATCTTTTCCCATTCCGTTGGTTGCCTATTAGTTTTATGGATTGTTTCCTTTGCCATGCAGAAGCTTTTTATCTTGATGAGGTCCCAATAGTTCATTTTTGCTCTTGATTCCCTTGCCTTTGGGGATGTGTCAAGTAAGAAGTTGCTGCAATTGAGGTCAAGGAGGTTGTTTCCTGCTTTTTCGTCTAGGGTTTTGATGGTTTCCTGTCTCACATTCAGGTCCTTCATCCATTTTGAGTTTATTTTATGGTATGAGAAAATGATCTAGTTTCATTCTTCTACATGTTGCTATCCAGTTCTCCCAGCACCATCTGTTCAAGAGGCTGTCTTTTTTCCACTGGATACTCTTTCCTGCTTTGTCAAAGATTAGTTGGCTATACATTTGTGGGTCCACTTCTGAGTTCTCTATTCTATTCCATTGGTCTATGTGTCTGTTTTTGTGGCAATACCATACTGTCTTGATGATTACAGCTTCCACAAAGTATATTTCATATGACATTTCTAGTTAGCTAGTTTGTTCTGTGTAAATTGATACATTTCTGACATTTAAAAAATAATGTTTTTTATTTTTATGTTTATAAGGACATTATTAAAAAATAATGTTTTTTAAATAACTATTTCCTCCTCATTGTAGAATAACAAATGAACACTGTGCTTGCACTGACCTCTGCCAGTAATATGAATCATTTTACCCTCATGAGTAGTGAGTTCACATGTGTTGACTTTGGCTTCCTCATTTAGAATGCTCTCAGAGCCTTCATCACAGATCACAGTGTCATTGTGTCTCCAGAAGGTTCTTCTTAAAATGTACATTTAGTGGGGCTCAGTCAGTAAGGCATGTGACTCTTGATCTCCGGTTGTGAATTCAAGCACCATGTTGGGCACAGAGTTTACGTTAAAAACAAACAAACAACCTGAAATGTACATTTGTTCCTGAGCAAAGGGCAAGGGAGGCAGAAATGATATTTGTATAACTGCTTTCGGAGCTGGCCCTTCATGGACATTATCTCACGCAGGCCTCACAGCAACCCCACAAGGGAATAATTATGAATCCAATTTTATAGATGAGCATGTGAACCTCAAAGGGCTTAATATCTTGCCAATGATCTTTCCAGCAGTATGTGACAGAATCAGGATCTGGACTCAGTTTTCTCAGCCATCAATAGTGCTAGCTCAGCCTCCATCTGCCAAGACAACTGGAAAATCACCACAAAGATAAAACGAGTCATTGGTGAACCAGAACAGATGCTAAAACCTTTAAGATGGGGCCTGAGAGCCATCCTTACTTGTGATTTATGTTAAAGAAAACATTACCGAACTAGGAATTACTAGTTTGTCTCTAAGAAGAAACCAAGAAACATTTCAGTCAACAGATAAATCCCTGAATTGCAATGGAAACCACAGCAGTTAATAATACCAACCGTAATGATGAAAATGTTTATTGAGTACTAATATATGCCAGGCCTTCCTCTAAGCACCTTAGAGATATTAATTCTTCTAATCCTGCAGTATCCCTAGGTAGTTGGTACCATTGTCATCCCATTCTTTTGGTGAGGAGATAGAGGCACGATGAGATCACAAGGTTAGTGGCACAGCTAAGAATCAGTGCAGGGAGTCTGGCTTCAGCACCCACGCTCTCAGCCACGAAACCACACTGCCCCTGTAAAGGCGATTCAAGGTCATACAATATCAATGAACACAGAACCACGCTGATACAAGAGGGTCTTTCATCCACGGAAATAATGATGCCTGCATATTTACAGAACTTTACAATTCAGAAAAAAGGACTCCTGCATTATCACTTGTATCATTTATTCATTATTCATTATCTCAGTTGATTCTCATACCATAGCCTGAATGTACATTTTTATACATACTGCTCAGGCTCTTTCATTCATTTTAACAATTTTGTATTGAGCACTTATCTTGAGCTAGCTTTTGATATCGAGAAGTAATCCAAAAGGATCTCATCCTTGCCTTCATGGAGCGTTTGATGTAGTGGACAGGACATTCATTGGTAAATAATCACATGAGTATGTAATTAAAAATGGTGTTAAGAGCTATCGGGAATTATGAGAGCATATAACAGAGGATGGCCTAGATACACACTCACCATTTCACTAATTGGTCTGGAAGACATCCCTAAAGAAGTTAATTTCAGCTAAACTCTAAGAATAATTGAGGATTAATTTAAATTTCACCACATCAATAAGGAGTTCTCTTCCACCTTATTTAAAATTGCAAGCACTTTCCATATACCTTATTCCTTTGTATTCTTCCATATTAATTATTATCTTCTAACATACAATTTACTCATTTATTATGTCTATTTTAGTCTGAGGAACCCCCTTCTTTCCCCAAAACTCGAATGTAAGATCTATGAGGGTTGTGTAATTAGTTTCATTAACTCAAGTGTTTGGTGCTTACAAAACACTCAGTAAACACTTGTTAAATGAATGGATGACCAAATAAAGGAAATGGCGGAAGGGGCTAGGCGATATAGGGACCAGAGATAAGGGGGAGGGGCGAATTTCTCAGTAGAGAGGTCCTGCGGCAGGAGAATATATTATGTTTTGAAGAAGGTCAAGAAGGCTATCTGGGATGTCGAAAACAGAAGAGGGAAAGTGGCAGAAGGGGAGGTAGAAAGGGAAGATTGGGCCATGTCATGAGGAAATGTAAACTCAGAAAATCTGACCCCCCAAAAGGAAACCATACGTGCATTTCACATTAGAGCTAGCCAACTTTGGTGCACTTCTCTAAGAGCAGCTATTGTCTCCTCGTGGGAAAAATGGCCAAGCGTCAGCAGAGGACAGGGAGCAGCAGAACACTCCGGTTAGGAGAATATTTCATATATTGTGAAAATATGGTCATTTCATGTGCTTGAGGCAGAAAAGCCTGATGACTGTGGTTGATTTATGAGCTGCTGGATATTAATGCACAGGATGTCAAAGTGTGTGGATTTTGTAGAGTTTCCTAATTCTGGTTTGTTAAAACATAATATTTTTAAAGTGGTATCCTAGATCATCACTGTCTCAGCTAGAGATAATTGATATTGTGGCAGAGGGCCAGCATTGTTGGAGGACAGAGAATGTTACAGGTGGCCAGCAACACCAGACATTCTAGGACCCGACTATAGATTCCTACCTGCCTGTCCCAAAGCATCTTTGTCCTCTTACAGGAGACAGTAACGTGTTCCTTAGGACAAGACGGTGGATGGTACACTCTTTCATGTCCCTCCACCTGGCTCCGAGAGGGGTTTGTGTCTTTTAATTAAAACAGACCTTTGTAATACGAGTGTTTTGACTTGAAGCTTATTTAATACAGACTCCCAGACTATGCCTAACATGTGGTCAGACTTGTGAAACCCTGTGGCACAGTATTACAGGAGGTGCTTTGGGCTTGCTTCTGTCAAACAAATTAAATGCCTGCACTTCATACACTTTACAAGGCCAAATTAAACACTCGTCAAAGGGGAGGTGCCTTTTAATGTGCAGTGCTTGGAGCTTCCTTGACACTAGCTGGCTTTCTCAACAAATCCCAGGCTGTCTTCACTGAATACACAAGGATAGCACTTTATCTCCTAGGCGGTCGTTTCTAAGATTTAAGTCTTCCCTAAAAGGATGTTTCTTGTTCCAGCTACTCTGAAATTCTGGTTAATACGTGGAAGATCTTAGCTACACAGATAGTTCATTCTTGCAAATAAATGTTGCCATAGCTGTCAGCTATCCATTTTGCCCAGAAGGTGATTTATAGTAAATTAAATGGGACCACCATTCCAGAAACTCTTCCCAAAATTCATGGCTAAAAGCTTTTGGAGAATGGCTATTTGTAAACCGAGCGATGATAACTTACAATGTGATTCCATTTTCTGACATGATCACTGTAAATGCTTTGGTTACCATAAACTATAGACATCTAGCTCCCTATTTAGGTTAAAATCTAGACAAAGCCTAAGATACGTTTGCCTGACTGTGGTTTTAACAGCCAGGTGTTGACCTGGGAAATGCTTTAAGGAAGTAGAACTTTGTTCTAAGTTATTTCCTTATCTTCCCCCGTCCTTATATTTATTCTGAAATCCATTTAGCCAAAGGCTAACAGGGACCTTGAAAGAACATCTAGCCAGGTGATTCTCAGAGCACTGGTCAGCTAAACAGCTGCATTAGAATTACCTGCGGGGCTTATCAAAAATACAATTTTCCAGGGGCTCCTGGGTGGCTCAGTGAGTTGAGTATCTGACTTCTGCTCAGATCATGATTTCACAGTTCATGAGTTCAAGCCACATGTTGGGCTTTGTGCTAACAGCTTGGAGCCTGGAGCCTGCTTCGGATTCTCTCTCTCTCTCTCTCTCTCTCTCTCTCTCACCCTTCCCCTCTCTCACTGTCTCTCTCTCACTCTCAAAAATAAATAAATATAAAAAAATATTTTAATACAACTTTCTAGACCCCACCCCAGACCTACTAAAATAAGAGCACTGATGGTGGAACCTAAGGATACACGTTAATAATAAGTTTCTCAAGTGGTTTTGATCCTAAGCCATCACATTTAGGAACCACTGAATTCTGTTCCTTCCTACACCCCCCGAATCAGGATACTATATACGTTGTCTTTTGGAAGAGTCCTTATATAGAGATACAATAAATAGTACCCCCTTTTTGGTTATTATTTAGGAACAGAGCAAGGCCTCAGGTTAGCCGCATTAATTTCACATCTGCATCCTATTATCTGAGTTAGGTCAGGCATTACATTAGAAGGAAGAGTAATTCAAGTCAGTACCCAAAGAGTTCAAATCAAGTGAGTGGGTTACAGTGGCTGGATGTTCTAGGCAAGGTAATAGTCAATATCAAGCACCTGATACATCCAGTTGGAGTAAGAATCCAGGAAGTAGCTGCTCTAGTAGGAAACAAGTCCAAGACCATCAGGGAAGGGGCCAACCAAAGTTGGGTAATAGCCCAACTTGAGTAATTATAATAGCAGCTAGTGTTTACAAGGTTTAATATGTGCCAAGACTGTTCCAAGCACTTTCCATGCATTAAATCATTTAATCCTGACAGTGGCCCTTTCACATAGGCACTATTATTAACATCATTTTACAAATGAGGAAACTAAAGCACAGAGGGGCTGAGTAACTTGCCCAAGGTCACACAGAGAGTGAACTGCCAGACTGGGATTCAGAACCAGGCGGAGTGGCTCTAGAATTGGCATCTTGAATCATTAAATCACATTGCTTCCTCAGAAAGCTGACGATAAGGATAATGCTCTAGTCAACAGGGGAAGTGGAGCACTCAAGTTAAAAAACAACCAGAAGCTTGGATGAATTCACAGGTCAGCCTACCAGTCATTTAAAACAAAGACTACATCTTGGTGAACATGCAGAAGGTACAATGCATCTAGACCATACAGTGGCAAGATTAATTCCAAACCAACCTCACCCCCAGGGATGGAATAGAGGGTCCTCTTTTGTCTCTGCTTTAGAAGGGACTGGCTCAGGAAGCAAAGGGGTTGGGCATTGTCTTGACTCAGGCTGCCATAGCAAAATGCCACAGACTAGGAGGCTTAACCAACAGAAATTTATTTTCTCATGGTTCTGGAGGTGAGAAGCCTGAGATGAGGGTGCGAGTATGGCTGGGCTCTGGTGAGAGTTCTCTTTCTGCCTTACAGATGGGCCTTTCCTTGGTGCCTCTACATGAAGACAGAGATTGCTCACTCTCCCTTTTCTTCTAAGTCCACCAGTCCTATCAAACGAGGATCCCACCCTTCTGACTTCATTTCATCTTAATTACCTCCTAAAAACCCAGTCTCCAAATTAACGGAGTTAGAGCTTCAACATATGGACACAATTCAGTCCATAGCAGGCATTTAGATATAATGGGAGCAGCCTGATCCAATGTCAGCAAAGACAATAGTTATTCCTGCCATTTAGTGAATGTCTCCTGGGTGCGAGACACTGAGTGAAGCACTTTGTGTATAGCATCTCATTTAACCCATCCTCCATAAGCCTGGTATGAATAAATCCAGTTTTTAGATGAAGGTGCCTTCAAAAGTCTGAATAAAGCTATAAACCCTCTCCTTAGATAACTATACACAAACACAAAATTCTATATATAACTTTAGGGGGCTTCCCAGCCATCTAGAGTATGAAGTAATGTGAAAGCATAGGGTAAACATGGATTTCCCCTGGAGAATCAGTATCTCAAGTAGCCATATTATAGAATGAAAGCAACTTTTGCATAAATTTGTAAGCTAAAGCACATACATCAAAACAGCCTCCGTGTTTGCACAGCTTGTCCTGGGCTAAACCCGCAAGAGGACAAGCTCACAGTCCCACCTGGGGACAGTGAGGCTGCCCCAGTGCCCCTTCCTTTATGGAAATAGATTTGAGAGGGGAAGAGGAAAATGGCTTTTAAAGAGGTGCCAAAGGAGCAGGCTGAGGACACAGGAGAGCAGGAGTCTAGAATTCAGAGACAGCCTGGGTCAGCAGATAAGGAAAGAACTGAAGTGGATCTGGCTTAACAGGAAGGGAGGGAGCAGCTGTCATCCCACGGGCCACCCCTCAGCAGCTCACTGTCCCCATGAGGTGGAGACACATCTCCATTTTTTTGTAAAGCAAAAAGTCCGGATCTTTATGTAAAATACCCGCTTTTCGAATGTCTCTGCCTTAGAAGACATACACCTTGGGGCGCCTGGGTGGCTCAGTCGGTTAAGTGTCTGACGTCAGCTCAGGTCATGATCTTGCAGTTCACGAGTTCAAGCCCTGCATCCGGCTTTGAGCTGTCAGCACAGAACCTAGAGCCTGCTTCGGGTTCCGTATCTCCCTTTCTCTCTGCCTCTCCCCTGCTTGTACTGTTCCTCTTTCTCTCAAAAATAAATTAAAAACATTAAAAGAAAAAAAAGACACGCAGCCTAAGAAGAATCTCATCCCTTATGAGCCTCAGTTTGTCCATCAGCAACATGGTAATTATAGGAAGATGAGTCTCATAGGATTTTTTCAGAAGATCCAAAGAAATAAGGTGTATAAAAATGCTTTGTAAACTATAAAGTGCTGTATAAGTGTTAACAGAGAAACCCATAAAAAACAAGTTCTCTCCAGTGGTAGTGACGTTCTATTAAATAGCTGTGTGTCACACACCTATAGAATCTGCACAATAGCAGGAGGGACCCTTTTAAGATGTAAATCAGATTATTCCCTCCCTGGTTTAAACTCTCCAATAGCTTCCCCTCCTCCTTATAAAATCAAAGCAAGGCACGATGTGGGTACTGTCAACCTGTCTGACCTGACTTTCCCCTTGTTAGGAGGCTCCAGCCACCACGTGCTTGTTTCTATTCCTCAAACACAAGAGGGTCTTTCTCTTCTTAGGGCCTTGGACCTAGGCAGCCATTTGGCTGGAACGTGCCGCCCCTGACCTTCTGCAGGCAGGCTCATCATGCAGCTCTCGGCTCAACATCACCTTCTGGGAGAGTGGAAGAGGCACCCCAGTCCAGGGGAGCCACCGATCACTCTCGGCAACAGCGCCCTCTCTTGTTCTTTTTTAAAAGTTAATTTATGTTGAGAACACAAGCGCACACACTGGCACCCAAGCAGAGGAGGAGCAGAGAAGGAGGGAGAGAGAGAGAATCCCAAGCAGGTTCTGCACTGCCAGTGTGAAGCCCGGTGCTCAGCTCCATCCCATGAGCAGTGAGATCATGACTTAAGCTGAAATCAAGAGTCAGATGCCTAATCAATTGAGCCACCCTGGCGCCTCCACGCCCTTGTTAGCTCTTGACAGGGCTCTTCTGACTGATACGGTTCTAGATTTTTGCTGGCTTATGTAACAACTGTGTCACCCTGCTAGAGATCAGCCCCATTAGAAGGGACCTATGTAGTCTTATACACTAGTGTATCCACCAGCCCCTGAAACAGGTCTGGTGCATAGTTGGAATGATAAACATCCATCAAAAGAATAAAGTCTTTCTTATTAAATGTTGATTTATTTTTGAGAGAGAGATAGAGTGAGAACAAGGGAAACACAGAGAGAGGGAGACACAGAATCCGAAACAGGCTCCAGGCTCTGAGCTAGCTGTCAGCACAGAGCCCGACTTGGGGCTCACTCACTAACTGTGAGATCATGACCTGAGCCAAAGTTGGATGCTTAACCGACTGAGCCACCCAGGCACCCCTCAAAAGAATAGTCTTAAAATTGGTATTACAGTAGAACATTTGGTAGAAGAAAGCACTTTCGACTGGACCAATGCGGTTTCCTGGGCCCCACTCCGGATATATCAAATCAGAATCCCTTTGAATGTGGTTTGGGTATCTGGACTTTTAACAAACATCTCAGGTGGGTATTTCTGATGTAGGTGACTTCAAAATACACTTTTTGAGGGGCACCTGGGTGGCTCAGTCAGTTAAGTGTCCGACTTCGGCTCAGGTCATGATCTCACGGTTCGTGGGTTTGAGCCCCCGTGTCGGGCTCTGTGCTGAGAGCTCGGAGCCTGGAGCCTGCTTCAGATTCTGTATCTCCCTCTCTCTCTGACCCTCCCCTGATCATGCTGTCTCTCTCTCTCTTTCTCTCAGAAATAAATTTTAAAAAACATTTAAAATATTTTAAATGTTTTTAAAAAATTCAAAATACACTTTTTGAAAAGACTGGATTTAGAGGCCAAAGATCAAATTCTAGATCCCATTCATTTTCAGGAGGACTCTAAAGCTCTAATGGCTGGTAAAGTTCTTTGCTTATACCCAAACTTAGAGAAATACAGAGCCAAAGAGCTATTTTGCCCTGACTCCCATTGGGGGCTTGCAACGTGTACATTCACAGATGGAAGCTCCATCCAAAATAGAGGCCTTCCTTTCAGCTTTCAATCCTTCATGGATTAAAGACAACTGCATTGCTCCCTTCAACATTCTGGCTTTTTAGCCATTCTTTGGCTGTGGCAACCTAGATAAACTTAAATTTGTCCATGCCATTTTTAGACGCTAGGTTTTTATAAATGAATGAAAAATGCCACGATGGTCTGTTCAGCATAATTATATGATATGAATACTATTTTAAAATAATTTAAAAAATGACTACAGTTCCAGGGTCAAGCATTCAGGAATTTGATTTTATTTTTCAGCTCACCAAAATGAAGCAGACTTTTGTGAAAAGAATCGTGTGCAGGATCTCACAAAAGACTGATATAGAAACTAAAAAAGCCAGTATATTGATCTAGAGTAAAGATAATGATAAAAAAGGACTAACATGTATTAAACCCGGACCATCCCATACCATCTCATTTAATACCCCCTACTCTGTACGTGGGGATCATGGTTCTCCCCATTTTATAAATGAGAATTGGTAACTTGCCCAAATTGCACAGTTACTACTTGGAAAACTTGGTTTTAAGCCCAGGCAGCTGGCTGACCCCAGGGCTGTGTACTTATCCACTGACTACACCATAGGGAAAGTCTCTTCTCCTCTGACACCATGCCAAAGCACTGATTCTTCATTTCCTGTGTTTCGCCCTGACCAACCAATTGCCCTTCCCATGGACACCTTCTCTTTTTAGATACAACACCATCAACTATGCCACCATGAAATTCCAGTTGCTTTCCCACTTTCTCCTCTTGAAAGTTCTTTCTCATATATCTAATCGCGTCCATTAGTTATTGCTTCTGTAACTTAAGTCTTTAGATTTTGGCAGAGGGAGGGTCCCTAGCCTAGAATTGCTTTTAAGGATCAACTAAAACTCCTAAATAGTTTTCCAGTCTGCTGATAGAAAC
This sequence comes from Hyaena hyaena, assembly GCF_003009895.1. Taxonomy (NCBI): domain Eukaryota; kingdom Metazoa; phylum Chordata; class Mammalia; order Carnivora; family Hyaenidae; genus Hyaena; species Hyaena hyaena. The sequence goes on along the minus strand of NW_024080637.1, from coordinate 427,515 downwards.
TTAGGCTTGTATATTTATGCCATTGATTTTTTTTTTTTATCTAAATACAAAACTTTACATATATCCCTGGGATATATTCCATCTTGTGGTTTCAGACCAATGTTGGAGCTTGTCAAGATTAATTTAAATCTTGATTCTATCATCTGCAGTATTAGGTATTCCTCCCAGCTTTCTGTCATCTGTAGATTTTATTAAATGAAACATCTATTGCTTATGCAAATAATTGACAGAAATGTTGAACTACACGAAATCAAATACACATAACATGACAGGAAGAATTTTTTATTTTAAGTAAATTTTATGCCACTCGTGGGGATTGAACTTATGGCCAGGAGATCAAGATTCTCATATTCTACTGACTGAGCCAGCAGATGCCCTTTACGAGGTATTTCCTCAAAAGGAATATAATACTGGACTGAGCATGAGGGATGTGAATTTAGTCACTAGAATTAACCCCAGATGTGCTATTGAAAAAAGCGCTGTCCGATCCTTCTCCTGACATTCTCCAGGCCACCATATTCAAGCAGATGCACTGTGTCATTATCACCACTTCTGATGCACCTTTTCATTACTTCTTTACCCTCTACAATTCATCGTCTGAACAGTCAACAAACATTTATTGATTACTTACTGAGTAAACATCGCTGAGCATATATGCTAATTGAGGAAAATAAATGAACTAATCACCATGGTGATTCTCTGAGGTCAGGAAAGTCTTCCTAAGGAGGTGCACCTGCCTTAAAGTTGAAAGTCAAGCATGAATTGGCCACACGAGGAGTTGAAGGTGGAGAAGTCATCATGAGCTAGGGTCTCAAAGCCCCTACGCCATGTTAGAAGGCTGGATTTTATTTTAATTACATTAAATGTATTCATTATGACCCTTGTCTATGAAGTCTTCCCCACTCACCTCAACTTTCACCAATCCTGGCTGCCTCAAAAATCCTACAGCAGCTGTTCCCCATCCCAGTGGCAGGTTGCCCTTAACCACATACTCATATTTTTACCTCATTAACATGTACATGTATCTTTCAGCCCTCCATTCGTGAAAGGGTATTGAAGACTGACCTATGTCTTGCATCCCTACCACGAGCCCTCATACCATCTCATACAGTTTTAAGCACCAAGATGGCAGTGCACAGATTCCTGATGAATCGAACAGGGGCAACAGCAGTAAGTGACAATAGCAGTGAGAGATCAGAGGGAAGGGTGATAACCAGGAAAAATGGTGCACGTGGCGAGGGGGCTGGATGGCTGGGAGGGAAGCTCCACAGGGCAGGGATCATATTGATGATGTTCCTTCTTGGTGCCAAGCGACCAGCCGAATGCCCCATTTTATCTTTTGATAAACAAATGAAATGTGTTCCAATTTTCTCAAAAGAACTGTAAGTCATACTTACTATATGTTTAGTCCTACATCCCAAGTACAGAATATGCCTTTGGAACACTCCATTTATGTTCCTGGGTTGTGAGCTGGTGTTAATTTTATGCACAATTTCTTTATACATGTCAGTATGTACTTTTGAGGATATGCCAAGCTGGGTTCGTACACAAACTGGTCTGATTATTGTACTTTATCTAGTAAGTCAGGATACGTAGACAACAGATGGAAAATAGATTGAAAAGTCAGGTTGATTGAGAATGGCTGGCTCGGCTCTGTGGGAAAATGAGGCACAATCTACTGGTGATGTCTACTGACCACAGGTGAAGGATATGATAATTGGAAGGCACTGGGCCATCCATATACCTTCCCTGATAGATACTGCCTTTAATGTGGATTTCTTAAAGATTTTTGGCACAATCTAAATGCTCAACATGAACCTTCACCTTACAAACTGTGTGCATAGGACTCCATCTTTTCACTTTCTTATTATAAAATAAAATACATCTATCTAAAACATATTACTAAACCAAAATATGTAAGATATACATATACAGTTCAACAATTTGCCCAAAGTGAACATGTGTGATCCTACCACCCAGGTCGAGAAATAGAACATGATCAATTTCTTACAAACTCCTCTTTTTCCTCCTCCTGCCCACCATTAGCCTGATTTTTAAGGATATCACTTTCTCGCTTTCCTTTCCAGTCTTACCACCTAAGCTGTATCCCCAAGCACCATAATTTGGTTTTGCTTTTTTTTTTTATTTTGGGGATTTTATATAAATTGAATCATATACTATACATTCTTTTGTGTGTGGCTTATTTTGATCAATATTATGTTTGTGAGCTGAATTGGTTTTGCTGCAGGTAGCTATAGCTCATTCATTTTTCACCGTTGTATTAAAAGTGTGAATATATGACCATTTTACTTGTCCAATCTAGAAATGACTGGCATTTAGATTGTTACCAATTTTTGACTAGTTTAAATAATGTTGCTGTGAACTTTCTTATGCGTGTTTCTAGGAGCACACTTTTCTGTTGGATCTATGCCTAGAGAGTAATTGTTCATAAGGTCATAAGGTATTCTCATGTTCAATGCCAAACTGATTTCCATAGTGGTTGCTTCATTGTCACTTCCACCAGCAACGTATGACAATGTCAGGTGCTCTGCATTCTGACCAACTGCTGGTCTTGTGGTCTAGTAATTTTAGTCCCTCTCATATGTGTGTGAGATTTTATTGTGGTCTGAATTTTTATCTCCTAATGACTAAGGACCGTCTTTTATATAATTTTTGACCGTTTGAATATCCTCTTTTGTGAAATGCCAATTCAGGCCCATGTGCCAGATTCGTCATGTTCCTTTTTAAATTACAGGAGTTACTTTTATCTTTTCTAGACATGAGCCTTTATGAGCTATATCTGTTACAAACATCTTCTCCTGTTGGTGGCTTCCTTCCTTTCCACTCTCCTAGTGGTGTACTCAGAAGAAAAGAAATTCTTAATTTTATGTGATCCTTTATATCAATATTTCTTTTTAAAGTTTGTGCTTCATTTTGTCCACTCTAAGAAGCATTTCCCCATCCTAAGGTTGTGAAGATATGCTATATTATTTTCTTGAGGCTTCATTGTTTCATCCTTCACTTTTAGAGCTACAACTACCTGGAATTTATTCATCTGTTTGTTGTTTGGGGGTCTACTGTGAAGCAGGGAGTCATTTCATTCTTTCCGAAAGGACAGCCACTGACCCAGTATCGAAAAAATCTCTTCTGAAGCAGTATTTTTGTTTGGAATCAAGTGGCCATGTATGTATGGGTTCCTGAGATTATACCTATTTTATCTTTGTATCCAGGTGGCAATGACATAGTGATCTCTGTAGTTTTCCCATCCAGCAGAGCACATTCTCCCACTATTCCTCTTCATCAGATGTGTTGGTTGTTCTTGGCCATTTGCATTGAAATATGCATTTAGAATACTCTTTTCAAAGTTCCATTTCAAAAATTCAGTTGGGATTTTTTTTTTCTTTCGTAGTTTATTGTCAGGCTGGTTTCCATATAACACCCAGTGCTCATCCCCACAAGTGCCCTCCTCCATGCCCATCACTCCCCTTCCCCTCCCTCCCACCCATCAGCCCTCAGTTTGTTCTCAGTATTCAAGAGTCTCTCATGGTTTGCCTCCCTCCCTCTCCCCAACTATTTATCCCTTTCTCCTCCCCCATGGTCCTCTGTTAAGTTTCTCTCGGTTGGGATTTTAAATGAGAGTATTTTTAATATATAGATAACTTTGGAGAGAAATAACATATTTATAAAATGGGATGATGCAATTACGTCCATGGTCTGTCCCTCCTTTTCTCAAAGCATATTTTAAACAATATTATTGTTTTCTTGATGTTTATTTCTGTGTATTTGAGATTTTTAATATTATATTTTTTATAATTTTTTTTTATTTCTGAGAGAGAGAGAGACAGCATGAGCAGGGGAGGGCCAGAGACAGAGGGAGATACAGAATCCGAAGCAGGCTCCAGGCTCTGAGCTAGCTGTCAGTACAGACCCTGATGTGGGGCTTGAACTCATGAACCGTGAGATCATGACCTGATCCGAAGTCAGACACTTAACCGACTGAGCCACCCAGACGCCTCAAGACTTTTAATATTATTTAAAAGGTCACATTTTTAAAATTTAATTTTATAATTAAAGCTGGTATATAGAAATGACATTTTTTTGTATACTAATCTCGTATCCAATGATCTGCTAAGCTCACTTATTTCAATAATGCATACATATTTTGGACTTTCCATATCTATTGGTATCATATACAAGTAATAATTGATTTCTCCCCTTCTAATCCTCATACATTTCATTTCTTTTGTTGCCTTGCTATACTAACTAGGATCAGTACAATAGTGAATGGACTAGAGTATTAGTGATAGTAGTTATCCTTATGTTGTGTCCAGAGTCAAAGCTTTTAATATTTTATCATTAAGTATAGTGTTTGCTGTGGGGTTTTGGTAGCTACTCTTTTCTTAAGGAAATTTCTTTGTATTCCTTGTTTGCTAGGGTTTTCTTTTTAATCATAAATGGATGTTGAATTTTATCAGATACTTTTTCTGCATGTATTTAGATGATCACATCATTTGTCTCTTTTATCCAGCAAACGTAGTATATTTGTTGAGTTTGAAATAGCAAACCAACCTTGAATTCCTGGAATAAACCCAAACTGGTAATGATTTATTATCCTTTTTTATATTGCTGAAATTTCTTTGCTAATATTTTGGTTTGAGTTTTTACACCTATATTCATAAGAGAAATTGGCATATAATTTTATTTTCTCAAACCATCCTCATCAGTATTAAGGTAATGCTGACTCTATAAATCAAATAGAGTATTACTCCTCTTTTTCTATTCTCTGGAAGGGTTTTTGGAAGATTGGCAATATTTCTTCTTTAAATGATAGGTAAAATTTGAAAGCCATCTCATTCTAGAATTTTCTTTGCAAAAAGGTTTTTAAGTATGGATTCAACTTTTCTAATAATTATCAAACAATTCACACTTCTTCCTCTTATTCATTTGGTAAGTTGTGTTTTTTAGGGAATTTGTCTATTTCATCCAGACTCTCAAATGTAGTAGCACAGTTATTCATACTATCCTTTCAGGAAATTTTTTAGTGTGCGTAATACCTGTAATCATGTCTTCTTTTTCACTGGTGACATCGATTGTTTTCTGCATTCTGTTTTTTCCTCAATCAGCCATGAGGGATTCATGAGGGATTTATTAACTTTATTAGCCTTTCAAATAACTTTTGGATTTGTTGATCCTTTCTACTCTGTTTGTTTTCTATTTCATTTGTTTCTGCTCTTGTTTTTATGATTTCCTACTTTCTATTTTATTTGAGTTTAAGTTTCAGCTTTATCTCTAAAGTATTGCAATAGATAATCAGGTTACTGATTTTCAGCCTTTCTTCTTTTCTAATAGATGCATTTGAAGCTACAGATTTTCCTCTCAACTTGACTTTAGCTGTATCTCACAAGTCTAGACACATATTTCTCATTAATATTTAGTTTAAATTAGTTTCTTTTTTAATTGTTTAATGTTTATTCATTTTTGAAAGAGAGAAGACAGAGCATGAGCAAGGGAGACAGAGAGGGGGAGACATAGAATTTGAAGCAGGCTCCAGGCTCTGAGCTGTCAGCACAGAGCCCAATGCAGGCCTCAAACTCACAGACCGTAAGAATATGACCTGAGCCGAAGTCAGACGCTTCACTGACTGAACCACCCAGGTGTCCCAACTTTTCCATATTTCTATGCTTAGGTATGCCTCTTACAAATATGTTAAATATAACAATTTTAAAGTCTGTGTCTTGTGATTCCTATATCTGGAATCTCGGTGGGTCTGTTTCTGTTGCCTATTTGTTTTGTTAGTTTTCATTCCTGCCATCTTGTCTCCTCACATGCCTACTTATTTTCTTTTATTGCTTAATAGTTATTGTAATTGAGCATTTGTTCCTAGAGTAATTTGTGGCCTAGGATAACATTATCTTGCCCACAGAAGATTTACATTTGTCTCTGCCTTCAAGCCATAGTCATTTTGATCCAACTTAAGGATGATTCAGAACTAGTCTTAGTCCCTGCTGGGCCTATTTCTGGTTCACTCTGCTTCCAATCACCAATCTCTCCCTGCCTGGTCCCACCCCTCAGCTCTCCTCTCTTGAATTCGTAAAGTCCCCTTGTGGAAGAGTAGTTCAAACGCTGAGCTTACTTCTTGGGCTCCACTCACCTCTAGCCCCCACCTAGGTCATTCTTCACTACTTGTCACTTCTCTAATGGCTTAAAGCAGATATTATTGTATCTTCACCAGCTTGTCTCATTGTCCTCAGCAAGATGATCAGTCCAAATTACCTTGTCCATCATTACTAGATAGATGTCCAAGTCTGTCCCATTTGTTTTGATAAAATTGGGAGGATAACTTATATTACATACATACACACACACATATATATATATAACTTTTTCATACATAATAAATTACATACCTTCTTGTTATGCTTTCTTATTATGATTGCTTTCTTTTTTTTTTTAATATTTTTTATTTATTTCTAGGAGAGAGAGAGAGACAGCATGAGCAGGGGAGGGTCAGAGAGAGAGGGAGTCACAGACTGAAACAGGCTCCAGGCTCTGAGCTGGCAGTCAGCACAGAGCCCGACGCGGGGCTCGAACCCACGAACCGCGAGATCATGACCCAAGTGAAAGTCGGACGCTTAACCGACTAAGCCACCCAGGCGCCCCTATTATGATTGCTTTCTTATTACAAAAGTTTCCATTCCCACTGTCAAAAATTTAGAAAATAGAAACATAAAAAGGAAGAAAATAAAAATCACTTGCAAGTTCACCATTCTGAGATATATTTCCTTCTTATCGTCTTCCTATGCGTATATACATTTTTAAGAAAAATAAGATCACACTATACTTATTTTGTAATAGAATTTATTCATTTACTATATCACAACATCTTGATAGCATTATGGTATTCTAGTGTGTATATATACCATATTTCATTTGAACAATTCTATAAAAGTGTATATCAAAATTTTTCTAACTATTCATCATTATAAAACCACTGTCACAGACCTCATTTTGTCAAATATTTAACAGTTCCTCATTATATCCTTAGGACAAATTCCTACAAGTGGAGTTGCTGTTCAAAAGATACAAAACACCGTATATATTGTCAAGTTTTCCTCCAGAAGAGCATTATCGATGTACACTTCTACCAACAATGCTTCAGAGCAATAATGTTCAGTTCCTTAAATCAGATTAGAACTTCTGAGAAATTATTTCCTTATAAACATAGCTGAGATTTGTCATTTTAAAGCAATTTAAAAAGGCTTCTAACTGTTCTCTGTCCTGTCTTCTGCTATCATTTTGACTTCTATCTCCTCATTGGTATGTAAAATAAGCCACCAGCTTGGGGATTGGAGGGATTTAGGGGCTTAGCATTGGAGGCCAACCATTTCCAGGAGGGTAAGAGGACTGTATGAAAGCTGGTTTACTGAGGATCACCAGGGATGAAAAAACGGACTTCCAGCCCTCCAGTGGCCAAAGTCTCTTTTTTTAATGATTATTTTTGAGACAGAGACAGAGTGTGAGTGGGGGAGGGGTAGCAAGAGAGTGGGAGACACAGGATCAGAAGTAGGCTCCTGGCTCTGAGCTGTCAGCACAGGGCCCGATGGGATTCAAACTCACGAACTGTGAGACCATGATCTGAGCTGAAGTTGGACGCTTAATTGGCTGAGCCACCCAGGTGCCCCCACATATTCTTTATTAAAAAGCAGACAAAATAGATGAGTAAAATACTCCTTTTTGGTAACTCAGAAATTAGTATAATACCTAAGCAACACCCTAAAATAGGCAAACTTCGGTTTGAACTCCCCTGTACTAACAAAGTCCAAACTCCTTAACAAAAATCTTTTGAGCTCTGACCTACCTCTCCTTCCTAGATCCCAAACTGACACTTTAACAGCCAGAAATAGTGACCTCCTTTCAGTTCCTAGATAGACCCATGCTTTCTCTCTTCTTCTTTTTCTTCCCTGTACCATGAATATAGTGTCCTTTGCATGGAATGCCCTTCTGCTATTCACTATCAACTCAACTTATCCTTCAAAATTCAGCTCTGGAGTCAGTCACCTCCACCAGGAAATTTCCCATGACTCCCGCAGTCTGGTATGGGAGTCGCTCCTGTCTTATCGTGGTCTCTATAGCTCATCTCCATCACTCTTCGGTACTCCTCTGCTTACTTGTCAGTGTCACCCACTGCATTAAGAACTCATGAGGGATGCCTGGGTGGCTCAGTCAGTTAAGCAACTGACTCTTGATTTCCGCTCATATCATGATCTCACAGTCATAAGACAGAGCCCTGTGTCAAGTGCCGCATTGGGCTCCATGCTTAACATGGAGCCTGCTTGTAATTCTGTCTCTCCCTTTCTCACGCTCTCTCTGCCTCTCCCCAACTTGATCTAGTGTGCACTTGCTCTTACTCTCTCTATCTCAAATAAATAAATAAACCAAAAAATTTTTTTAAAAAAAGAACTCATGATGCCAAGGACTATGTCTTATTTTACCTCATAATATCCTGAGCACTGTACCTGGGAAAATGCTCATTAAACTCTTTCCTTCCCCCAGAGACATTCTTCCATTCATTCCCCCCAAGTCCAGGATTTTCATCTTCCTTTTTTTTTTTTTTAAATTTTTAATGTTTTATTTATTTTTGAGAGAGAGAGAGAGACAGCATGAGCAAGGGAGGGTCAGAGAGAGAGAGACACACAGAATCTGAAGACAGGCTCCAGGCTCTGAACTAGCTGTCAGCACAGAGCCTGACGTGGGGCTTGAACCCACAAACCATGAGATCATGACCTGAGTTGAAGTCAGACGCTTAAGTGACTGAGCCACCCAGGGGCCCCTCATCTTCTTTAGTAAAGAAAATCAACCTAAAAACCTTAAAGTATTGGTGGGTTATAGTTGCATAACATTCTAGAATGATATACTTGGGGGGGCGGGGGGTGTAAGTAATCACAAGCCAAGCCCTTTATACGGCAAAGAAGCTAAATTTCAGGAAGCTGAAGTGACTCATCTACAGTCATACTGCAGCTTCACAACCAAACTAGGATGAGAATCCAGGCTTCTGGTTTCTAGACCAATATGCTTCCCACTGAATTAGGGATCTCAGGACCAGCCCAGAAGAGATAGTGCTCAACTCATAGAAAGGAATCTACTGGTGGGTGCTCAAATGTCACGGCCCCCATACTAGAGAAATAGCTAGCATCTCTCATACGATGCTACACATGCCTACTCAAACTGAGAAAAGGGAAATTCTGCAATATTAACATGGAGAAAACAGACTATATTTCACTATATATTCTTTAAAGAAGATTTTGTTCTGTGTTCATTCTTGTGCCTCTTCATTAAGGTGTTGAAACCTAATCTTAGTCTTTTTGAAGACAGAGAAGTAGACACACTAAGCTACGCATGCTTTTTAAACTAGATGTTGATATAATCAAACCTGAGTTTCAAAAGTGAGTTACTTTTCTTGGCTTATGTACTGTTGAAGAACTGTCCTATGGAAAATAGCAGATATCTATTTCTGAAATATATCATGATGCTAGCTAATAAGTTAACATCAACAACAATATCTACCTGTCAACTGTCTTTTATAACTCTAATAATGGTATTTTAGCATTATTTCTAAATATTATTAGAAAAAAAATAGTAAGAAGTATTGTATAACTATGGTCCTGGCTTAGACCAGGGGACAGCAGAGCAGGATGGGAATAGCATAGGCCCTGGGGCCAGACTGCCTTGACCTTGGATCGGTGGCTTCCAGCTAACTTTGAGCACATTGCTTAGCATCTCTGTGCCTGAGCTTTTTCATCTGGACAATGAGGATGTCAATACATGTTTCAGTTGCTGGTTCGAGAATTAAATAAGATAATACTTGTAAAGTACTTAGAACAATGCAAGGCACAGGGTGAGGCTTAGAATTCGTTATTATAGTAGGGGCTCTGTAAACAAGTGTAAGTTGAAAATAATCAACAGACCCATCTGGGAGCAGAGGTTAGCTACTCATGCGTCTGAATGCAAAGCTCCTGCTATTGAAATAATTTTGGAAAATAGAATATATCCCCCATTGACACCCTATAATATTCTGCCACATGAGGCCCATGAAAGAAAACTTGATGAAATACAGGCAATAAATGTTATCACGTAACTATCCATAAATTCTGGATTTCCACAAAGCAGTTCTTTCGCATCATAATTAAGGGTTTGAAAGTCAAATGATTTAAGTGCTAGTTTTAATTACCGCTTGGTGAACTTTAGTGTGTTTGAATTGTCACAACTTTCCTTAAGGATTACTCTGAAGCCAGGCAATACAGTGGGAAATTATTAACTCCTACTTTGGTACAGCAATTATCTGCATTACAAGGTTTATGCAATTAGCTGTTTAAGATGTCATTATATTTTGCCATCTGGTACACAGGAGTTTATGCATATGAACAGGCACGTGTTGAAGTGATTTTCACTATATGACTTGTTCTCAACCCAAGTCATCTCTCTAATGAGGGGAAGTTACCGTGCACCGTACATTAGTGGCAGGTGCACACTATCAAGCTTCATTTTCATTGAAGACCTTCATTTTTCCATTTTAAAGTATTCTGCACAAGTGCTGGAAAATTAATTAGTCGTTTGCAATTGAACAACGCCTGCAGACTTGTTCCTTAGCAGTTAGAGGGGGGCACGGATCCAGTTGGGGGGCCACTCCTCCTCCTCACACGGAAGGTTGCAAGGACCCTTCGTTCATTCGATGAAAAGAGCCAGAGCGTGAACCCCTGCAGTAGCCCGGCTCTCGCCAAGAGGGAAAGTGGGCCTCGCTGCAGAGCCTTCTGAGCCCTGCGGGGTCAGCACTCCTCACGCACACACACACACACACACACACACACACACACACACCCTTTCCAGCAGAGGGAACACGACGGGGACAGGGACGCTGCACTATGCCCGGGAGATGGCAGCTCCCCCCCCCCCCCCCCCGGGGAAACGGCGTCCCCGCGGGGCCTGCGGCGGCCGCTCTCCCGGAGCGCGCGTCCCCCGACCGAAGCGCATTAAAACGGCGCCCTCTGGTGTCCGCTAGCAGCCGCTGGGTAAAAGGAGGCGCGCTTCGGGGCCTCATAAACTTTTCACCCCGTTCACAAACAGAAAGCCCGACTCTGAAAAGTATCTTGCAACTCCGCCGGCCTTCTGTGCGCGCAGAAAGGCGCAGCTGAAAGAGGCTGGGGTGGCGATAGGAACCGGTGCCCTCCCCGGGCACCCCGGCAGCGTCCCCGGGCGAGCGCGCTGCCCAGGCCGGGGTGCTGGGCTCCCCCGGCCGTGCCCTCCGCGCGACCAGCGTGGAGGGCGAGAGGGACGCCGGGCTCCGGAGGCAGGAAAGAGACAAACGCCACATCGGAAGGGCAGCGGATGCAGGCGGCCCGGCTCCGCCCGACGCACCTGCCCCTCGGCGAGCCGCGGGGGAGCTCCCGGGAGCAGGGGCCTGCGGCGCGGGGAGAGGAGCGGACGCCGGTCTCAGCCTCTCTCTGTCGAGGCTTTGTTGGAATCTTCTAGGGAACCAACCCCCCCCCCCCACCACCACCCCAGGGAAGGCTCGCGAACCCCGCGCGGGCACCCTGGCGGAGCCGGCCGGCGCTGCCATGGAAATGCGGCACCGCCTAACGAGCTGGGCCCGCTGCTTCCCTTGGGAGAGTTGGGGGTCGCAGTCGCAAGTCGCGTGGCTCTCGAGTTCCCTGAAAAACATTCTCTCCCCGCCGCCACCACCCCCTACGTTGTGCCCCTGCCATTGCTACCGTCTCCTGCCCTCCCCCCCCCCATACACACCCACAGTGCGCACGTGTTTCCTCTTTCCCAGTTGGTGTGCCAGGAAGAGAGCCTAGGTTCAGCCCCAGCGGTTGGTGTTCTGACCACAGGGAAGTGTGGGTTTGTCAGAGCTGAGGCAAGAAGATGCCTCCTGAAGCCTTTTGCTTGGGGCCTGAGGGTGACAGCCAGGGGATGGAGGGAGGAGTTTCTGGCTGAACCTGCCCCTTGTGACACATTTCTGCGCCACTTTGTTGTGGGGGACGGGAGAGAGCAAGAAGTGAGGGCAGGTTAGATGCCTTACAAGCAACCAACCAATATTTCTAGATAGACAACAATGTGTAAAGCACTGACCCAGGCACTGGCAGCTACTCAGAATGAGAATAAGAATTTGCAAGCTGATTAGAGAGAGCAAACTTCAGAAAAGGAATAAGTTGGGGCGCCTGGGTGGCTTAGTCGGTTGAGCGTCTGGCTTTCGCTTAGGTCATGATCTCGCGGTTCGTGGATTCGAGCCCCGCGTCGGGCTCTGTGCTGACTGCCAGCTCAGAGCCTGGAACCTATTTCGGAGTCTGTGTCTCCCTCTCTCTCTGACCCTCCCCTGCTCATGCTGTCTCTCTCTCTCTCTCTCTCTCTCTCTCTCTCCTATAAATAAATAAAACATAAAAAAAAAAGGAATAAATTGGTTTGATTGAATATTCAAATGGTGCCGCCAGGTTGGATGTACAAAGGGTGAATAAAACCAGAATTGACTTTTGGAGTCTCAGGATTTCTGTACCTGGGTGTCCCTGCAAGTGAATTGTATATTAGAGGTTGTTCTCTGTAGGTTCAAGACAGAAAACAGACACTTAATAAAGTCTGAGATGAGGGTGCCAAGAAAAAGAGCCTATCATTCCTACTGGACGACAGACAAAGTTGGAAAAGTAAATCGAGGCCAGATTGAGAAGGCTGAGGAACTGGACATTGAATGAATAAAGCAGGAAAACGTGTTTTCGGGCCAGACTGGACTAGGTCTAAGTCTCCTCTGTACCTCTTGCCATTTGTAGTTGAGTCTCTGTTCCCTTCTGTGAAATGGGAGAATTGTGCTGCAACATTAATGAAGATTATATGGGTCAAATAAGACAATGTCCTTGGCCTGAATACATTCAGTGTTAATATAACCCCTTTTTCTCTTTCAAATATTTCAGAACGCCCACATGATCTTCAAGCTTCTTCAGAGCATCTTTAAACATTCTTCGAATAAACATGTGGCTGTGCCCCTCCTGTTTAAATTCAGTCCACGTTCTTGCCTCCAGACACACTAGTCCATGCTACACTACCATCTTTTGTAGCATAAAAATCTTTGGAAATACTGCTTTTTACTACAGGATTCTAGTAATTGACTTTCTGAGTGACTATCCCATCAGATTGGACCATCTAATGCCCATAATATGTAACATCGGTTTATTAGACTCTCACCAATGGCTTTGGCAGAAAACTCAGTTCTCCACGATCAGGAACTGCAATTCAGCCTCTCAAACAAACCCCCAGACATGTCTGTTGTAAAAAGTCCTTCCATTTTATTAAGTATATGCTTTTCCAAAGCTGAGCCTACACAGGACAACCACTGACCTGCAGCTGACTTGGGGAGATACCTATATTCAGAAGTTCTAAGACTGGGACTGGGGCCGGTCAACACTAATGAGTTTCAAGGTGGCTTATCGATTGAATCCACCCTTTTATTACTAAAAAGAGCCCTGGACTGCTCACTGTTGGAGAAGGATACCAAAAAGGAGAGGCTAAGATCTCCAAGATGTAGATATACACTCATACACACACTTACGATGACTGATATATGTTTCCATGACATAGAAGCACAGTTCCACATTACCCCATTTTAAAGATGAAGAAATAAAGACATGAGGTTACAAGGTATAATTGATTCACCTTTTTTTTCTTCTACTTAAAAGAAATTTCCCTTTCCAGGGTCCTCTGGCTGGCTCAGTTAGTAGAGCATGTGACTCTTGATCTCAGGGTCATGAGATCAAGACCCATGTTGGGCATAGAGAGTACTTTTTAAAAAATTCCTATTCCAGATATTTCAGAATCTACCTTTAACAGCAGTTTATTAAGCACCTCCTATTGCTTGGTTACTATATTAAGTAATTTTGAATATGAGGTCTCCTGTAATTCTCACAACACCTCTGTGAAGTAAGACTTCAAGTTCTCTCATCACAGAAGAGGAAATATTGGTTCAGAGACTTCAGGGGAATCCATTAACATCCCACAGAGAAGTGGTGGGGCCAGGTCATGGAGAGCCCAGATCTTCTGACTACACATCTAGATGCCTTCTGATGCACCACAACTTAGGGTGGTCCCAACTAGTGTTAGCACACTTCAAAAAGTTATCTAGGGGTGCCTGGGTGGCTCAGTCAATTAAGCATCCGACTTCGGCTCAGGTCATGGTCTCGCAAGTTTGTGAGTTTGAACCCTACATCAGGCCCTGTACTGACAGCTCAGAGCCTGGAGCCTGGAGCCTGCTTCAGATTCTGTGTCTCTCTTCCTCTCTGCCCTTCCCCTGCTCATACTCTGTCTCTCTCTATCTGTCAATAATAAATAAACATAAAATTTTTTCTTTAAAAAAAAAAAAGAAAAAGTTATCCAGAAAGGTCTGACAGGAGAAGTGGACACCTTGGTGTTTTCGCTGCATTGGAGGTATAGTAAATAGTAAAGGTCAGTGCTAATAGCCTTAGTAATGGTAGAGTATGACAATGTTTCCTAAGGAAATATTGATGGTGGAGGAAGGAGCAAGGGTATGAAGGGAGAAGCCAAAGAATGAGCTGATTTACACTCTCATAAATATGAATAACATCAAATAAAGAAATATGACCAAATCAACCAAATATCATTATAACAAATACCATTACACTGAGAAGTTTGGTACAGTGTGGCTATTGCCAAATCCTGGTATTTGACCTTGGCAGATAGTGCTTTGGTGATTTCGTTATAAGAATTATTTAGTAAGTGTCTTTGTACATTAAATATTCTTGCTGGTTTGTGTCCAGGTAATAGCAACATTTTATGTTGAAAGGACTGGACTGTTCGCGGAGGAGAGTTACACTCTTTTCATTGTTTTTGTTTTTCCATTGTGCAGCAATTACTCATTAGTTCCCTTTCTTCTTACCTACCTAAGTAGCAAATCAAACCATCATTCCTCCCCAGAAAAACTCCCTTTCACATCTGAGAATAACTAACCATACAAAAGGCCTGAGAGTTAAATGATAAAATGCTTTCGGTTGGGGCCCTGTGTAAATGTGTGCATTACATTTCTTTTTCCTACTGGGGCCCGCCATGATGCTTCTGCTTGCCAAGGCATTCATTATCAAGACCTGGACTTCAACTGCATTTCACCTTCAGCTTCTATACATTGTTTCCAATAATACAATAGATTTTCATTTTGAAACAGATGCTACAGGAGATTCTTGAGCAGGAAAACCCCACTGTGTAACTAACACCATAAAGGTATCAAAATTTAAGGTCGGATGGCTTTGGATTGTGGGTTTGGGGAAACCAGTTGGTGACTCGTTAAGAAGAAAAACATCTTAAAACCAATACATACTTGTGGAATGCATTTTACATGTGCCAAATGTTCTAGGTGCTAACAGAGACATAACAGAGTTTATATTCTAAGTTTTAGAGTAGAAACTTCTCCTCTTTCATTCCCCAGAGCCGTGCCTTAGTGCTGTTATAATAAAGTGATGCCTATCCTAGCTCAGGTGTTGAGCTGAAATATTTCTTTCTGAAATTACTATCTTCATCCTAGAGTTTTAATGTTACTCACTTCATCATCTTTAGGCATAGTTTTATGAATGAATGAATGAATGGAGAAAAGACTTTAGGAAAGGTGGGAGCTACAGCTGCACTTCACACAGTCACACATATACGTATTTATAAGAGACAGCTTTGTACTTGCTTAGAAGGTGGTAACAAAAATTTTAATTAAATGAGGTACTAGTAAATAGTAATAGTAAGTGATCCGGAAATAGGTTATTGTTTGTCTATGGGAAGGGATTAGCTACAGAATAGTTATTAAAACCTCCGCTAACCCATCCCTCTATCCTAATCAGACGCTCAAGCCTCTTTGGCTCCTTTTATCTTCTTCTAAGGCCCTAATCTACGAGAAACAGCAAGCAGCTAGCCAAAGTCTTGTGTGTTCGATTTCTTAGGATAAAAAACCGTTTTTTCATTAGAAATAGGTGAAAACTCGCTACAAGTCACCATCGTTTCTCACCTACTTAACTCATTTAATTTTCACAAGAACCCTCCCCCCCAGACAGATCCAGGTCCCCCACCCCCCTTCTGAAGGTGGAGCGTGTCTATGAAACCTTTTGTACACTGAAATGGTGTAAAGCAAAGACGCAAGTACGTTATAGCCTATGGCAAAAACATTTTGGTGCTCCCAAACCCAAAATATAAGCTCTCCTAGGCTGTTCTGATACCTTACCACGCATTTTGCTAAATATGAAATGAGCACAGTGTCTCACAGAGAAGTCAAAGCTTTAGGGGCTGGACGCTGAGATGCGGACTGTAGTTCCCGGGGCAGGAGCTTGGCGGCGCCACTCTGGCTGCTCAGGGCGCTCGCTGCCTGTTTAAGGGCTGCCCATAACACAAACGCTGATTGCTAGTTTTGCTTTTTCCTAAAAGCTAGAGTCCTCTTCCATTTCTTTCTGCTTTCGAAAACTGGTACCAAGGTAGTAGGTCTTTCATAAAAGTCATGTGGCTGACGCGTACTTCCGAAAGCGAGGGATAAATTGTACCACTGGCTCCTTTCAAAGGATGAGGAAACCAAGACTCAGAAAGGTTAAGCAGCGTGTCCAAGGCCACACAGCTACTCTTCTCAGAGAAACACGCTGCACTCCCTGAGACTAGCCTGGAGGAGATTCTGCCTGGGTATAATAACCCAGTTCCTGTATTTGCTCCCCCAATTCCCCAGTCCTCAAACGTTCATTCCCAGGGCCCCCAGGACGCTTGCTGCTGCCAAGACCCTCTAACTAGAGGGCAGAGCCCAGACGCCGGAGCTCAGAGGCGGCTCTGCACCAAGGAGGCCCTGCTTAGAGGGGCCGCAGTACTTGAGAGGCGGCTCCCGCTCCCTCCTGCTGCCTGGAGCTCGCCTGTAGGTGGCGCCCTGATTCGCTCAGGGGAACTTGGAGAACGTGGACACGGGTCACCAGCTGCCTCCCCTAAAGGCCAATTAAAATAGTGTCTTGGCTGGAGCTGTGCGGAGGAGCCTTGGCAGTGTGGCCGTGCCCCCTGCCCGTCTCTCTTCCTCCCTCCCCCACGCGGGGCTGGCGCGCCGGGAGAGCCGTCAG
This sequence comes from Hyaena hyaena, assembly GCF_003009895.1. Lineage (NCBI taxonomy): Eukaryota > Metazoa > Chordata > Mammalia > Carnivora > Hyaenidae > Hyaena > Hyaena hyaena. The sequence goes on along the minus strand of NW_024080637.1, from coordinate 410,398 downwards.
CCTGGGCTTCCTCCGAGGCTGGGTTCGGGCGCCGGATCCCCCAGCGCTCTAGGCCGAGCCAGCCGTCCCTGGTGTTCGTGCTTGGAGCCCCGGGCCTGGAGCCTGCCCCTCCGCTCACTCCCCGCACCCCCTTTTGCCGGCAGCTGGAGCGGGGGCGGAGGGTTGGGGGAGAGTGTGACCCCATGAGTGCTGGGCGGGGCGGGGCCGCTTTAAAAAACTTCTGAAAGGCCTCGTTCAAAGCCTCAAAAGAACAGAACTTGGGCCGGAAGGCGGTTTCCAAGGAGGGGCCTAAAAGGGGGCGGGGGTGCACCTGCGGGGCCGAGAACTCCACAGCCCTGGAAGGGGGGTCCGGTGGCCCGCGAGACCTGAAGCCCCCGCCCTGCACTCGTCGCCAGGCCCCGGCCTCCTCCTCCCTAAAGCCCTCGCCACCCCGGGGGGGGGGGGGGGGGAGGGGGGAGACTCTGTTAGGCCCCTCCCGGGACCCTTCCCTTTCATCTTCCCTACGGGAAGGCCGGGCGGACGGTGGGGGGCTGCTCCGGCCCGCGGTCTCCGTAGGGTCTTCCTTCCCTCCAGCCCCTCCCTAGGAAACCAAGATTTCGCAGCAAAGTTGAATTCCCGGATTTTAATTACAATCCACTCGGGTGGGAGACGGCTGAGCAATTGGGCATCGGGATGGAGGGGACATTCCTATTTTATATTCCCCCCCCAAAAAAAATCACTGGGGAGGGTGAGCAGGAGAGCGGACGAGTGGCCTGCGCTGGGGGGGGGGGGGGGGGGGGCGGCGGGGATGGCCGAGGCCCCGGCGGTGTCGGGAGCGCTGCGGTCGCTCTGCGCACTGGCTGTGCCATCTCGGGGCACATGCGGAGCGGACGCCGTCCCTCGTGCGGCCAAGAGACAGGGACTTAGGGGATTTTCATTAGCACCGCATTATAAGGATCATCCTCCTCCAAAGTCCTTGCTATAGAGGCTCTTGAATGAATTAGGTAAATGATTTGCTCCATTTGTAGTTTCTGGAGAAGATATTCTCAGAACTTTTGAAACCGAGCGCTTTAGCTAGGGAGCGAGTACGTGGAGACTCACTACCTGCAGACTCGTTTGGTGAGAATTGCTGAGTGGGTTAGTGAGGACACGGGGGAAGAGATAGAAGTGGAATCGCGTGAAGCTGCACGATTTAGTAAGAAGAATAGCTTAAAAAAAAGTAATCTACATAAAGTTTATTCTTTTGCTTGGAGTCCTCTTCCTTGATCTGAGAAAATAAAATACATGAGAACTGGGTGGCCGTGGTGTTTTCCAATTAACATTTATTACACTTTCTCAAAGAAGTTGAAAGAATTAGTTTGGTGAATTTTAAGAACAATAGTTGCTGTCATTACCGGCAGCAAAGATGTAGCGAACTGAGCGGTAGTTTCCCGAAGAGCTTGGTTGCAACATTAACTTTCAAATTTAGTGTCTACCTCATTTTTTAAAAAAGGGGAGGGGGGTGTTTTTAGGGAACACTGAAAAGGAAAGAGACCAAAGGGGAAAATAGAGCCGTGGAAACAAAAAGAAGGAGGCGAGATTAGCTGTAACAGTCTGATCTTCAGTGAGTCCCCCGTCGGCGTCCTAATGCACCACACATTTCTGGTAGTGTTAACTTTATCAGGAATATTGGTGGGCCTGGTCTCTAAGCACTTCCTAAGAAAGGACAGACAGACTAAAATGTTTTCCCTTTTGTGAAGGTTTAGCACTTGCTACATTAAGTAGCACTAACGGAAAAAGGGGTCCTCCGGCTCTCATGGGCTGCTTTAAAATCTGCAGGTGTACCTAACATCCCCAACGCCCAGCATCCCTGGCGCTGGAAGAGGGACCTGCTGGTGGACAGAAACAGAGGACCCGACCCGTATGCAGCGCGCCCTGAGTACCCTGCCCTGGCATTTTAGCAGGCAAGGACTGGCGTGTTGAAACTACCCTTCTGATGTTAGCCAAGCTAAGAGATCTGGTTTCCTACAAACTTGGCCACTCTGGCCCCAGCACTCTGCGTGTACAGGATGAAAGCAACGTTTTTATCCCTTAAGACTAAAATGTAACCTTTAAAACACTCCCAGTACAGGGTTGAAAGCATGTCAAGGGCTCAAAGGCAAGCTTGTGTTGCACGCAGGGCAAGTGCAACTTATGGTAAACAGCAAGAAACTTTGTGAAAGTTAGAATGGCCATTCAAAGAGATAGTTTGAGAAGGCGCTACAAAATAGCCTGGTAACCACCAGACGACCAGAAATACTTGGGAGGTGCCTATGTGTTCCCAAAGGTGGGGTAGTTGAGACTTGGTGCACTGGTTTGGGCTATGTTAAAGTTTATGGAAAGCAGTCCTTATCTGTGCCCTCATGAACCCAGAAGGCTATACTTTCCGGGCAAAAGACTCTTAGTAATTTTCCCTCCAGAGTTATGGGATCCAGGGCTTTTATAAGCTCTGAGAAATCACAAAACTTAACCCTGCGATTTTCCTCTTGAGTTCATTATACAAAACACAAAAACCTTCAGATCAAATAATTAAGTGATTTGTCTTAAAGAGAAACTCCAGCAAAAGTTTCTGGCACAGAAGGCTGAGTTAGGCCCATTCCTCAGCGGTTGGGGTGAGGGCTCAGACGACAAGCTGGCACAAACACAGGACTTCACCTGCATTGGCACCCACATCCCCACCCTGGGTCCCCACGCTGCCGGTTAAAGAATGAAAATGTATGCACTTCAAGTATGTGAGACACACACACACACATACACACACACACACACCAGGGTCCAAACACACATCCACAAAACACAAAAGGGGGGACTTAACTTTGGCTATTGAGGGGAAAGTCTACCGGAAAAAGAAGTCAGGGCACTTCCAGCAAGCACTGAAAACAGCTTGGAGGTCTACAACCTGTCTGCTCCAGAGGCAGTCAGTACATTCCAGAAGCCCCCACAGCCCCACAATTATCAGTGCTGTGGTTCAAAAGTTGGAAACTGCGGTTTTTAATTGGGGCTCCTTTTCCCCCCTTCCTCTTCAGCGGCTCCTCTCTATAAGCGGATTTGCTTTTCCATGCATCGCTGGCAAGTCGCTTTTAGGAAATCTTGCCTCTGCGAAAACCTTTTAAACGTGGTAATATATTGCAGTCTTATTAAGTCCCCTCCAGAAGTGTGTGAAAGGGGCTCTGTTTTCCTGAAAGCTTCAGGAACTGGACTATCTGACCAAAGGCTCAGACTGGCCCAAGGAAGGTTTGGATTGACTCCACTCTACACTCAAGTGAAAGCAGCGTATTTTGTTTTTGGTTTTGTTGTTTGGTCTGGTTTGTCTTGTAACGCCTAGAAGATTTTAAATCACACAATGCTCCCCCCCAAAGCGGGGGGGTGGGGGGGAAGCACTGAACTTGTTCCCTTTATTACAAGACACCTTAGAAGTCCGTCTGAGAGAAGGGGCGGCTGAGTAGGTGGGACCACGAATTAATATGAAGAACGAGGCCATCTGGGCCAAGGTCCCCGGACCAGAAGACACGGAGGGGACGGCACACAAGTTTCTCACAGGTTGCTATTAAGATGGGGACCACTGCAAAGAGCCCCTACTAAAGTCAGTTGTGCCGAGCGTCCTCCGAACTTCCTTACGGGGACAGCCGCCCGCGAGCCCCGCGGGTTTCAGCTTCCACCACAAAAGTAAGAGTCGGTTCGGCCGCGTCGCTGCCTCCTTCCCCTAGGGATGCTCCAGGCCGGCTGCCGAGAAGGGGGCGCGCCGCAGGGTCAGCTCCGGGGCCAGAGGGCGGCGCCCGGCCGCTGCGCATCGCGGCCTCCTCCGGCGGCCTCGCGGTCATGACCTTGCCGGGCAGCTCTTCGCCTCCCGCTAGGTCGGTCCACCTGCCCTCGCCCCAAGCCCGCTCCGGGCCTGGAGTGCGGGATCCCCGTCGTCCCGGTTGGTGGTGATGGAGGGTAGATTTAATTTTTATACTCTCAATTCCCCAGTACCTCTGAGACTGGCAAAGTCCGCGGGCCACTAGGGACTGGGATCAGTGAAGTCGTCCCCCGGACCCCGGACCCCAGACCCCGGACGTCTTGGGAAGCTCTGCGAGGCCAGGCGCCCCCGGCTTTCTGGATGCTAAGTTGCTGCGGGCAGGGAGGAGAGAAACTCGCCAGGTTTCTCATCTTCGGCTCCCGAAATTTTTGAAAATATAGGTACCTTGAGTTTCCTCCCTGGCACCTTCCAGAGCCTCCTTAGAAGGGGTGTGCGCCTGGGATAATGATGGAGCGGGTGGGAGTCTTCACCAGCTAAAGTCTCGTTCCGCGTCCACAAAGGGAAGGAGGAAGGCAATCAGGTGGAGTAGAAGGCAGCGCACCGTCTTTTATTGATTCATTTATTTAGGATATTGTGTTCATCTCATTGACCAAGTGAATCTCGAGCGCTCATGCTAGCGCTTGGAACGAATCAACTTTCCGCTCGCCGCTCTCAGCAGCCGTCGCTGACGAGTTCTGTCCAAAGTTGAACGTAACCCTGGCGCCTACCGCCCTCTACCTTGGTGTCGGATGCCACTCCGGGCGTCCCAGGCCTGCCAGCCTGGTCTCTTCGCCCGCCCCTGGTAGAACAGTCAGGGCACCTGGGCTTCAGGTGCCACTGGAGGGAAGAAGTGGGACGTTACTTTCCAACAAGCAGGGAACTAACTAAGCCTGCCAGCGCCTATCTTGTTCTGGAAAAACACCTAATCTCCACTTCCTCTATAAAGCTTAACTGCAGCTCGCCTCCAATCCCAAATTGCAAACACTAGTGGAATGCTCCCTTAAGCACTCCATTCCTGTGACCCTTCCTAAAGCCTCGTTCAAGTCTGGACTCTGGGGGTGATTAAGAGGGGAGGGAAATTCAGGATGCCGCTTTTCCCCTTTAAACTAATAATGATACAAAGGGAGCACACCAGAGATTTGGGGTTGTTTTGACTTCATAATTCAATGACAGAGGCTAGGCCTAAGGTAACAAGTTGTGTACCAAAGAATACCACAACAGAATCAGGAACTAATGCCTTGGAAACTTCTCTCCAAAGAGGGAAGGGAAAAGAAAAAGGAAAAAAAAAAAAAAACCCAACTTGGCTTCCTCCCACCTGGATAGTCAAAACACACATCAATAAGTACGCACTCAACATACAGAGCCAATATTACATATTTACATTGATCCGGTCAAGTGGAGAATTCTCCAGTTTCATAACTACTGTATGTATGGGAATGGAGTTTTAGTAGGGAATGTTCTGGCCTATTCTTAATAATAATAAAGACCGCTGGGCTCCTTGCTTTAAGCTGACATAAAAGCCAGATAAAATAAAGTGCTTAGAGGCCTTAGTTGAAATCCAGGAGCAGCTCAAAGATTCCTCTATTATATCTGACCTTGCTTTCCTTGTGTTTACATTGGAGTAATAATAACCTCTAACATGTATTGAGCTGTTTGTTACATGTGCCGTGCTCTGTTCCAAGCACTTTAATATGATAACTCATTTAATCCTGACAACAGTCCTATGCATTAGTTGCCATTATAACCCCCATTATATAAATGTGGGACACTGAGGCACAGCTAAAGCAAATAATTGGTCTATGATTACTCAGCTAGTGCATGTCAAAACTGGCTACTGGTTTGGCTCTAGCACCCACACTCTTGACCACTCACTACAGAGATAAAGGGGGTGTCAAACAGTGGCCCCTGCCCATGCCCCTGCTTGGAACTGTTTTCTGAAAAAGTAGATAGGGAGTAATTAATCCTACTAATTCGTCAATCTAGACAGCTGATCCGGCACAGAAGAACTCTTACCCACTAAAAAGTTAATATTTTCTGAATTATCCAAGCGATTTAATGCATTTCATATACAGGCTACAAATAAACAAGAACACCAGACTCAAAATCCTTTTGGCTGACCCTCCTCCCACCCCCATATAATTACAAGATTACATTGTCATTCTCAAAGAGCACTCATTATATACTATATATGCTTCATAGCTGGGACAATAGCAGCTTTATATAGACACAATCTTTATTGTTAAGGACTCAGGCAAACTGGACTCATCACTTTCATCACCTCCAGTGTTCACTGATGCCACCTGAAGAATGTGACCTCTTTTCCTCTCTCCATCAATACCTCCCCCACCCTGTTCAGCATTGCATCCTAGATAGAATCATGGAGTGTCTGTGAAACACACACACACAAACACACACACACACACACACACACACACACAAAGCATATCATTTACCACCTGCGATTTTAAGAGCGAGAAAAGGGGGCCGTAGGAAAAGAGACCCGCCCGAACATCACACACCATTGTGTGTGGAACCCAGGACTCATCACTCCTAATTTGGTCCCATTCTCCCAAACCAAACTGACCCTTAGAGCTCATAAAGGTAGTTAGATCCAGAGCACACTTTAAAAAAAAAAAAAAAAGGAAAAAAGTTTTAACAACCCTTTTTTGACCCAAGATATATAAAGAAGGGGCTGTCTTACGCCTTTCTTCCTTTCAGATGTGTTCCTGGAATGTCTTCACCAGATGTTTACCCAAGAAATTACAGTCGCTGAGTCTTCGACATGTGCGTGCATTTTAAAAGCAGTATTTTAGATCTGAACCTAGTTAATGATTTTCTTTTCTTTCTTTTATTAAAAAAAAAAAAGAGGATTTTAGTTTTCCCTGCAAGTGATCCGAGTCTTTACAGAGTCTGCGTTAACGTCACTCACTTTCACTCTGGGACGTGCTAGTCTCACAGTCTAGTTTTGTTCAGACTTTATTTTGCTCCAAGCTGCATTACAAGCCACTTGTCCACGCTGCAAAAGGTGGGGGTAGGGGGTCGGGGTGACGGGCCCTTTTGCTCTTTTTCGCCCCTGCGTACGCTTGAAGCAGTCTGGAATCCTTCCCCTCGGCTCTGCGCGCGCGCGCGCACACACGCGCACACACACGTGTGCCATGCATGTGTGGGGCCTACGGATCTGTGTATACGCGCGTTTGTGATTTAAAGTGACAGACCACGAGCTGGACTGGAGCAGTGAATTATTTTGCGTGATAAATCAACTTGATTGTCTCCACACTGTACTTCCATTATTCACCCGAGCGCTCGGTGGTTACGGCGGACGTGCACTGCGGCAAAAATGTCCTCGGAGCCGCTAATTTTGTGGCCACTGCGGCGGCTGCGGCGGCGGCGCGGGGGCGCGAGCACGGATTGATTTTTCAAGATCACGTCTCCTTCAGTGCAACTCGCCAAATCGAATCGAGTTAACTGCAGAAGCCTCACTGGATGCAAGTGGATTGGGTTTTGTACCTGAGATTTTTAAAATGCTTTTTTTCTTTGGAGGGAGGAGCCGAGCTGTTGGTGCAGGAAGGGGGATATACCTTTTCTGTTTTATTTTCTTTTTACGCTCTTTAAAAAAAAAAAAATGAAAATGGCTACCACCGCTTCCTGAGCACTGGGGAGGCCAGACCTTTGCAGATAGGGAGATGATGCTTTAAATCCCCTTTTTTCCCCTCTGTCCCTCCCTCCCTCCCTTCCTCACCCCCATCCGCCTCCTGTCGGCTCTGCGACAGCAAGGGAGAAAAATGGTCCTGGGCTCTTGTGCAGGTCATTTGTCCCCAGTCTCGCTTTTTACTTGGACAACTAGTTACCAATTTTTTTTCCTGTTTGCAACCTGATCCTTATTATCCGGATTCAAATGTTTAATAAAAATGTGTCCAGAATATGTTTGATTTGTCTTCTGTTTAAATACCAAGCGATGCAGCGGTTGAACAGCAGCGCGGGGTGGCAGTGGGAACAATCTTACCAGATCTGTAGATCACCTGGGACGGACACAACCCAGCGATTACAGACAACTTTTTTTTTTTTTTTTTGGAGGGATACAGCTAATTAACAAATTGATTACCAGATGTGTACCGATGCCATCGAGTCTTACAAAAACACATCCAGAAGTTCACTTTCACCTATTCATTTTTGTATTGCTCTTCTCTATAGCCGCGCGCGTGGTTCAGACCAGACTGATAATTTACATTTAAAATAGGGGATTCCGAAGACTTAGGAGACAGCTTTGGCGTCTCACTTTGTTTTCAGGATAAAACCTGAGTGTTTTTCGGGAGGGTGGGAAACCTTTTCCATGTATAAAGGTGGCACTGGCATATTTACCCTCATTTTTACTTCTTCTGAAGCTGCCTACAAAGCTGTAGTGGTATTTGCCAAATTGGGAAGATAATTGCAATGTCGAAGTGTGAGTAATGACACAGTGTTGCATAATAATAATTTAAGCAACTGTGTCTTTGTTTATGGTGATGTAACTTTCCAGAAGTTTGTTTGTAACTTTAAGGGGTTTAAGTGCAGAGAGGATTGCAAATGAGTAGCTTCCACTGAAGAAAGTGAGCGTGATTCAGTCCTCCGAGTGGGGCGGCGGGGGACGGGTTCTGCAATCCCAACCTGTCAGTACCAGAAATATGCTGGAAAAGGACCCCATTTTCCTTGGAGAGACTGACAAAGGAGAGCTCAAGCAGATGACTTGACTTTACCTGATAAGGTCTGCCTGGAGTGTCCATGATATGAAGGAATACTCCTGTTCAAGGCAGATTCAAAGGTCAGATGCAGCAGTGCTGTGAAAAATCCAGCTCAGTTAAATGTGAACATATACCATAGTTGAAATACAGCTTTGGAATGAGTGTGTCTTCAGTAGTAAAGATGAGTACAAATGAATTCAAAACCAACCACCCCATTTGCTCCGACATTAGAGTGGAGACAAACGAAAGCATGTTAACATCTAAGTTGCACAGGGAAGAGGCCTACCAACTCTGGGGAAAGCCACCCTTTCCCTGGCAGCAACACCTCCACTGTCTGTTTCTCTTAAAGACCCAGATTCCAGGGCCTCACTGTTGGGCATAAATCTGATTTATAACTATAAAAGTGATCCACCAACATGTATGAATTCCCATGTGAACATATTAAAACTAACAAATAAAGCCTCTGTTGGCTTTTAGGCAGGGCTCCACACTTGGAAATGCTCCCCTAGTCTTTATCTGAATGAACACTTTTTGTAATATTTTCTCTAAAACTGTGGCTGGTCACTTAGAGAGACCCTATTCAGGCAAGAGAGTTCACTTTCAAAACTTTTGTGGTATCAAAGTCCCCCCCCCCCCCCCGGGGAAAAATTGCAAACTAAGCTTTCTTATTATAGGAAATGTTTAGTAAAATTGTTCTTGTGCTGGTGCTTTCGAACTAAAGTGAACAGGCATTTCATATGATAATACTAATACATATCTGAATATTATAAACATTAATTATGATGTTTTCTTAGTGGATCGTGTTTTTATTTTAAAGTAACATAAAATATGATAGTAAAAATCTTCAGATTTTCTCATATTGGTTTTGTTCTATCAGTGAAGAGGTTTTTAATTTCAATAGAGGATTATTATGTTAAACTTTCATATCATAAACTATGAATAATGAAGAGGGTTTTTTTTTTTGGTATTACAACGTTAATCTGATTATTTTAGCTACAGTCCATAGAAGCCTATTAATACTAAACCTAGCATACTCTTTAAGACAAATAGTAAGTAATGTTATACATTTAAGAAATTTAAAGGAAAAGAGCCGATTGAAACAATTGGGGTGATCAAGTAACAATGTCAAAACAATATAGAAACTTGTAAATTTATGGATTTGAGTCATTAGTTACGTTCAAATTTATAAAAGTAAAAGAAGAAAAGGGATAAGTTTTATAAGCTCTTCAGTGCCTATTCAGTTAGGAACATTTAGCTGGGAAATAGGGATGTCTGTATCATTACTATCGACTGAGAAAAATTCTTGCCTTGTCATGCTACCAAAATTTTTTTTGAAAATTTAACCATTTAAAATAGTATCTGATAGTGATATTGCAATGGGTCTTCCTTTCAACTTTCTGTAACATAAAATTCAATTGTCTTTTCAATTTTTGACTTTGAGAAACTAAATCAAACACTAATGGCTGTATTTTTAAAACACACTTTGAAGCAAGTAACATGCATTTTATATTTTCAGAATTTACTCAAGTATTATATTGTCACATAAGGATATGGGATTTATTGCAATCTGATGTTCAAATACTGGTACTGGAAGAAGAGCAGCGAGGTAGGATGTGCCTATAACACGTCATACATGTTTCCTTACCTGGGGAAGGCTATTCTGCTCTGGCCTCTGGCACATAAGGTAACCCAGCCTTGCCTAGAGAGTCACTTGCTTCTTTGAAGACCAGATCACCACTTACTTTTCCTGCACCTCCAGAACCTGATATACTTCCTGGCTACAGTGGCATTCAGTAAATGTTTTCCAGACTTGGATTTATTTGATAGCTCAATTTTTTCTTAATTTTTTCCGAAAGTGTAAATTTCGGAAGTGAATTGGACTGGTAGAAATACTTTGGCAGAGGACCAGTTGGAAAAATTTTGTTTTTCTCTGCTATCTCCTGACAAATTAAAGTACGTTTGATTTATTGTCAACTTTATAGCTCTTGGGAGGACTAGCAAACTCATAGGAATAATGTTAAAACCAGAAACACGTACCATTCTTTGGCTTCTTTCTTGAAAAAGCACATTTTTTTAATATACCAAAAACATACCAAGAAACTTTCAAACTTTAATTTTGCAGCTCTCAGCCTGGCCCTGCTTGTGACAAACTGGCCATTTCAAGCATCCTCGACAAACTAAATCACTCTTTAAATTGGTTCTTCTCGCTATCATTTTGGTTGTCTTTCCTTGGTAAACACAAAGTAAAAACTATGCCAAACTGCCAAAAATTATTTACAATAAATGCCATTCTTTCTAACATCATTTTACTGAAGAGGGCATTTGTAGTTGAATCAGTCTTAATATCTGCAGTAAATCAGGGCATTACACGTGCATATTAAAACTTGGAGTATTTTTTCCAAGCAAGTCATTTCTGCACTCATGTGATCTAAGATAGAAACCAAATTCTTTTCTTCATCCATTAAAAATAATGTCCTTCAGGGATCATTCATTGTTTTCATAGGTATACAATCTGCTAGTGCAGCACACCTCATAACTTTCATAGTAAAGAAAATAAGAGGTATATAAAAAAGGGAAACAGTATCACTGAGGACTTTTATGATTTTATAATACTACTTTTTTTACATAAAGAATATTATATAAAGCATTTGCTTTATATTCGCATCCTAATTAAAGAAAAATTCACTTAATCAAATATGAATTTTAAGTTTTCTCATAAAATATATTAACATGTGACATTTAATATTCTAATGTTTACATAAAGGGATAATGATCTCCTATGAAAACTTTTTAAAATTGTTGTAATGTCATGGTCCTAAAATATTAATTGGCAAACTAATACCTCGAGATATTACTGTATTACCAACCATGATGAGTAGTTTTTACAGTTAAGGAAAACAGTGACCAAATACTTGTTTCATTGTAGAGAGAAGGATAGTACAGTATTATTCTCTAAGATGAAATAATAGGCTCTGGGACACCTTGACTAATTTCCTCACTTTCAAAACAAAAGGGAAAACATAAGATAATGGAGTAGCGAAAAAATAGATAACTTGTTTTGAACCTGTACAATCCATTCTCCACACTGTTGTCACGGTAATTTTTTAAAACAAAACTGACCTTGTTACCACCTTCTTTAAGCCCTTGAATGGCTCCCCATAATGTTAAGAGAAAGTCTAACATCTGAAAGTTGGTCACTAAGCCCAGAATGTCCTCAACCCATGTTTATCCCTTCATCTTCGTACTGCTCTCCTACTGGCTTGCAGGACATTCTATTTCTTCTTTCAACCATCATGCCAGTCTTCTTCCTCCCATTCCTACTCCTCTCCCCATTACTCGTGTTTATCTTTGAGGGAAGGAAAACCCGTCTGGCATTCAAAAAGCATTCCCAAAATGAATGAATGAAGGCATAAATGGATGAACCCATACACCAAAGGAAATTTGAAGAATTATAGAGTTTTAGAATTTCAAAGACCTTGGATATCAATTGTTCAAAAGATATCATTTTTTTCAGATGAGAAAATTGAGAGTTTCTGATAACTCAAGTGACTTTCAAAGATCACACAGTTAATAAGAGAACTGGGATTAGAATTCAAGATTCCTGATGCTCACGAAATCAACTCCATAAATGAAACAAGTCATCAAAGAATTTGTTCATTTTTTTCTCCAAAGATAAACTAAGATTGCTTTTTGTCTCCTCAAAAATTAAAAATAGAATCACTGTATGATTGAGCAATTCCACTTCTGATGGATACACCCAAAAACACTGAAAGCAGGGATCCAAAGAGATATTTATATACCATGTTCATAGAAGCATTATTCACAATAGCCAAAAGGTGGAAGCAACCTATGTATCCATCAGTGGATAAATGGATAAACAAAATGTGGTATCTACATACCAGGGAATGCTTCTCAACCTAAAACAGCAGGAAATTCTGGCACATGCTACAACAGGCATGAACCTTAGAGATATTATACTAAATGAAATAAGCTACTTATAAAAGGACAAATACTGAATGATTCCACTTGTATAAAGTACCTAGAATAGTCAAATTCATAGAGACAGAACATAAAATGATGGTTTCAGGGGCTTGGGGAGAGAAGGGAATGGGAAGTTATTGTTTAATAGCTGCAGAGTTTCAGTTTGGAATGATGAAAAGGTTCTAGAGATGAATAGTGATGATGGCTGCTCAACAATGTGAATATACTTAATGGCACCAAACCATACATTTAAAAATGCTTAAAATATAAATGATATGTACTTTTTAATCACTATTTTTTAAAAGTTGGGGGCTCCTAGGTGGGTCAATTGATTAAGCCTCTCACTTTGGCTTAGGTCATGATCTCATGGTTGGTGAGTTTGAGCCCTGCGTTAAGCTCTGTGCTGACAGCTCACATCCTGGAGCTTGCTTTGGATTCTCTCTCTCTCTCTCTCCCTCCCTCCCTCTCTCCCTCCCTCTCTCTCTTATTGCTCTCTCTGCCCTTCCCCCTTGTGCTCGCCTTCTCTCAAAAATAAATAAACTTTAAAAAAATGAAAAAAAGTTAAAAAAAAAGATTCTCATTTCCAAAGGGATCTACCAGTACAGTTACTTATCTCCCTATCCTGACCCACACAGGCTCTTAGTTTTATTTTTCTTTTGTAATGTTTTTGGTTGATGTGTAAGCCTAATTCTTAGCTTACTGACTGGGCTTTGAGATAAACTATCTACTTGTTTTTGCTTATGTGTCCAATACAACAATCCCAATTCTATAACTTCCTTTGCCAGAGTTCCCTTTCCTGATCCCATTTTGAGTCACCTTATGAAAAACAGAAGTCAAGAGAGGCTGAGGAGCTAAAGACATGGGCTGGAAAAGAGAGCCTGAACTCAGTGTCCACACCAACTGGGTTTGCCAGTTTCCATTTCCTTCCTTTCCATGCTATTTTTGGGGGGTGGGATGTAATCTTAGGAATATTACAGTGAGTATGGAAAACCCCAGGGTCAGAGGAGTCAACCTCAACTGGTCCTTGCCTTTCTTTGTTGCTGATTTTCTGGGCCTATAGACACTGATGTCAAAGTAGGCACATTTTAATTTGCCGGATACTGAGCACTAGCACCACTAGCCCAGAGCACAAGGCTAGAGCCAAGGAGTTCCTAAAATCGTAATTTTAGAAGCTGCCATCCTTCCTACTTCCTCTGTTCTTGTGCTGGCTGGAATTTCATCCAGGGATTGAGTACCTGGTTCAATGCATCAGAGTGAAGACTGCCCTCTTCATGATAACCCTGGTCTGTCTGTCTGTATGCAGTGGTGGTGATGGGGGTGTCAGGAAGCCATGGGGTCAGTTTTCTCAGGTCTCAGAATGTCTGTGTAGCTTTTAAACAGCTCTTCTTGAATTTGAATTTTATTATCATATGAATATCATATATTTCATAAGTTTATACCTTTTCTTTTTAAATTATTAAGAAACTCAAAGTAAAATGGCAAGTTAATCCTAAAAAATACATAGAATCTCATTGCATGTATTTGGATATTAATCTTGGCCTTGATGTCATCTTATTTCCATTTTAATGGTCTCTCTCACTCTCATATATAGTTAGTTAGTTAGTTAGTTAGTTAAGTAATCAGATTTATCCTACATCTATTCAGAGGTTTGTAGTGGATATTGTGTGTGTGTGTGTTTATATGTGTATGTGTGTATAGATACAGATAGATATAGATACACACACACACACACACACACAATCTTTACTCCAAAACCTTTTGGATAAACATGACTATCTATAGTCTTTATTCTGTGCTCTATTATAAACAATTGTTCATGGTATAGGCCTTCATGGAATAGAAACCTAAATTTATAACAGTTTCACATTCATGATTTCATTGAATCCTATCAAAACCCCTAGATGTGAAGCTGCTGATGTTTACATTTTACTGAGAAGGAAGCCAGAGAGAGAGATTGAACTGCCAAAGGCCACAGGCAGCACAAAAGAGAGAACCAGTTCAGCTCACAACTTTTAACACCAAGTTATAGTTCTAGATTATTGCTCTCATTCTCATCCTCCCTTATTTTTCCTGAAAATTATCCTTGAATTGTCTGCACATGTTTGGGTAAATCTTTCAGGTACCAGCCTCGATTTTATAGTTATCCGTTTAAGTTACGTGACTAATCGTTTTGTCTCTCCTATCAGATTCACTATTTCTTCACTTGCCCAGGCCTCTTTTCAACTCTGATACCACAGATAGTTGTTCGCTCCTTTCCCATTCCTGCAGAACATCCTGTGCATGATATAATGACGCTGGCCCTGGACCGGGGATTAATTCTTCACCAGCTGTGTGGCCATGAGCTAGCTACTTCACTCTGCTAGTTTCAGTTTTATCAGCTGTAAAATGTGGTGGTTGGAGACTTCCGAGCTCCCTTTCAGCTCTCCTGTGAATTGTAAACTCATACTTTGCAGCCTTGGCTTTAGTCAAGATAAGGCTTCTTCTCTCTGACTGAGTGTCCTAGCAGCTCACTTGTGTGACATCACCTGTGGTCTTCAAGAACCTCTGCAGTGTATTGTGTTGTGTGTCCAAGATAGGGAGAATGGATCTGTGGGGTGGAGGAAACAGGGAGCTATTCTTCAATGAGTATAAAGTTTTGGCTGTGCCAGATGAGTAAGTTCTAGAGATCTGCTGTACAAGTATAATGCCTATAGTTAACAATGCAGGGAGCCTGAGTGGCTCAGTTGGTTAAGCGTCCAACTTAGGGTCAGGTCATGATCTCATGGTTCGTGGGCTCAAGCCCCGCAAGGGGCTCTGTGCTGACAGCCTGCTCAGAGCCTGGAGCCTGTTTCAGAGTCTGTGTCTCCCTCTCTTTCTGACCCTCCCTTGCTCACGCTGTCTCTCTCTCTCTTTCTCTCAGAAATAAATAAAACATTAAAAAACAAACAATGCAGTGTGGAGAGGGCATACTTCATGTTAAATGGTCTTCCCCCCAAAATGGTCCGTGGTGGGCAGACACAAGGAATCTCTTGGAGGTGTTCGATATGTCTATTATCTTGATTGTGGTTATGATACCATGGGTGTTTGTCTCTGTCCAAACTCATCAAATTGTATCTATTAAATATGTGTGGTTCTTGTATATCAATCGTACCTAAATAAAGCCATTTATAAAACAAAGGATGGGTTCATTTGTTTACCTTTGATTATGATTTGAGCCAGCTAAACATTAAAATGTTACTCCAAAGAAAAAAATGAAGCCTGAACTCTTTCCTAAGCCAAACATCATAGCCAGAGCTCTGGGGAGGAATGCTAAATGACTTGAATTCTATTCAACCTAAGTGAATGATGTTGAGGGGCTCCCTACAGATTTCTGGGCCTTACTTTCCTCACTTGTGTGGTGAGAAAGACAGTGCCTGACCTACCTATCCAGAAGGAAGGTTAACAGTGATAAAATGTGTGGAAGGTCTGTAAAAAGCAAACTCAATGTCCTACTATTTATACTTAAAACTTCCCCTTGCCTTGCATCAGTCACACTCCTGAGCCTGTATTATATCAGAGTGCAAGGCTGGAAAAGGTAACCATTTGTTCATCTTTCCATTTACACATTAATTTACCACACATCCACTGGGGATTATAGCACTTGGCTTGTAGGGACACAAGAATGAATAAAGGCATTGCACTTTCGAGGAACTCATAGTGTACCAAACACACAAATAAATAACTGACATACACTGTGAACATAACTGGTCTAGAGATGAGCATAAGATGTTAGAGAGCACACAGGAGGGATTGGCCAATTCTGCTGGGGGGTGGGGGCTGGGGAGTAGCATTAAACTGGTTGTTGAAAAAAAATGATGGAACAGGGAGAAAACATTAGGGACTTCTGGGCAGAAAATATCACACAAAGAAGGGAAGAGAGAGGGATGAACATGTGTGGTGTATTCTGAAAGTGGTGAAAATAGCAAAGTGACTCATTGGGTCTGGTTGAAGGGGTAGTAAAGAGATTAGGCAGGAGGAAAGTCTAGGAAAGGAGGCTGATAATAAAATCAATGGGAGAAATGAGTGAACTTTTTTTTTTTAGTTTAAATGAATTGGAGTTTTAAAAATAAAAAAATATATATATTTTGTTAATCAGTTTAACGATAACCCACAACCCTTGGACCAACTCAAATGTATCTTGTATTAAGCTGGGGAAAGCCATAAGCTTTTAGACAAAAAACCAAAGGTACTATGAAATTGATTTACAACAACCCTGATGATGATGATGTTCATGATGATGATGATGATTATGATGATGATGATAGTAGAGACTGGGCTGCCAAATCAGAGATCTCAAAACATAGTGGCTTAAATATGATCTAGACTACAGAAGCAGTTCTGCTTCATATGGTCACTTAAGGACCCATGTTCCTTCAATCTTGCTGCTCTCTTGTCTCCCAGGGTGTTGTCCCTGGTCTTTGTAATTGAAGTTGAGGCCCTAACATGACCTCATTGCAGCCTTTGGAAAGGCCACAAGTTTAGGATAAATTTCTTTTAAGCAAGTGACATGGACGGTTGACTCAATAATTCTTCTCCATTCGACTAAGATCTTAATCATGTGTCATGCCTATCTGCAAGGAAGGCTAGGAAATACAGGCTCTAAACTGTTTGTTTATGTATCCAAAAATAGAGAGGGACAGATGTGGGGGACAATAGTCTCCCAAAATTTGGACCCCCATCAATTCCTAGATTTAAATTCACTTCTAGTATCTATCATTTATATGGCCATGTTGGTCCTCTAAATGCCAGTGTTGATTACTTAGGCTAAAAAGTGCTTTGGATGATCTAAGATTTACCCAGTCAAATCAAGAAAATGTGAAATAGGGGTACCTGGGTGGCTCAGTTGGTTAAGCATCTGACTTTCGCTCGGGTCATCATCTCATGATTCGTGGGTGTGAGCCCCAGGTCAGGCTCTGTGCTGACAGCTCAGACCTTGGAGCCTGCTTTGGATTTTGGGTTTCTCTGTCTCTCTCTCTCTCTCTCTCTGCCCCTCCCCCATTTGCACTCTGTCTCTCTCAAAAATAAATAAACATTTAAAATTAAAAAAAAGAAAAGAAAATGTGAACTATACCCCTAGGGTCAACATTCAACTTAGTTCACAAATTAAACAATAGATTATTAGAAAATTTTGCAATTTTGAATCATGTTGCCAAATCTGTAAGACTCTGATGTTGTAGTCTTCATATCAATGCCCTGAAAGAGGATTAAGTTTTTATTTGGGTCAACAAAGCAGAATTCCTGTAAGAGCCTACTATTTTCAAGGCATAAAGCCAGTCTACAGGGAAGCATGGGGCTCTCAATGGGGATGGTGATCCAACATCACACTATTCGATGTGCAGCTCATTTTCAGGGGCATGGTGGGGCTGATGTTACTGGAATGCAAATTCACGGGGTAAGAGCCAATATGAACATTCAGTCCATGTGAATTATTGTTACTGTGCTGGTATTATTTCAAAATGATTTGACATTGATTGGTTTAAGGATATGAAAGTGGCATCGTGTGGAGTAAGGAGAGCCTCTTTCATTAATCGGTCTTATTATACATCTTATGGGTATTTGGAATTAGGAAAGTCTGGAGAAAATGCACTCCTAAATTGTCCCTGTTGATCAAAGTCCCCCAAAACTAATGCTAATGGTAGGTCTTCCTTGCTTTCTCTCCTATTTCCCACCCACTTCTCTTCCCTCCCTTTTTCTTTCTTGCTCATTCATTTCTGCTGTGCATAGTTCAGGACTTCACCTTCTTTCACTTCTTTCTAATTGGTCTCTTTGCCTCCATTGCTGGAATGATCTTTCTAATCTGCAAGATTTACTTTGTATATCTTTTGGTTAAATACCTTTGATGTTTCCCAAGTCCTTCAAGTGAAAGTTTAAACAGCTCACAAGGTCCTCCACCATCTTGCCTCAGACCGATTTTCTAATTTCACCTCTAGTTACTGTGATATAAGCTAATACTGTCTAGAGCAACAAGCCACAGTTAAACACATCCTCATTCTGGGGCCCTGTGTATACACTGATACACTGTGCTTTAAATTGGACAAGAAGGCCCTGCTTCTCCCTCACCTGCTTGACAAATGCATACTTCTGGCCCAACACAAATGTCATTTCCTCTTTTTTAGCCTCCTATGACTCTCCCTATCTACATATCCACTCAAAACCATTCTATCATCTGTTTTTCTATTGCCCTTTATGTATGCCTAAGTTGGACACAGCACTTACTGCATTCTATTATTATTTATTTTTGTGTCTTGTGTCTCCCATTGAACTAAAAGCTTCTTGAGGGCAGGGACTTTGTCTTATCCTCTGTGACTCCAGCTCTTAACACATTCAAAGTGCCTAGAATATGGTACATATTAAATAGTAATAATAGTATCACTATAGACACAATATTCTCAGTACACATATGTACTAGGTAATTTATATATGTTATCTAAATAGCTCCTGTTTTCCAGATGAGGAATAAAAAGTTTATGGAAGTTAAATAATTTGTCTGGAGTCACATAATAAGATGAACATTAATACCTAAGTTAAACTCTAAAGCTATGTTGTTGACCAGACGGAGATATAAAAGGTCACATTGGAAACAGTACTAACCTACCACATGAAGCTGAGTTAATGAACTACAGACAATCACACAAAACTCAGTTACCACCTACTGACAAGGCCTGGCTTGCTTAGCATTGGAGATTATTCAGACCATGGCATCCACACAGCAGTGCAGTATAAGTGGATCCCTCTCGTGCATTCGAAAGGCTCTTAGCTCTTGAAAAAACAATCCTCCGTTCTCACAATAGATTGATGTTCTTTTTACAGGTGTTATGCAACTATCTCAAGGTTACACAGCCTGGCACCAGCTGTACTGGGCCTAGAAGTTTTTCGGTTACTTATTATTATTATTCTATTTTGCTTTTTACTTAAGCCACTACATCCCATCAAGTATATTTCTAGAGTGAAAGTAGTATGCCAAGTTAAAAATGACACTCAGTAGAAGGGGTGAGGATTAAATGCCACAGACCTTCTAGAGCAAGAGAGTATCAGGATGTGTAAGAGGCAGACCAGAGCAGTAAAGCTTGCCTCACACCACTGGTGGCCACAGTAAAATACCTGTCAGTAATGCTGCATCAGTTAGCCAGTAGTACAGTGCCAGCCTAAAGCCAAAAATGTGGTTCGAAACGAAATAGGAGGTTTCTCTAACCTCTAATTTAGCTGTGCAAGGTCCTGTTATTAATTAATAGGTAAGAAAATCAGACAAATGCCAGGTTGCTTCCTATTCCTCTGGACTTCTCACTGGATAATTTTTATCAAGTGAGCTAAGCACACACTTTCCTGTAACTCAGTTATTCAGCAAAACGTCCAAAGCTACTTAACTGACGCAAAGCAAACAAACGCAGTAGCCTGGTGGTGATGCTTTCCATTTAAAGGGACACTCCCTTCCTTTAGAGTTGTCTTTCCAGGCACCAGCACTGCACCAATGGCTAGTCTATTGTTTAAAACAAACACATAAAAGGTTGACATTGAAATGGTCTTAAAGGATCCGGGTTCATGAAATAAGATGAATCAGTGAGATGAAGGACCGAATGTTCCAATAACTACGTTAGCAGTCTCTCCTCCCCCCACCCCCACCCCGCACCCCTATTTCAAATGTCAGAGTCCTTCTCCTGAGGCTACAGGAGATGAAGGGGGGGCGTCAAACTTTGTGGAACCCAGGTTTTGTAAGGATATTGACAAAGTCGATGCTTGGCAATTAAACTAGAATTTCACTGCATTTCCTCCTTTAAAGGAACAACTTTATTTTTGAGGGAACCCACGTAACGATTTTACGTTCAGTCATCTGCAGGGAACAGAGCCAGTTTTTTCCTTTTGGAACCTAGAGTAGAAGCTTTATTTCACTGCAAGTTCTCTGTGACATTTTGCACTCTCGTGATTTAATGCACCAAAGAGGATCTTTAACTCTTGGTCTACACCAGTGCAAATAAAGGTTAAATCTCTCACTAACCATCATGAACCAGCCTAATAACTCACGAGAGGCTATGGAAAAAGAAACCGAGAAAGCAGGTGTGCAGGCTTGATTAAAACGTGCAGAACGCGCACAACCGCAGGCAAAGGTACTGTATACTCATATATCCCTAGTACCGGCGGCGAGGTCCGCAAGCAAGGGAACTTCCACCGCGCCAAAAACTCGATCCTGCGAGCAGGGCCTAGTAACACAGGAGCTTTTCTTCCGAACGGTGTCCGGACCGGAGCTTGCGCTGAATGCCGGGGCTCCTATTGGCCACGCACCGTGGGGGAGGAGGAGACTGGCAGGGAGAGAGACGGGAGGAGGGGAGAAGGGGGCAAGGCCTTTTCCCTGCCCCCTCCCGGCCCCCTCCGCAGGCGGCCGCCGGCGCCTCGTGCGTGGTTACTATGCAAATTGCAGCGATTGCGGAAATAAACAAGGGGGTAGGGAGAGGAGAGAGGGACTGCGAATCGATTGCAACTTCTGCAAAGTCTCGTACAATCCAAAGCACACAAGGCAAAACCAGAGAGAATCTGAGAACCAGCCAGCCCGGGTTGGATCGCTATCAAAAGAGGAGAGAGAGACAGTGAGAGAGGCAGAGAGCGCGCATTGCAATTGCAAAAGCCTTCTGATTTGGAGTTAAAAAAAAAAAAATCTCCAAGAAGCCTGCAATTGGCCAACAGCTTTAAAAAAAAATCTCTTCCGGGTTTTCAACGGTTCCAAGTTTATTTAGATTTTTTTTAATGCAAAAAAAGGGGGACAACAAATGAAGCAATTCGTCTGAACATTTTAAAGTTTCTCACGTACTCTTTTTACATTGCAATGGTACGTGGCACATCTTAAACTTTCTATTTTGCGTTTATACGATGTGTGTTTTATAAACAACAATAATGGTAGAATGATTTTGTTTAATGGCTAAGACTTTAAAATTTCTCTAGCTTGCGTATGCGTTTAAGTGATTGCTGGGTGAATGTCTATTGTGATGGTGTTGTTTTAAAGATGTAGCTTTGTGGATGGCTTTTTAAAATTTTTGTGCTATGTACATCACAGATCGGGGTTCCTTTTTTTTTTTCCCCGAGATTTGAAAAAATTGCTGAGCTTGACAGATTTTTTTTTCCTCCTAGCGCTTGCTCGGTTCCAGAAAGGGGGAAAAAAATCCTGTACGTGCTCTGTTCTGTAAAAAGACGTCTGGCCTCAGCAGTCAACCTAACTCGAAAAGAAATGTCTGGACCCGGAGAATAATTGACGATTCGATCCTCTAATCAATGGGATAACATGGGAGATTGACAAAAGCTTTAGCCAATCATGAGGAAGCTTGGGTGTACAATGGTTCTCAGTAGCCAGAGGGGGCGGGGCAGAAAAGACCTGAAGTTCTTTGCGGCTCTGAAGGGGATGGTGTGGTTCAAGCTGTCAAAGCTACAAGGTCTTCCGGATTTAGCAAGCACAATAGGAAAGAGTTTTTGAGTTTAAGGGGGAAAAACGGATTGGGGGATTTTTGCATGAATTGTAATGCTTCCTTAATTGCCTTTTGGAAAAAAGTTAGAAAAATTCTGCTAGAGAAATATTAACTTTGCATTAGTAATTGTTTTTAAATTCAGGGAAGCTGTTCACTGTTGTGAAGGGGGAGATTCAACTTTTAAAAAATGTGTAGCTTTGAAACTTGAACTACAGGACTGTGTTGAGCTTTGGGAAGTAGTGTACTGAATACTCCGCATTACAACACTTCTCACTCTGGTTATCTGAGAAGCTTTGGCTTTTCAAGTACTTTGAAGGAATAGGCAAGCCTCTCTTCTTGGAACTCTAAGCAACAGTTTTAAGGGGGGGGAGGATGTGTCACAGGTGGACTGACAGCTGTTTTATACATTTGAAAGGAAGAGGGGGAGAAAGAGTGTTTTTTTCCGCCACTTTTCTTGAATTCTGCTGTTTAAATATATGGTCAGTAGCAAATAGGATATTAGAACTAGCCAACTGCACATTTGTTCTTGTTACCACAACAACCCCTGTGGAGGGTGTGTGTGGAAGATTGCTGACTTGCTAACTCTTACTTGGAGTCTGGCCTCTTGGACCAGTCTTTGATACCAATCCAGTGGAAACCAACTGCAGTAACTTGCAGCTTGTCTTGGAGGCAGTAACTGGCAGCCTCTGACTAAAATACATCCATCTCTTCCTTCCCACTGAGCATTGTAGACACCTAATTCTGTTGGGAAATGAATGGAAAATAGTACAGCTCTTTCCCATCTTTGGATTAAATTCCCATCGAGCTATTTCCCGAGGCTTCAGGCCTTCTAATCAAATCTGGTTTGGAAATCTGATGTTAAAATCCACTTGGATGCTCAGTTCAGGGACATTATTCAATTTAGTATTATATGCATCTAAGTAAAATCTGCACACAAGTGACCAGCGGGTCGAAACACTAGAGAAGAAAAATATTGGAAAATGCTCCTGATAAAGTTGGTCTTGGTAAGAACTACAGAGTTAATGGCAGTGTCACTTATGAACCCCAATTTTATCTTCACTGCTTTGGGCATTAAAATCTAAATCATATTAATAAGATCTTCCTATCAAGTAACCTCCGAAATGAGAGGTATTTGAGATGTACATATAAGTGAAACCTTATTGACGTAATTTATATATCTAAGAGGATTTCACTAAAGCTGGCAAGGTAACATTTCTGCAAATAAAACACAGTAAATGCAAGGCTGGGCTCTGTGCCAGGAAGAATATGGATAGCAGAGAGCATGACAGGAGCCTCCTTTGCGCAAAGACAATCCCATTTCAAGGCAGCCTCCTAGCACTTGCAAAATAAATGATTGGAGCGGTTATTTCCAATAAGGGGTTTATCCTTCCTAACAATGGGTCATTTATATGATTGCAATAAACTAGTTTTTGTACTTCACCTGTTTCCTACACTGTTTTCTTGGCTATCCTTTCTTTCTTCTCTCTCCCCTCCATCCCTGCTCTCTCTCAAGTGTCTTAGTATCTTTGTGAACTCTGGACAAGGATTTACTTTTGCAACTTGGGAGAGGGGAGAGAGTTGGAAATGTTTTTTACCTCCAGACTGCCCTTTGAGGAACATCTGTTTCTTTGTGTGTGTGTTTAAGTTTATGCCTGTTGGAGAGAAAGTTACCAGAAGCCTTTCTGTAACTGTAACTCTTCTACTGTATTTTTCTCAGTCTTGTTTCCAAAGGCTGTAGTTGGAACTGTGCTTTGTAGTGTTTCTCTGCCTCCCCCTCCCCCCCTCCCCCCCCCCAATCCCGCGGGGGAGGGAGCGGGAGCTGGCGGAGATAGGAGAGAAAGCAGGAGCGGATGTGAAGGGCTTTGGTGCTGAACTTGGATCCAGCCCTTGCCTAGAGGGCGCAAACAATCGTCCCATATCCAAAAGTCTTACG
Source organism: Hyaena hyaena (assembly GCF_003009895.1). NCBI lineage: Eukaryota > Metazoa > Chordata > Mammalia > Carnivora > Hyaenidae > Hyaena > Hyaena hyaena. The sequence goes on along the minus strand of NW_024080637.1, from coordinate 386,524 downwards.
AAGGGCGCCAAAAGTTACTTAGGATAATATTGCTAACCGCAGAAAGCTGGAAATCGCGGGCACATTCACTGCTGCAACAAAAGAAGTTTTTAAACTAGAAATATCAGCATTAAATTACTTTTCCCTATTTTTAAAAACCAGGGCGATGTGCCAGTCCTTTTTTTTTTTTTTAATTCCTTTTCTTTTTCTTGAGATTCAGTTAAAACTAAGAATCTTTCTGGTTTTGGAAAGAGGCAGATGTGAAGTCTATCTTTTAATACACCAAAAGAAAGATTTTAATCTGCTCTGGAAGAGAGCTTCCCAAGAGTACACACGGAACAATAACTTCTCACTGTGCCTCAGTTACATGTTGGGACCGTCAGCCAGAAACTTCTATCGAGGAAACTTGGAGCGAGTTGAAGTTATAGATCCCAGCAAAGGTTTCCGTGGCCAGGGAGGTTGTCTCTGTAACTCGGCTTAGCTTTTAGGACATTTCTCTTCTCCTGAAATCCAAGAGGAACCAAGGAAAAGCAATTGGGGAAAATGGGACTCTCTCATTACAGATTTAAGTCCTTATTTCCCCTCATCCCTTAATAAATAATTTGACAGATTTTCAAGGATGTTTGGGAGCAGGGTGGGTGAAAATGATCTGCAGCATTCAGAAATTATTTTAGCAATAAAGTAATCGGAGAACAAGCATAAAATAATTTTAGACAGTTGCAGAATATTTCAGAGGATTATATTTTGCATTCTCCAGTACGATGTTTCTTGCCCCTAACTTAAAAAAAAAAAAAAAAAAAGGCGGAGGGGTTCGGAGGTGGGTTGGTGTAGTCTGAATGAGCATGGCCTTAGCACATCACCTCACCCCCACCTGCAGACTGGACTGGGCATTCCTACAGGAGTGCCCTCTTTCCCGAGGCTCTCTCTCTCTCTATTTAACCTCTACCAAGGTGCAGATTCCTCTGTGTGTCAGTGTCTTTCAACCTGATCTTTCCTTTTGGAATTCTGAGAAGGATTCGCAAATGCAGCAGGCTGCAAAGTAGGGTTAGGAAGATGAGGGGGAAGTGATGGGATGGGGGTAAGGAGGAAGAAGGTGTTTTTTTCCCCCCCTCTCCCTCTCTTTCTTTTTCCATGAGGGAGGAAAGCCTGGAGAGAAAATATGAGGTTAAAAAAAAACTGGAAAAGCAGGCTTATTGGCAACTTGCCAAACCCTAAAAACCACCCCCCTTTTCTGCCAAAACAATACTTTAGCAAACCTAAAATAATTGCAGGAAGCTCTTTTCCATTTTAAGAACGATTACCTGGGGGAGGGAAAAAGAGGGGATTCTTAAAAGGCACCCTTCCAGAGGTGTCCCAGGAACAGGGATGGTAATGATAGCCTGTGTCCAGTTCTGGGCACGCGTTCGTGGACCAGAATATCTCCCTTCCCTTAGGGGACATCCCTTCCCATTTTTTTTTCCTCCTAAAAAGAAAAAGATGTCACGGCTAAACCACTGTTGTTTCTGAACGTGATAGAACTTTTTCTATGGCGTCTGTGTTCAGACCCACTAGTTTCACAGTCCTGGGAGGGAGAACGCTCATTAATCTCCGCCTCTTTTTCTCCAGACAGCCCCCCCCGCCCCCCAAATCCGGTGACTCCTCTGTGTGAAATTATTCCCCACCACCCCCGCTTCTGAATGCCACAGGACTGAAGCTGCACAAAGTTTGCAGGATTTTGTGCATAATTACCTCTGCCGACGATCTATTCCCACAGAAAGCTTCGTTGGAGAGATTACAATGCTTTGAGCCGTACCGCATTTCAGAGGGGGAAAAAAAAAGTTACCTAGGAGGTCTGATTTTTGAAAAAATTTGCATACATGCAAATTGCCCCCCCCTCCCCCCCCGGCCCTCTCCTCGGTTCTCTACGTGCCCACACAGTGAACCGGGAGCGCAGGGCAACCTGGCAAAGTTGTCCAAGTCCTCCACCGAGGTCCGCGAAGGTCTGCGGCGGGGCTTGGGGGATGGGGACGAGGAAAAGTAGTTTTGTTTGCTTAAGCACATCCTGTGGCAGCCTATAGCTGCCCGGGAGTACAGACTGTAACCGCTCCTCACTGCGTTACCCAGTAATGCGCTGAGCGGGGAAGCGGGGGCGGGGGGGGCAGACGGAGCGAGAGAGCCTGCGAGCGAGGGAGCGAGAGAGGGAGCGAGCGAGCGAGCGAGCGCGAGCGGCCGCGGAGGCTCGGGACCCGGCTGGCCGCGCGGCGCCGCAGCCGCCCCCTCCCCCACGCCCCCCCCCACCCCCGGCGGCGGCGCGAGCGGGCGGCGGCTGTGCGGTGCGGTGCAGAGCGGAGGCGGAGGCGGGCGCGCGGGCAGCTCGCGGGCACCGGGCCGGGCGGGCGCGGGCGCGGGAAAGGGTGCGCTATGCCTTTAACGCCCGCGTACAGTAGACATGTATAGTGGAGTGTAGGGAAACTCTAGGCGGGGTTAAAGTTCAGCTCATGGAGCGGCAATCGCGCTGGCTGGCTGGCTGCAGTTGAGCCGAGTTGGAAATGTGAACGCAAGAAGCAGGCTTGATTTTTTTTCTCCCCCCTTCTCTCTCTCTCTTCCTCTCTCCCTCTTTCTCCTTTCTCACCCGCACTCACGCACACCTCCAAACCGCACACCCAGACGCACACGCACACCCCACCGCCCGGCAGTTATGTATTCTCCGCTCTGTCTCACCCAGGTAAGCAGCTGTTTGGATGCGGCGGGATGGGGGGCGGGGGGCCGGGGTTGCGGGGGCAGACCTAGGGCTGGGCACACGGGGTGCCGGGGACCGTCGCGCCGGCCGGGCCCGGGGACTGCGTGTTGGTGTGTGCCCGTGTCTGCGCGTGTTTCTGTGTGTGTGTGTGCGCGCGTGTGCTCGTGGGGGGGGGGGGGAAGAAATACAGCTTTAAGAAAGTAACTTTGTTTCCATGCGGGTGCATTCCTCTTGCACGGCCATTTGTGTGGGCACATGGCTAATGGCGCCCTCTTATTAATGCGTTAATTAATATCGGGGCGATTGACTGCGGAACGGCGGTGTTTTCGGACGCCCCGCACGTGTTTCGGCGGGGTTGCAGCCCATGACACGCTGAAATCTGGACTCAGCGTTTCTGCAGCCGGGAGGCCGGTTTCTGTAGTTCCGCGGCGCCCGGGGAGGGGGCCGCCGACGGAGCCCACCGCGCGCCCCGCACGCTCGGGGCAGCCGAAACCCCCGGGTGCGGGAGAACTCGCGCCTCTGCGCCCACGGCCCGCGCGCGGAGCCCGCGCCGCGGCAGCCTCCCCAAACTCTTACTTTTGTTTATTGTTTGTCAGCCTTTGGGGTCCGGCCGCGGGAGGGACGCGGGCAGGCGTCCCGGGCCCCGGCCGGGACAGCGCCCCTCGGACGCGGGCTGGCAGGCAGGCGGCGGCGAGCCGGCCCCCGGGCTCGGCAGAGCGGGGCTGCGTGGACGCGCGTCCCCCAGCGCCGGCCGGGTGGAGCCTGCGTCCTCGCCGCTCGGCGCTCGCTCGCTTTCCCGAGTGAAAGTTTCGGTGCCGGGACGAGCCCACGCTGCGCAGAGCGGCGGAGGCCGCGGGGCCGCGCGGGCCGGGGAGCGCAGGGCCGAGCTGGGCTCCGGGCCGGACGCGGCTCCCCCCGCCGCCTCCCGCCACCGCCGCCGCGCGACTCGGGCAGCTCCGCGCGCAGGACGGGGGCAACTTTTCCCCTCCGACTCGACCGACTCTACTCGGAGCGTGGGTCTCTCTCGCCCCCCGCCCCTCCTTCCCATGCCCTCCCTTTCCATCCCTCTCTTGCCTGCACCACCCCTAGGCAAAATATTGCTACTTCACGGCTCCAAATCTGGACCCTTTTGAATATATTATTTATTTTCTTTAACTAGAAGGCATGAAGTCCAAGTGATTTTGCACTAAAATTTTTTTTGGAAAAAAAAAAAGTGCGAGCTTTCATACTGTTTTGGTACATTGCGATCTGACCATTAATCACCTACGTGAAGTTGTATGCTTCATATAAAATGTTTATTTACCACTCCCTTAAAAAACCTGCTGCCACTTATTGCTTTCATTTAGCAGGAGATAACGGTTTAACCGGAATATTATGAAAGGCAAAAAAGTATCCATAATTTTTTTTCTTTTCCTTTCTAGATTCTGGATTTATTTCTCACATGACATCCTTTCTTATTCCAATATCTAACAGTAATAATACCGGCTATTTGATCTCAGAAGACTCTTAAAAATGCATCTTTTATGTTGAAATGATCTGTTTGGGATTTAGGCCTAGCCTTAGTAATGGATAGCAGTTGCTTATAGTTATTGTAAAAGTTTTTTATTTTTCCCTAGCAAACTTCCAAAGTTCCTATTTTAGGAACTGGTGGAAGTATGGAAGGAAACTTTTCCAACCACTTCTGGCAAGGTTCACAATTGCATATGGATAAGATGCAAAGTGTCAGAGAATTTGAGTGAGTTATGACTTCAGTGAAAACGCTGAGTTCGAAGCCTGAAGTTCTTGCTGGCCAAAGTTGCCACCCAGAGAACGTGTAGACAATACCAGGGTGCTGTGAGAGTAGGGAATGACCTGAGCAGACCCACCAGCGTCTTCTCAAGTGAGCTCTTGAAAGATACGTTTATGTTTGGGGATGGTGTCTATACGAAGATACCTGTATCTCTGTGCAGGCCCAGGGCAGAGTCAGGTATCTGACGAAGCCGGATTCTCTTGACTCATGAGCTATTATCATACTAAGAAAGTTTTTTTTTTTTGGGGGGGGGTTAAACATATTTGGCAGTGTGATTGATACATTCACTAGGCCTTCTTCTGGAAACCCCACTAAAAGAAACATTTAGGGTAACAGTTTGTGAAGCAGAGGTACACTAAAGAGTGAATGAGAGCCATAGATTTTGAGTTCTTCTTTAAAAAATTGATTTACAATTTTATTCAACTTGCTGGAACACTTAGAAAGCTTTCGAGCCCATTTTAGAAAGACAGACTCAGGTAGTTTATTGGTCATTAAAGAAAGTCCCGTCAGCACAGTGAAAAGTGCTCTGAATGAAAGAATGAACTCCATATACGTTTGTGTAATTTTTAAAACTTTATCAAGAAAATGTCAGACATCTTATTTGAAACCATACAAGCCTATCGTAACCAAACCATTTACCTGGCCATAGAATGATAACCCAGTAGAAATTTATAGGTGAACCTTTAAAAAGTAGTTCTAGAAATATCAGTGTTCAGTGGTTCTTAAACTTGGCTTACTTACAAACAGATCAACGTTTAAGATGCTGATTCAAAGTCATAACGCTTTTGAAACAGGTTTTCAGGTTTGTTTTCATTGGTGGCCTCTAACTTTCTCACTGAGTACATAAGTAAAATATCCTTTATTTTCTCTTGAATATTTTGAAATACTACATAGCGTATGGCAGTATGTGCAGCAACATGATTTATAAGGGCATACTGGTTTTTTTAAAATTAATTTATGCTGTGCCTTGACATTTCCTACAAGTTAACGATACTCTTTACTCTTGATGATCTAGAGTATTTCTGATCGTGAGTTGAGAGAGATAACTAGCACTTTAATAGTACATGGGAGTAAAGTTACACAAAATATTGTGCACTTTTATTGGCACATTCTTGAAATCTTTGGGGAGTAATAAGTCGTAAATACTTTTGATGCAAAATTGGGGACTTAGATTATTCTCAATGATTAGCTGACACAGTTGGCCTCGTTCAAGAGTTTTTATGATGAGATATATAGGCATTTGGTTGGCAGGTAAGCAAAATCCTTTTGAACACGAATGAACGCAATTCACAGTTCTGTGAGAAGCATACTAGAAGGAGTCTGTTCCAACACTTAAACGCCATGCTTTAAAAAAAAATGTTTATTGTCATTAATAAAGCGTTTGAATAAGATAACATTTTAACATAAATGTAGATTGTTTGGAGTGTAGTTATACTTTGCTTTAGAAAATGGGGCTGAGATTTTAAAATGAAATCCTCCCTCTGGTGAAAGCTCACTTTGTAGTTAAGGCAGGCTCCAGGAGTTCTTTGCATGGTACCACAGAGCCCTGGTCCCTAGCATGTCCTGTGTATGTAAGAAAATCAGTCAGTGTGAAGGACTGTTTCAAACCCCAATTTTATGTATTTTAGAGCGTTTCAAGGATGAGCTCACAATTCAGTCATGTTTAAATGCTTTGCGGTTTGGAGTATACCTTATAAACCATGACCCGAAAAATGCCCCCCCACCCCATTTCTCTCTTTTAAAGTATGGCAATCAGAAGATTCTCACATATCGGAAATTTAAAAATGTTTATGGGAGAGAAGAATATAATTCTTGTATTTTTCTCTGTTCCCTCTCCACTTAAAGAAGGCACACATGTTATAAAAGCTGACTTCTCTTTTGGATTTTTATTGAAAAAGAGCAGTTTGTGAAGCTAAACTGAAATGCAGAGCCTAGAGTTGGTTCATAGAGGAGAAAGATAAATGTCAATTAGTGAAATGATTTATTATGTATTACATTAATATGTACTTTAAAAAATAGTCACATGTAGCATTTACATGATTGATTATAATTTATAATCTTTTAACAGACTTGATAAAATATTTCCTCAATTTTAACCCCTCGGTTTACATTTGAACATTTAAAAATTTAATAATTTATAGTAATAATATTTTGGACATCACAGTTACTTGTGCCTCCAAAGTATATATTCAGATGGATATTACAAACTGAAAAAGAATGCATTTTATAATATTTATCTCTCCTACACCCTTCTTTAAAAAGTCATTGAATATCTCTTTGGTTTTCTTATCCTCATTCATGTGAAAGTAAATAATTTATCTTTTGGGGGATTGTGCGATGGAGAGAAGTTATGTAAGATCAGCGTGGGTTGGTTAATCAAAAGTTAGATGTACTCAGAAAGCTTTGTGGAGGTTACTGTTTAATTTTTCTTTAATTTTATATTTCCTAAGAAAATATCAAGTAGAAGAATCAATCACGTTCATACGACAGTAAGAAAAATATGAATGTCTTAAATTGAATTTTATTTTCAAATTACTTGAATTTTAAGAGGCAACGGTGGAGGGTTTTCCTGGAGTCTCGTAAACATTAAATGTACCAGGTTCTCTATTTCCTTGTGAGAAAAAGCCTGAAATGTTATTTTCAAAAATTAAGTAATGGTTCTCTTTTTTAGGGACGATTATTACTGAAGGCATTTCACGAAATTAACTGTATTTAGTTGCAACCCTGTTGTCACAATGACGCATTCTATTTACTATCTGGCATGTACGCTTTTCTTTGTTTTTCTCTCCCCCTTTTTCTTTTCTTTTTGTTTCATTCCCACAGTATCAGCAAGTATGTCTTGGAAATAGATCTTTTCTTTCAGCCTGAAGAATATCAAATTCATGTCTTTTTCTGCAGATGCCAAATTTTTCTAAGCTTTTGACAAAAAAAATCATATGCAACTGTAATGCTTAAGAAGGAATTAAGATGTTACCCAAATGACTACGAAACAGATTAGAGTCTACATGCAGTATTTTTAGAGGGAAAGTCTTTGTTTTCATTGATCGTGGAGATGATTTTTGCTCCTAGACTTCCATAAACATTGACTGGCATCTAAATGTTTAGGATTTGCCAATCTGGCGGCCGAGCCCTGGCTGTACTACAAGTAGTGAGGTCAAGGCTGGAGTAAAATTAGATATGCCTTTCTTGAAATAGGGTTAAGATTATATATCTTTATAAGCATTTCAATAGACTTCCCTTACTATCTAAGGGATTTGGGACCTAAGCCCGGCAGTAGAACCTGGTGCACTTTGGTGAACATATCAAAACATTTTTAAATTTTTAGCAATTTTCTTTGCTGGGATTGTGAGAAATGATCCTGATAGTTTTCTTTCTCCCCCCTCAGACTCCCCATCGGCATCCTCTGTATAATTTTGGTAAGGTAATGCTTGAGTCGACTTTCAAGTGAAATAAGCTTTTTTTTTTTTTTTTTAATGACCATCTGAAGAAAAGTAGTTTCCTTTTGTCTCCATTATAGTTATAGTTTTGTTTTTGTTCCTCTCTCTAGGATGAATTTCATCCTTTCATTGAAGCACTTCTGCCCCACGTCCGAGCCTTCGCCTACACATGGTTCAACCTGCAGGCCCGAAAGCGAAAATACTTCAAAAAACATGAAAAGCGTATGTCAAAAGAAGAAGAGAGAGCCGTGAAGGATGAGTTGCTAAGCGAAAAACCAGAGGTCAAGCAGAAGTGGGCATCTCGACTTCTGGCCAAGTTACGGAAAGATATCCGCCCCGAGTACCGAGAGGATTTTGTTCTTACAGTTACAGGGAAAAAGCCTCCATGTTGTGTTCTTTCCAACCCAGACCAGAAAGGCAAGATGCGAAGAATTGACTGCCTTCGCCAGGCAGATAAAGTCTGGAGGTTGGACCTCGTTATGGTGATTTTATTTAAAGGTATTCCGCTCGAAAGTACTGATGGCGAGCGCCTTGTAAAGTCCCCACAGTGCTCGAATCCTGGGCTCTGTGTGCAGCCCCATCACATAGGGGTTTCTGTTAAGGAACTCGATTTATATTTGGCATACTTTGTGCATGCAGCAGGTAAGTGCAACGGTGAGACGTTCCGCTCTCTCGTGTGTTTCTTTCCTTGCTGCCCTCTGTATATGCCGGGCCATTCCGGAACCCTCCAAGTGGCAGGCCACGTGCGTAGAGACCCTTGTGGTTGCAAAGGTTATCCGAAGTCAGAGCAGCTGGGAGCCCTGGTGTCTGAGAGGACATCTTCACTCAGGTGGAAAAGCTTAGCTTTGAGAGTATTCTCTCCAAGTTCAGTTCTCTCGGCAAGTCGTGTTATCAGAGGTGTTGGTAGTTCTGTGATAGGTTTCAGCCACATTCTTTGATCCTGGGCGAGAGAAGATTCCTAACACCTTTCTCATAAAGGGGATGTTTTAAATGGCAGGTGATCTAGTTGAAAAACCTTGAGTTTGGTGGTGAGGCAGTATTTGTAGTTGCTTATCTTCTGGGAGTGTTTTTAACTTACTGGGGCCTCTTGAACCCCATGCTTATTAAGAAGATGTGGGAAGATTACTATCAAATTGCTGATCATTTGTGAAGGAAAAAGAATCACGTTAATACTCAAACTTAGTAGCTTTGTATTTAGGAATTCGCATTGTTGTCTAAGATAGCTGACGGAGAAACAAACCAGCTCTTTACGCAATTGATGGGAAGGTTAATCTTAAAAGTAACCAACCTGTGTAGCGCATGAATGCTCTGAGAAATCAGTATTGATCATTGATTGAGTGAGTGGCTTTGATGGGTGATAAAATTCTTTATTGTTTCAAGGCTGTTTTTAGGCATGTTTTGCCTGTGTATGTTATACCATTCTAGAGTAGCGTTCAGGATGAAACTATTGAGGGCTGACTCAAAGAATGCATTTTTACTTTGTTTCTTTTGCCTCGTTTCGGACAAAAGGTTCATTGTGTTATGTGAATGCTCAGGTCTTGTGTAACTTGTTGACTTTTTATATGTACATATCGCTCTTGCTGAATTTTACCTTCATGGCAGTTACTTGAGCCAGATGGAAGAAAGAAGGTTGTGGAATCCTACCGTTAGGCTCTTTTGGGGTTCATATATTCATGGGTTTTTTTCACCACAAAGGAGAGAGGTGTTACCTGTAAAATCAACCCTGTACTGTTTTGCAGAATGTTTTTAATTCTAAAAATGCAAGCTATTTTTTAAAGTCAGATCATAGCAGATCATAGCCTGTTCTCTATTATTTTCCTCAATGTATGTTTTAGAAAGAGAACTTTTGTTACCCATCTGTCCTTACATAAGAAACCGGAGAAATTAACTTTGCAAGCATGTCACATTATCATTTGCGTTCTGTTGGCAGGGGATCGATGAGTATTTTAGAGGATGTGATCTGTAAGTATTTCAAATATTTGGGTTTTGGAGAATGTGTACTTAGTTGTACGAAGCGCCTGTTGCTGTAGCCAGTTCTGGGTTCTTTAGCCAGTTCTGGAAAACGAAAAGGCAACACCTCTCCAGTGACCTCGAGAAAGGAACAAGTATCCTTTATTTAATCCCCCTTTCACCCTATTGTTACTGTGTTCTCTCTGCCGAAAAAGCTGAGTTAAATTTTTTTAAACATTTATTTGCGTATGTAAGTGGAGATTCTGATAGGGAAAGGCAAGGGGTGAAGATAAAAAAGCATGGGTGTTACAGGCGCTTTCGGTGAGCACTCTTTTAAGATCTTGGGTTTAATCTTTTTGATACTTAGAAAACTAAATAATTTATAAATTGTCGCCAGTGCTTTAATTGGCCAGCATAGAGAAACAAGGGTGCCAACAGGTGACACACCCCATGGCCTGCGCTTCCTTACCAGGTACGTCGAGGTGAAGTACCGGTGACATTTCTGTCGGCGTGAGAAGATGCGTTCCAAGTGTTAGATATAAACGTTTCCCTTAGACATAAAAGAGCTGCAAGCTTTCCACTACTGCTATTACACGTGTTCTCTCTCGTTGTTGACTGTTCGTTACTGTGCCATTGCTGCAAATCCTTGAGCTAACACGGTCTCTGGTTGTCTCAGTACCTGAAGGATTATGTGGGTAACACGACAAGTAGAAGGTTGCTTAGGAGAGTTAGCATCCTTATTGCTTATGAAAGATTTATTGACAGCAACGTGGATCAGACTACCTCTCGGTTTGGTTTTCCTGCCGTATCCCAGAATCCCTTGTTAGGCCTGAATGGCAGCCAAGTGTTAGGCCATTGGCTTCCACGGAGCGCAGTAATGGCTGCTTCTCTGAGCACGCAACGGGACGGCTGCAGAAGAAAATATTAAGGGCCTTTTGTCTGACAATAGTTCGGTTTTGTTTTAAGAGATTTAGAGACCTGTTATTTGTGGAAGGGAAGCTAGTTGCCAATATAAATACGAGGTAGATCGGTCAACTTACATACAACTGATTTGACAAGCATCTGTTATAATACTGGAGATTTGTAAACACTAAACAATGTTTTTACCTCCTTAAAAGTTTTGAGAACTTGCCAGTATTGGCAGGAGGCAGAGACTCTGAAACGTGCGTCAAGAAACATGCCAAAACCATTGTGGCCTTTTCACCTATAGTACATTTTTTCCCCCACTCTCTTTTAAAATGTTGGATTTTTATTCCTTCCAAAATACCATCTCCCCCCCTACATAGCTCCCAAGATAAGATTTTTCTTTCCCCTTCCTAAAACGTGTACGATAATTATTGCTTCATGCCTCAGCCTTTTCTTTGGTAGGAAGTTGAAATCTTAGAGCACACGTGTAAATACGTCTGGAAGCTAGCACAGAATCAATCATTCTTTAAAAGTGGAGGTGATTTATTCTAAGACTTATTGAGATGCTAGAATACAATACATAAAATACATTCCAGTTTTTTTTTCCCGTCTAAATCCAATGGCATTAGAACTGTGTGAATTTTGTCGCTGATAAACAGTAACAAGTATAATGAAATTGGAGTGATTCCATAAGCCTGAGGATTTCATCTCTTTAAAAATATAAAAGAGCAAAACCATTTTATGCCCCTAATTTGGTCTTTATTTGAGTCGTCCTTCCATATGTATCGTATGACAACTTGAAGATATTACGGAATTGTGGCAAATGGCTCTCTTTGTGGGCGTGTAACAGTAAAGCTAATTTATGACTAGTCTTTACCAGATGATCTGTATCAGAATCTACAATATACCCGGCACGTGGCAAGGTCACAATTTAAGTTGTTAAGGTCATAACCTTAGCCACCAGGCATTTGACCTTTTAGATAAAGTTAACCTTTGTTCATTAGTAGGCACTCAACCGAGAACTTTCTGGAGAGTTTTTTTTTTTTTTTCTTAAACTGCGTCTGTATAACTTCTGGTAATGTAATCAGATTCTAGAAAGATTCTCAGTTAAGTTAGTTAAATTTTGTTAAGGTTAGACTTTTAAGGACTCCTCTCTTGGATAGAGGTAAGTTGCTGTATCTAAACCATACAGTGATAGTGTCACAATTTATTTTTTGATAGCGATTACCTGCTGTGAGGTGGAATGAAAGCTCTGAGGCAGCTGTGTGGAGACATTCGAAAAGTAAAATTAAATAAATAGAATTATATATACATCAGCTAAGTAAGGCCTTTGCTAATTTTCAAGTGGCGTAAGGCTCAAAAGCTAAATCACAATGAGGATATATACTTTTCGCAGATGCGGAAATTTCCCAAGATTGAAAGTATTTTTTAGTGGCCTTAAAATTTGCTTTGAAAGACTAATAAATGACCAGGACTTGTCAGGTAATTACTGTAATTGTTGGTGAGCCAGTGACAGAGCGAATTGAATTTGTCCCAATGTCCTAACACGAGTAGGGGTAGTTTTACGGTAGAAGGTGACCAATTTTGCACAGCACTGTTTTAGTACAGCGGTTGCAGGTTGCTTCCATGCTGCCCCTGTTACTCACCTTACTTAGTTTTGCTTGGACCAGGAATAGTGACTGTCCTGACACTCACTGAAAGAGCGGTTTGTGGCGTCGTGGCAGTCTGGTACCTGTTCCGTGAACCTGTACGGCCAGTGTTACTGATGACCACATTACCTGTACCATATTGTTCATTTAGTCACGCCCTTGTGAATGCTCCCTTTAAATTATTTACACTCTGCTAGTTTTGCTCTGATGTCCCACGTATTAATCCTTTTCAACAAAGAGAGAGATACTCCCATTCAGGTGCATTTTAGGTTTATTTTGGCTTCGTGATTGCCATTCCTTCATATAGTAATAGAGAAAGCCGTGATATGCAGATAGACCAGATGGTCATGTTGACAGATTGAGAATTCACTTCCTACTGCTTCAGAGCAGGTGTAAGATTGGGAGTGTCTGTGTAGGAGCGCGTGTGTGCTTCGTGTGCATGTGTGTGCACATTCAGGCTGCACACAGAGTGCTCTTTAGAGCACTGCAAATGATTTCTTTTTTTTTTTAAGCTGTTACTTTAAATACAGTATAGCTCTATGCCTAAGGTTAGCAGTGCCTATAGAATATGATTGTAAACATTTTTAAGTGACTAATGTTAGATTGTTACAGTTTATAATTTTATGCTGAATTAGTTACGGTAATTTAATTTTTAGGTAACTCGCTGTATTCGTTTGTGGCAGTATCTAAGATATGTTCAATATATTTTGTTAGCAGACACGTGTATGTGTATTTATGTTCAAGTTTAGGACTACACATTATATAATAACACTTTTTCAGTACCTCGGTGAACTCCTTAGTAGAAGGGTGTGCTGCTGGTTCCTGCGATTTATAACAAGAAGCTGTATTCAGAAAAAGAAGGAGTAAGACTAATGCAGAGTGACATTTAAAATCAAAAGAGTAAGTAGCATGCCATCTCAAACTCTAACCATAACCTTAAGCTAAACTCAAGATAGATTCTGTGGCTGATTGATCCATTCCACATTATTGATATAATTTGGAAAATTTTAGAAAATTTCAGTTATCTTTTTGTCTTTTAATTCTTCCAAGGAAATAGATAGCACTGACCGTCAACAAACTTGAGATGAATATGGCTTTTATATCCTTGAGTGTTTGGGTAACTTGAAGGTAGTAACAATATCCTTTGTCTAGAGTGTAGTAACAATATCCTTCATCTAGAATGTAGCGAGAAAGATGGAAATTCAAAGGCAGAGAGGGTATAGGAATAGGGGGTAAACATTGTTCTGGAGTAAACTTATGAACGGAGGTCAGCTCGTTTATGGCTAAGAGGTTTGAATGTTGGTAAGAAATTTCCCAATGCTGCTGGCTTACATTTGCCTTGTCTTCTTTTCCACCCAGTGATGAATAGCATTAATTTAAACCTATTTAGGGCTAGTGTGGGAGAAACCACAGCCTTTGTTGTGGTCACTGCTGTACACAGTAGGACTGGGTGTTTCACTTGGTTAAGGCTTCAAGCTGCTTCCAGAGGATGCAGAATATGGCCTGTCAGTTTTTAAAAACTTGCACAGAAGCAGCAACAATTCTAATTGTTCGCAAATGTTAATATATTGATTATTGAAAGCAATTCTGAGGTTAAGAATAGAAGAAAACACATGAAATACAGATTGAATTCACTGAAAGTGCTAAACACTGGTTTATTACCATCTCGGCAATAATTTCCCCATTGTTATTTAGAGGTTAGATCTTGTTTTTAAATATATGACAAATCGTAAATCCTTGCGAAGTGGGAGGTGTGGGCTATGGAGAAGGAAGAAGTCAGGTGGAAGAGGAAGAGAATGAATGAACTGGCATGCTTTGTTAACAGAAACACAAAACTGTGAATTTAATCACAAAGGGAGATGCTCTCAAAAGTGTTTTGGTTTAAGTAATGACTGTAAAAGGACCCTGAGCACCAATATATCAAGTGGAGAATTTTATAATCCATCCCCCTGTGTGCTTTGGCATAGTTTGTTTTAGACTTAGAGACTATTTGGGGCTTTCGGAGTTCCTATTCAGATTTTTAGAAAAGAAAAGTTTTGCAAAAATTCTTTTTATCTTTGAAGGGTCCAGTTAAGGGACACGGTGACATGCATAAACTTGGAAAAGGGGCTGTTGAGATGTTTATGATTATTACCATCTTGCTTTTTAAGGCGGTAACTTATGTGTTATCAGAATTTTGGCTGTTGCTTAGGCAACTGTAAGATACAAATTATTGACCCAAACTTTAGAGTCCCTCTGAACTTACCAGAATTCTCTAGCTGCTGCTAAGACAGGAATAACTTTTACCGTAGGTTTTCTCCAAAATATTAGAAAACAATGCTCCATGTGTTGTTATGATCATTCAACAGTGTAAACGTGTATTTTATCTAATGGCATTAGCTCTCCTATGAATATTCTAGTTAAATAAACATGGCTTATAAGGCAAAGAAAGAAGTCCACAAAGGAAAAATTATGGCAACCACGTGGAGAGGATATTTTTGCCATTCTGTTTGTAAAAGCAACTAAATCAGATAAAATTGAGAGAAAGGAGTTCTCTTTTTTTGATACATATCTTGGCCCCTGTTGGTCTTCTTTAATGCATAATATATTGCTAATCCCAAACCTAGAAATAACCAGGGTGATCATAATAGCTAGAGATTGAAGTAGAATAGCTTTAGTGTCCTTTGAGACCTTTAAACTTACTTCTCTTCCTGTCTTTCACAGGCTTTTCTGTGTAAATATTTTGGACCTAGATCAGTTGACAGTAAAGAATAGGAGACAGTGGAAGATAGGAAGGCAGGAAGGCAAATAACTTTTATTGAGTTGTCTTTTTTGCAGCAAGCATTATCCTAAGTTTTTACATGGTCGTTTTCTCTTTTTTTCCCCCCTCTTTCTTCCTTTCTTTCTTAGTCTTTTAAAAAAAAAAATTCATGGCATTATTGCAAATAAATATACATTCTTCATTTATGTAGGTGAAAATAAAGTCTCAGAGGGTCCAAGTGACATGTGTATAGTAAGATTAAACGCAAGGCCTTCTGATTCCAGCCCACTGACTGCTCTTCTAGTTACAGTTGAGATCCGTTCTGTATCCCTCTCTCTATCCTGTTGTGTGGGGGTTGGATGTCATTTAAATGGTATCCCACACCTGTCTTGAATCAAAGGGAAAGAAGAAAGCCAAAATCCAGACCCTTCGCCTGGAGATATTTTACTGTGGAGTTCACTTCTGAGGCACAGAATGAGCCCATACTTGGTTAGGAGAGGGAGACAATGTTCTTATGCTTTGTGAGTGTTGGGGTCAAAACTCTGCAGTGACTTGTTTTTTTCTTGTTTTTAGAATGTTGAAGTTCATTGAATAGAAGCATTATAACACAAGCTTAAGATTGTTTTTTTTTTCCTTTTTCTAAGATAGATGAATTGGTTCTAGGTGTTTTGGGAAGCCACTGAGAATTAAAGCAAACATTAGTTTAAAAATCAGAATTGCACGTAATATTTTATTAGGTAGATTTTGTACATATTTTCTTATGTGCACAAACAGTATATTTCTAACTTCTCTTAATGATTAGATAAAAAAAAAATTAGGTTTACATTACTCTAAACAGACCCTTTGATTATGGCCTTGTGGATAATTATTTTAAAGAAAGCAAACATTGAGTTTTATTAGTTAATATTGTTTTTTAATTTAAAAGAGAAAGAAAAATTGAAAATAGGAACAAGGTTCATCTTAATGCCCTTAAATGACTGATTAATTGATGGATTTATTTAATACCCTTACTTTCATATCTTTAAACTTAGGCAAGATTAGTTCTTAATGACTTCAGTGTAAAAATCCAAAGCCTCATTCAGTGTGAATTTTCTAATTGTAAATAGAAAAAAAAAAAAGACCAGTAATTATAATTCATACTACATTCATTTTATATCTATTAATTTTTGTAGGGTTTATTTAAAAAAAATAAGCTGCGGAACTGAATTTATATTGAATAAAATAAAAATGTAGCTTTCTTTTTAAGTTCCTTTTTTAGAAATGCTAATAAATTAAAAGTTAGGGTTGTTCAGAGTCACTGTTGGTTATGCCAGAAAGAGAAAACTGAAGTATGTAAATAAAAGTATATAATGGAAACAAGAGGATTGGAGTAAAAAATAATACTCACACCCCTTTGTTCCATACTGCTTCCCCTTTGATGTCTCTGATGAGCATTAATGGTGGTCCCTGTAACCTGTGAGTTTCCAGACCTAAATAGTTTTCAGAGCACTTATATTCATGGAAATATTTTAATGGCTATTTTCATAGGTTAAAAATGTGAGATGAAATAAAAGTAACAATAAAACATATCTTTAAAAATGAATACAATTCAAAATTTGTATGTATGTCTGTTTAGCATCTGCCATTGTCAGGCTGTTGTCTTTGTTGCTATGGTTTGGGTGATTTTATTTCCTTTTGTAATTTTGCCAGCCCATGATTGGATAGTGCAACATGTTCATGCTGTTGGGGAAGATGTAGCTGTGGTGAGTTATATAGCTTGATCCGAGTGACAATTCTTGATATGGAAAGATATTTATTTGCCAGTGGATAATAGGAACTCGTGCTATAATACCGTTATTTAATTTTCAAAATAAGGGACATATTATTTACTAGAGGAAACTCAGAACAATCTCTTCTGTTATGTGCCTGCCTCTTCCCCTATTGGAAGCATCTCGAATTCTGCGTATTTTAATCTTAAAGGGATTATTTAATTTTAAACTCCTAGATGTAGTGAATATTCTACATGCAGGATCCTATCATTGTCACTTTCAAATATTCCATTGCCTTTCAAAGGAGCTGACATTACAAGTCCTTAGGTTGACAAATTCTCATCAACTTTTGTGAAAAATTTGGCTGCAGAAGGAGTAAAGTCAAAAGAGGGCCATAGACAGATGGATTTCAGTGTTAAGATGACATCAAGCCCTTCTTCGTGGCATTTTTAAACATTCTAAATGAGTGAGGAATGGAGATGCTTAAAGAGCTCACTATAGAATGAGTAATTAAGATACTATGTATCTGCATTGTAAACCTTTGTAGCATCCTGTTCAACAGAGCTGTATGGGCTCAGACACAATGGCAGATTAGCAGTGAGAATCATTAATATCCTTTATGCTGAACACAGTTCATAAATAGTATTAGATATTAAAGATGTTGATGGAAAACAACATATAGCTGAGAATATAATTTTTGCATTAAGTAATGGGAAGTTAAAGATGAGTGGGTTATACATGTTTAAGATCAAGCAAGGATTCTGGATAAGAATTTGGCGAAAGCTGCTCAGTATCTTTTTGTGACCATAGCAAGATTTTTGCCTGTACACATATTATATAAAAAATCAGTAGGTTACTAAAGTCTCTGATTCATTTAGTTGGCTTTTCCTCCCCTTCTTTTAAATGGTAGAGGTTCTCTTTTGGAGAGTAGTTTCAAGTAACTTCTGAGAATGAAGTCTTTGTAACTTGATGCTGTTCAACAGCGTAACTATTGTTGTATGTTCCTGTCAGGGAGAGATAGTCATTGCAGTACTTTTATTGTATGGCCTCTTAATATGTGACAAGGACTTTTATTAAGAATTCTTTTTTTCTGTTAAATGTGCTTTAGGAAGTCCTCCCCCTCCCCCCCACCCCAGTCAAGAATTACAGAGGTTTTTAATAAGATTCAAATGATTTTTTATTTTTTTCTTGGTATATTCACCATATGGACAAAAGTCTTATTTTCAAAAAAAGGTTCTGGAATCCATGTACTTTAGATTTTTCATAAAATAAAGTGGGAGTAGTAATTAACAGAAAAGTGCCATCTCATCGGGGCCAGGATATATACAGTCCTTTGGAGAATGAGGATATTACAGCCTCAAATGTTAGGGTTGAAGAACTAATTGTTCTAAAGGTATTTGCTCCTCATCTCAGAAAAGATGGCAGACATGCAAAATGGATAAATGTAATCCTTTGTACTTTTACCACCTACATTTTTAAACTACAGTGACTCTGATTTCTCTAGAAAGGTCAGAGGTTTCAGACAGAAAGCTTTGTAATTCTTCAAAGAGAGACATTTTCAATTTTGCTATATAAAGACTTATTATGCATAGCTTTTTTACTTTATTTACAGTTGAGCCTTGGAGGTTCTGGGGTGGGGGCAATGCTCAATCCGAGAAGCCGAGAAGCTGTGTCATGAGACAGCAGAAGTGGATGGAAATAGATGGGGGGGGGGGGGGGGGGGGGGGGGGGGGG